>NW_022107431.1:65077702-65087113 GCF_000313985.2 Echinops telfairi | reverse complement strand
AAAACCGGGTGAGGAAAGAGTCAATTTAATAAGGAGACGCTTCTCTTCACTTATCTACCATCTCATTGTTGTCTAACATTTAAAACAATAAATCTACCATCTGACAGTCTCTACTATCTGGCTGTTTTGCCCATTAACAACCTCTGTCTGATAGCAATGAATCTGGGGGCAAGAAGCCAGAGTAACCTTGGCTGTGATGGTTACCGTCACATTTCAACTTGCCGGGGCCATGATGCCTAGTGATTTAGCAGTCATGCAGTGGGGTGATTTGATAGTTGTGTGATGATCTAGCTTGTGATCTCCTGTGGTGACCTCCAACTTCACACAACAACCTCATCTTTGGAACCCAACCCTGTCAGAAAGTGAGGAGTGGGTGGGTGTACTTGCCAAAAATGTATTTCCTCAAAAATGGACTCCCTATCATGCATTTCTATTTAGCTATTCCATTTCTTTAAAAAAAATAACACTAGAAGGAAGCCTGGATAGAAAAAGTGCACGTATTTAACTTCCACTAGGTAGATTAAATTAATGAATGACCCCAAAACTCATATTACATCCCACAATGTAAGTGATCTTTGATGTCACTCCACTAGAAACATTTTCAAGTATGATTTTTTATTTGTTTATTTTTAATTGGAGCGGGCAAAGGAGAAATGGAAATCCAATGGCGCACATGCTTGGTGAATCAAAATGTAGCATTAGTTATCACGGAAAAGGCAAGGGACATGATGGTATTAGCCTTCGGTCCAGAATAAAAGTTTGAAGCTAAAAATCCTGAAGTTGAGTTATCACTGCTTACTACTTACTAATGATGGGAACAATGGTCGTTTCTCTTAGAGAAGTAACTAAACCTACATCTGAGGGACTTGAGCCACTTGCTAACCATGTAGGTTATTTGGATCTACTCCAAATCTCTTAAATTATAATTCCTGGATTCAAAAAACAAGCCCATTGTCATCACGTGGATTCCAACTCATAATGACCCTATAAGATTTCTGAGACTAGCCTTTACAGATGCTTCAATGCCCTGAATTACTGAATATACCTCTTCTAGTCAGAGCCTTTGTTACTCCCAACAAACAAGCTTCATTTTCCTGACAGGTTAGGGAAGGAATTGGAGGGAGAACAGACTGGATTATAATTCAGGTACGAATCGTTGTTACAGGGTTAACTAGAACTGCCATCCTGCTGGGTAGAGAATGAGCTATCTCAGAAAAAGGAGGTAGAAAGTTTCACTACCAGTGAGAGAGCAGCCAGGAAAGAAGCATGTACTTTGAACCCCAGGACTCTTACTCATTTTTTTTTATTATTATTTTTTGATCCAGGAGAGAGCTTTGACACCAGACGAGCAGCAGAGTAACACCAACAGTGAAAATAGGAAACTGATTACTGGACTTCCCAGCAACAGAGCAAGGGAAGCTGAGTGCTTTGGGGCAGAAGGGTGGCTTGTGGAGTAGGGTGCCCTCAGACACTTAATTGGGGAAGTTGAATTTATTGACCATGGAACTAGAATTGAGTGCCTTCAGGTTAAGTCTTCTAGCAGAAAAGCATGTCCTTTGGGCACTCGCTGGCAGCCCTGAAAGCGTCCAAGCCGAGCAGAGAGCAGGCCCAGAGGCAGAGGGCCCAAGAGAGGTCTGCCTATGAGCACATCATAGAAGAAAGTGTCCTGACCGAACTACTGAATCCTAATCATTTCTCACCAGAATTGTAACTTGTTAACTTCCCGAACAAATCCCATTATCATAAGCATTTTCTTTAAATTCTGTGGAAGCACAGCAATAAGTTATCGAACCCAGCTGAAATGTAGAGAGAGCGGTGGGAGAGAGCACTGGAGTCAGAATGGGATTAAGGATGGAGGTGGGTGGTGGGGCATGTTTGGCCCCTAACAAGTGGCAATCAACCTTGGAAGCCGGGGGTCAGGTGCAGCCCCCACACAATTTCCTCAGAAGCAGATTGTCACATCTTTTTTCTACAGAGCAGCTGCCAGTTCAAACCCTGGACTTTTCTATCAAGATGAGCACTTAACCACAGTGCTACCAGGGCTCCTGCCTTGGTCTCCTGGCCTGGCCTGGCCAGGTTTCTATGGCTTTAATGCCTGTGATACACATACACACGTAGGTTTCAGACACTTGGCTGAACCTGGGCGTCAGTTCCCTCCTCTACTAAAGCAAGATTGACTGTTAACCACACTATCCTACTTCAGAGTTGTTGAGGACGAGTTATGCAAGAAAATGCTTTCGAAAAGTGCAAAGTGCTCTGTGGCTAATTCCAGTCACCTACGCTTTCATCAAATCTTTTTCCCAGCAATCTCCTGAAAACTGAAAGGAGAAAACCTCATACAGACGTGGTAGGTGTGGTCTTCCTTCGTGTTCTGGGGCCTCGGATAACTGCAACTCCAGGGATGGAATATGGGGGCCAAATATTTCATTGAACATAAATGAGCTACGACGTGTCGCACATCCGTGCTCTCTTCGCTGGATGTGTAATTCAGCAAGTCTGGGATGCAGAAGGGGTTCACATTGAGTCAGCATTCTGAATGGTCAGTTCTCCTTCCGTCAGATTTTGGTTTAGAGGAGTAATTGTTGTTCAGCCTTGAGCCAATCCACTAAAAGATCTCTTGTTTTGTTTCTGATGTTTGGGGAATATTTTATGATGGATGGAGACATGTTTATTTTAAGAAAAGTCAAGTCACTTAACGACAAGCTGTGATTCAAAGGTCTCTTTGTTCCAAAATCATTTGGAACTTGAAATGCCTACCGGGCTGGCAAAAAAAAAGAAAGAATCGCAATGAAGTTGTCTGGCTTACACACTAAGCCCATGAAATGGATGAAGTGTATCTGCGATTTTTGTTCTGAATGAATGGTATTTGCAAACTCAAAAAATAAATTGAATACAAACCAATTTTTATTTGATTTGTATATCTAATGGGACAGGTGATGGGGATTTAAATGAAGGAATGTGAGTAGCTTTTAGATTAAAAAATTCTGGAAAGATTTTCCCAGGTCAATGTTTATTATACAGAACATGCAAGGTCTCTTATGGCACTACCAGTTCTTCTAAAATCAAGGAGGGCTGCTGGGTTTTTGAGTGCCATCAAGTGGACTCTGGCTCACATCCGTCCACGTGACAGAGCTGGCCCACCCCCCGCCCCCTGAGGGTGGGGGTTCTACACTGTCACCTTTGCAGCAATAGCTCACCAGGTCTGTCTGTATTCCAGGAGCTACTGGGTGGGTTTCAATCTCTAAGTTTTCAGACAGCAGCCGGTGCTTTATCTCTGGTACCACCGGAGCAGGAGGCCAAACTCAATGTCTAGAATTCACTGAACAAGCATAGTAGAAGGAAAGGAAGGTGGTAAAAGAGTGGCTGTCTGAGAAGGAAAGGGGCTAGGGTGGAAATTGCTGAGATGGAAATGGGGAAAGCTAGAAATGACGAGAGAGCGTGACCAGAGGCAGTGGAAGAAAAGAGTGGGAGTGGAAACTCGGTGGGGCGGCTTTGTTCTTCACAGGGAGCAGGCAGGAACGATGCGAGCTTTCCCGGCCATACACAGGCCCGCTTCTTGGGGAGGCTTTGCTTTAACAGAAAGCAGAAGTAGAGCAAACAGCGGTCACAAGGGCTGAATTTGGCATGCGAAAGTCAAGTCACTGAAAGCAAACAAAAGGAGACTAGAGTAAGTGCGGGAGGTGCTCGTGTGTACCTGCAGGATGGCGCCACTGGAACTGTTTATGCCCAAGTGGCTCCGCTCCACTCCTGATTGTACTCATTGGCTATCCTCAGAAATACCCTGTGGACCCAGGAGCCAGACTCATTAGGGATGCACGCTGTCAGATGCCCCGCCTGGTCTTTTCTAAGGCATGCTGGCCTTAGTTGGGAACATTTTGCAGTCGTTCATGACCTCTTCCACTTTCTTATGCACCGGAAGCACTCACTCATCTATGCTGGGAAATTTGAGAGACAGCTACTTGGTCAACTGACTGAAAGATATCCTTATTCGTACCCATTCCAAAGAAAATTGATCTAACAGAATACTGTAAATTATAGAACAGAATCACTGATATTCCATGAAAATAAAATTTTGCTGAACAGCATCCAACAATTGCAGCAGTATGTTGACAGGAGTTCAGGCTGGATTCAGATTCAGAAGAGGACATGGAATAAGAGATGTCATTGCTGATGTCGGAGGGATCTTGGCTGAAAGCAGAGAGTACCAGAAAGATGTTTACTTTTGTCTTATTGACTTTGACAAGGCATTCGACTGTGTCGATCATAACAAACTATGAAAGATAACCTGGAGAAGAATGGGAATTCCAGAATTCTTCATTATGCTCATGCAGAACTTGTACATGGATCAAAAGGCAGTTGTGAGAACAGACCAAGGGTATACTACATGGTTTAAAATCAGGAAAGGTGTACAGCAGGGTTGTATCCCCTCACCACACTTATTCAATCTGTGTTCTAAGCAGATCATCAGAGAAGATGGCTTATATGAAGAAGAACACAGCATCAGGATTGGAGGAAGGTTTGCTTATCTGTGATATGCAGATGGCACAACCTTACTTGCTGAAAGTGAGGAGGGCTTGAGGACTTGCTGATGCAGATCAAGGATTGCAGGCTTCATTCAGTATGGATTACAACTCTGTCAAGATACCAAAATCCTCACACCTGGACCAGTAGGTAACAAACATGATAAATGGAGAAAAGTTTGAAGTTGTGAAGGATTTCATCTTGCTTGGACCTGTAATCAATGACCATGGAAGCAACAGTTAAGAGATCAAAAGACTTTGTGTTAGGTAAATCTGCTGCACAAGACCTCTGGCGAGTAATGCAAAGCGTGGGTGTAACTTTGAGGATTAAGGTGCACCTGGCCCAAGCCATATTTTCAAATGCCTCGTATGCACATAAGAGTTGGACATTGAATAAGGATGACCGAGGAAGAACGGACGCGTCTGGATTGCGGTGCTGGAGAAGAATATCGAAAGTGGTGTGGACTGCGAAAAGAGCAAACAAATCTGTCTTGGAAGAAGTACAGCTAGAGTGCTCCTCAGAGGCAAGGATACGGCCACTGTGACATATTCGGACCAGTGGTCAGGAGAGACCAGTCCCTGGAGAAGGGACTTGGTAAAGTAGAGGGGTAGCAAAAAAAAAAAAGAGCAAGGCCCTCAAGGAGACGGATTGACACAGTGGCTGCAACAGTAGGCTGAAGCCTGAGAACAATAGGGAGGGCCGCCCAGGACCAGGCAGTGCTTCATGCTGTTGCGCGCAAGGTCACTATGGGTTGGAACCAACTCGATGGCACCCAACAGCATGCTCAAACAAAAGTATATCTCAGTCTTGATCTTTTCTTAGGCTGCCTCCCCAAATGTCATCTCTCACAGTGAATCCACAGTCGTATGCCTAACCTGCACCTGGTCACACAAGTCTGCGCTTTGGGGCTCGGTCCTCACATCTTTGCGTTTTCCAAGTCAAAGCACAACTCAATCTAAGGAAAACTGCAGTTCGTTCCTTTGTTTGGCCAACAGCTGGCACTAAGGATCAGGCACTGGATGATGCCCAGGCATGACCAGAAGAGTACTTTGCACCTTGCCCCCACCCACCCACCCCGGTAAAAACAACAACAACAAAAAACCATGTACTGCTGTCAAGTCGATTTCAACCCATGGTGACCCTCGATGATAGAGTAGACTCACCCCGGAGGGTTACCATGGCTGTAAACCTTTATAGAAGCTGATTCAGCCTCTTTCTCCTACAGAGCAGTGGGTTCAAACCACTGACCATTCTGTTAAAGCTAAGTTCTGAACCGCAGAGCCACCAGAGATAACAGTGCTTCCAAAACAAACAAAACCAACTCACTGCCATCAAGTCTCTGTCGACTCATAGCTTCCCAGAACTGTTTTATTAGAGCTTGGTAGCAAATGCTTTAGGAACAAACAAGACTTCTCTGGTTTCTGTGATCCTCTGTTTTGAAATAAAATGCTTAACTATGGCTAGACAGATAGTAATGTTTCTAAACCAAACAGCAAGGTCTGTTCCAAGTCTGTTAAAGGGCAGAGGGCTAGCGAGATAAGATTATGGGTTGTCAGAGGAAAGAAAAAGAAGCCAGCTAGCAGGGAGCAACTTCACATCACACCAAAATTTAGTGTCTACCAGGCCAACTTCTGCCATTTTTCAATAGTGTTTTCACCCAAAGGTGGTGGTTGACTTCAATAGCCACAACCCCCCCCCCACCAAGGTGTATGTGTTCAGAAATACAGCAGACAGCGGTATTGAGAGGACTGAATTGCAATGTGGTTAAAAATGACCCCCACCTTTAAAACTCTTCCAGGGAACAAGAAGAGCATTTCAAATACATTGGCAAGTCCAACTTCAGTGAAAGTATAAATGTCAAAACCTGAATTGGAGCCAAGGAAAGGCACCCTGTACTGTCCATATCTACTGAAGCGTTGCATTTTAAACTGATCTTCTCTACATCCTGGCTATTTCTAGGCAAGAGCATGCCCAGGGCCCAGGACAAACGGGCTATGGAACAGAGCGTGCTGTTCTTCCTCTAAGACGAAACTCCACACAGCGGAGAAGCAAGGGCAGGGGAGGTCTTTGCTTCCTCTACACTCACATACCGATATCAATTAGATTTATGTGAGAACATTTCAGAATAAAAGATAAATAAAGGACAGCTGTCATCACGTTTCCAATGATCTGGGAGGCAACCTGTGCAAGGCAACTCCTGTAGGTTGAATCCTTACAGATTTTTTTCAGGGGGTGGGCGGTGGGGAGGGAGAGCGGAATAGGAACCTGTGTGCTAGGGACCTCAGTAGTGAGCCTGTTCTATCTAATCCCATTCCCAAGAAGCAATTAGTCCAATCCACTGTTTCAGCTTTATGAAAAGCTGCTGATGTTTCACCTGAGAAAAAAATCCTATAATTGCCAGTCCTCTAAAAAAGACATGTTCCAGACTCTTTGATGACAATTGTTAGGTTCCTTCTCCAGATGTTTCCTTTGAGAAGCACCGCATTGGGGATGGCCTGGGGGAAAGAGGGTATTAAAAAGGGAACAAGAATAAGGAAGAGGGAGAGTTTCACCCTCAGTTCAGTCATTCAATCATTGAGGTTATTAAAGCATTGAGTTTCCACGGTGCAGCAAACGGTTTTGATGTTTACTTGTGTACTAATGTCCTACTGTAGTCCATCAAAAGACTTAGGGAAGGTGATAATTCTTTCCAATACAGCATACGCTGTTGCAGCAAGAAAAATCCCAAGGCCATGGATTGAATTGTGCTCATCTGCCGCCCCACCCCCGCCCCCACCCCCACTAACCCCCTACAAATTGTCAGTTTGCCTGGACCATGTTCCTCAATGGTTTTCGATTGTGTGATGACGTAATCCTTCCCATACAATGTGATCAGCCATTTACAAGGAGATTACAGTATGTGCAACACCCTTACTCAGATCACAGCCAGCCCTGATCTGAGTTAACCACCAGTGAAAAGGAGAATGCATGGGTCAGAGAAGTGGAGACCTACTCGCACCAAGAAAGACTGATCAGAAGCAGAGCATGTCCTTTGGAACCAGCACGCCTGTGCTGAGAACCTTCTAGACGTAGAAAAGGAAAAGACTGATGCCAAGGCACATGGAGACCGCCAAGGAAGAGCTGTGGGCCCAGATTTTGAAAATAGACAAGGACCTTTCTTCAGAGATTACAAAGAGGGAAAGCATTCCTTAGGGCCAGCACTCTGAATTATGACTTCTAGCTGCCTAAAGTTTGATTGAATACATTTGATCTATTTGAGGTATTTTTGTTAATAGCATCAACCGAGATAGTGAGTTTAGTGGAATTATAAAAAAATTCATGATTTTCCCACTTTCAGCCATCAGTCTCAAAATATTTCTATGTAGAATTTCCATATGTACCTAATTAAAATCGAACTGGAAGTTTTTCACCAAGAATATTGCTGTTGTCAAAAGTAATGCTCAAACCAAAGGCACACCTTTGCTGATTATTTGATCTCAAGGTACCTGGATAGGGATGATATGAAAACTGAATTTAGCAGCTGGTAAACGTCTCCAGGCAATAGCCATCTTTAGAAATGGTTTTGCATTGGAGTTACATGCAGATCTGATATACGAGTGCTGGCTACCTCGTAAGATGTTTGTAAACACTTGAAGGTACCAATGATTAAGTGATCCTGCTGCAAAAAGGGGACAGAAAATCCAGAAACTAAAAGAAAGTGAGTTCTCATCAATATTATGTGTTGTATACTCAATAAAGTGATATATGATGCAAAAAGTCTCCTGAGACATTCACATTGTGGGGGTTGGGCCACTTGATCCTTAGGCTTAGTTTGTAGGTGTTATAAGGTCACATTGGGACCCCTGGTGGTGCAGGGAATTACACCTTGTGCTGCTTACCACAAAATAGGCATTTCCAAGCCACCACCTGGTCCTAGGGAGAAAAGATGAGGCTTCCTACTCCTGTAGAGTTACAGTCTCAAAAACCTATACAGGCAGTTCTACCTAACCTATAGGCTCACAATGAGTTGAAATAGATTCCATGGCAGTGGGTTTCATTTTTTTGGTTGTATAAAACATTGAAGAAGCCCAGTGGTATAGTGGTTACGTTTGGGGCTGTGATCTATAAAGTATGCAGTTCGAACCCACCAGTCACTGTAAAGGAGAAAGACGGGGCTTTTTACTCCCTTAAATAGTCTTGGAAACTCACAGGGGCAGTTCTACCTGTCCTATGGGATTGCCATGAGTCATCATCGACCCAATGGCAGTGAATTTGGTATGGGGTTTGGGGAGGTTACATTGAGTGGAGGTCGGCTCAAGGTAAAAAAAAAAAAAACCATCTCTAGTCTTAGCGGTTGCTATCTACCGAGCTACCTGCAGTTCTCAATGTATTTTGATGCATTCCATTCCATCCTCATCATAGCCCTTTGTCATGGGTAACGGCATTGCAGTGTCCCCATTTTACAATCATCAGTCTGGTTAGCAACGATAAACCCCGCAGCCCACAGGTAAAAGATCGGATGAGGAATCAAACGCTTCTCCCCCTTCACATTATGCGAACGTGGCTGGCATTTCTGGATAACTTCGAGGAAATTCCTAAACAAACCCAAAGAAAAAAGTGTTCAATGATGCACCCAGAGTCACCCAAAGGGGCTCAAACAACGCTGCAATCTCCTACACCAACTTTCGGGCTGATCAGATTTCCCGTGAAAACTCCTCCACTCTTTGGAAGGAAATAAAAAACAAACCCAAAGGTGAATTTCTAAAGAAGACAATTTTCTAAGTCTCTTTTCCTGAAAGCACTACGGCGAAAGGACGCGAACTGCCGCTGGGATCAGGAGGCGTGGTGGTGGCGAACGGCGCGCACAGAAACCCGCAGCGCGGCGCGCGCGGGCGCAGCGGCAGAGAAGCC
>NW_022107431.1:65067247-65077269 GCF_000313985.2 Echinops telfairi | reverse complement strand
CCGGGGCGCCCCGCCCCGCCCGCGGCCGCCCCGCCCCGCCCTCCTGGCCCGATCCTTGGCTCGGGTCCCCCCGCCCTGCGCAAAAGTGAGGGGAGAGCCATCCAACGCCCCGGAATATTTGGCTTCCTGTCTGATTTCGGGCACTCTGCGTGTGGGTTATTTTGGTCCTTGTCGTGGGCGTGTCTTTACTTTACCCAAAGCCTTTCCCTGCCCTCGCCCGGGCCCGGCGGGACGCACACTTGCAGGAATCGCCCTGCGCGGCCTCGCGGCGCGGGCTGGACGGGTCTGGAATGGCAGAGTGTGGTCTGCAGAGCGCATGAGCTCATGGGGCCCCAAAATAGAGCGGGGAGGAGGAGGAGGAGAAGAGGGGAAGGATGCCGCCGCCGCCGATGCGCGTCGGGCTTCTAGGAGGATGGAGACCTGGCCAGGGCCGCGTATTGGGACAGGCCCGGCCGGGCCGTGTGGACCGAGGTGGAAAAGAGCCATTGGGTCAAGCGGGGGGGGGGAAGCGATTTTCATTTTCCCCACATAGAAACAAGAGTTCCCTCGGAACGTGGCTACACCTATTCCTTACCTTGTCCTGAAAGAAAGATTCCACCTAAAATACATGGTAATGCTAACACAGGCAGGCACACGAACACACACACGGTGGATATTACGTTCTTCACGGTTTTGTGTGGTTTTTTAGATCTTGTCACTGCTAAAGAGAAGGTTGGCAGTTCAAGCCCGCCCATGGTTATCCCTGGTGGAAAGAAAAAAAAACAGCTGACACTCTGGAAAAAACAGTCGCTGAAAATCCTAATTTGGCACAGTTCGACCCTGACACGCATGGAGTCGCTGTGAGACCAAATCGACTTGACAGCTACTGCCTTGGATGATCTGAATATTCTTACTCATCAGTTCTTTTCGACTTGCCATGTGGGAAGTGTGAAAGTGTCGCTCCATCCTGTAGTTGACTGACACTTGTTAGCTGCCAGAGTTGTCCCTTGGGGTGGCCTGGTGAAGAACAGAACTGCTGCATAGGGCTTTAGCTGTCTTGCTCTTTTTATCTTCCTCCTCTTCTTCTTTTTCTTCTTTTTATTACAGGAAACCTTTTATTACAGTGATTTTTCAGAGAACTACATCTCTTCTGAGAAAAGGAATACAAATGGCAGCAAGACAGGTTTTAGCTGCTACGAAAAGAATCGGAGCCCTGTCTGAGTCCTGGTTGCACGTTCCGCGAGGAGAAAGAAGGCTTTCTTCTCTCAAGGTTTAGAGTCTCGGAAACAAGCCCCTCAGGGGCAGTTCTACCCTGTCCTCCAGCGTCAATGTAAGTGCGCAGTGTAATGTTTGATTTGGAAGTCAGGAGTCGTTTCAGCTACGTGTATCACAGATGAAGGACGTGCTCTTGATGAAGATGAATAAAAAAGACACTTTCGAATAGGAAACCTCACTCTTTGGCATGGTCGTCAGTTTCTAACCCCCATTTCTTGCCCCTGGAGGACCAGGCAGGCTGCAGGCTGAGCATTTTCAGGAGAGGCTGTGAGGCCAGGCCTGAGGCTGCTGGGAGCTCCTGTCCGCTCTGCTTGGGGAGGGGCGGGGGGTTGTCTCAGTCTGCCCCACAGGCTTCAGCTTCCCCCATAGTGCACAGCAGTTCCAGATCACTGCCGGACACCACCACGTCCTCCCCTATGCACCCAGTGTCAGACCAACCGACAGATGCAAATCATTATTGAGCCTCTTTGCTGGAGAGTCAGGTTTGAGGGCTTCCGTCCTACCCCCTGCGGCTGAGTGCAGGAAGTCCTTTCTACCCACCCAAACCCACTGCCATCGGGTGATTCTGACCCACGGTGACCTTGCAGAACACACTAGAAACGCCCCTGTAGGTTTCTGAGGACATAAATCTTTACGAGAGCAGAAAGTCTCATCTTTCTTCCTCTGAGCGTTTGATGGGTTTGAACCACCAATCCAGCAGTTAGCAGTCCAACGTCCAACTCATTGTGTTAGACAGACCTCCTTAAGCCTTTTCTAAGGAGCGGCCAGAACTCCGTGCACAGGACATTCTTGATTATTATTTTAACATAGATTGCCATGTTTTTGTTCCCCAGAGTAGCTGGTTGGGTTCAAACCAATAACCGTTAAAAAAAATTTATTTTTGTAGGCCTTCGAGAACCAGCATAACTCGTGGTCTGTTCTGATTTACATCAAGCCTATTAGACAGAGCAGTAGGATTTCTGAGGCTGTAAGTCTTAATGGAAACTCTCATTTTCATCCCTCAGAGCAGCTGTTGTTTTTGAACTCCCAACCTAGTTATCAGGCCAAGACTTAACTCACTGTGCTACTAGAGCTTAGAACTTGGTTAGCAAATGTCAAATACTTGAATGCATTCTGAGGTAGTTTGGTAAACTTTACCTTTTGACTTTACTACAAACAGTAGACTATAATTCTCCTTGGGATTTTTTGTTGTTGCTTTTCCATCCTTGAGTTTATTACTTTTGCAAGTCCTTCCCTATCCGTTGGAAAAGTCACAAGTGAGTGGTACAGTCAGACTGGCCTGTCCAGAGGAAAGCAGTTGTTTTCAACTGAGCCTGTACCCAGGGCTTTCTCCAGTAGCCAAGGATGTGCAAACAATCTACAAATGAATTTTTAGATCAATTTGATTACATGGGTATATGCAAATATAGAAACATGAGAATGAATATTTCACGGATATGAAGTGAGTGTGGACCACTTGAAAACAGTTAACTCAAAACGCTATTAAAAGACTCATTCACTCATTCATGAAGTAATAAAGCCCCGGTGGTTCAGAGGGCGAAGCACTGAACTGCTAACCACAAGGGCAGCCTTTGGAATCCACCAGTCACTGTGAGGATTCCATCGAGATTTAAAGTCTCAGAAACCCAAAGAGGCGGTTCTACCTTATCCTACAGGGTCTCCATGCAGAAACCCAAAGGTTCTACTCCACCCAATATGAGTCAGTATCAGCTGGATGATAGGGAGTTTGTTATTTTTTTTTATTTTTTTTTTTAGGGAGTTTGTTATTATTAGTTACTTCAGTGCATTCTTTTGCCCTCCGACTGTGCAAACCACACCCTTAGGAAAACAAAGAAGATTGAAAGAATGCCTTCTCTTAATCTTGTAGAGTGGGGAAGAGAAAGAAAAATATATCAATAAAGTAAAATGTAAGCCTCCATGTATATAGAACCACACATAGGGTATTCTGAGAGATGAGGATAAGGAGTGCCTGGCATCTAACAAAATCCAAGGCCAACTCTCAAGTATTATTGAACTTCCGGGAGAAGAAAAAAAATAGTACCCTTTGAGTCAGCTTACAAACTACTCAAGGGAAGGAATTTTCATTATTTTATAGTAACACACACACATATATTTGTACATACCTCAAAAGAACCCAAACTCACTACCATCAAGTCAATTCGGACTCATGGCGACCCTGTAGGATAGGGTAGAACTGCCTCTGTGTTTCCAAGACTGTAACTCTTTATGGGAATAGAAAGCCTCATCTTTCCCTGGAAGAACAGCTGGTGGTTTTTGAACTGCTAACCTTGCAGCCCAATGCATAATAACTATGCCAACACAGCTATATATATATAATTGTATAAATATTTCCAAATATATTCATATATGTATAATTTACCCCAAATTTAGCTGTAGATCGTCCTTTAGATGTTTTCCAAAAAATTTAAGGACAAAAATCTGCTCCACCAAGACTGCTGAAATGAGTGTTAAAACTTCTAATGTCAACATTCCAAAGTGGCCTTGAACTTCACTAAACAAATGCCTGATGTTTACTGCCTGCCTCCCAAGACAAGTTGCCATGTTGAAGACGTCCCCCAGCTAGAGAGTCCAGTCTTCAGGGTCACAGACTTAAACACCTCAGGGCCACTTGAATAGGAGAGGCAGTCTCCGGTCCTTAGGACAGAAGGTGAACCCCAGGGCCTGTTAAAATCCAACAGAACCGAGGGCCAGTGTGGCCACACTGTCAGCTTCTTCAAAAGAAGCAGGAACTCTAGGTGCTTGTATGAATTCTCCAGATTGCAAAATACTGTCTCCACAATTCAGAAAAACAATTTCTTTGAACACTTGAAAGGCCTAGCAAAATGCAACCCATCTGCAGGGTGGGCCCCTGCTCGGGCCACCAGGATGTGGCCTCTGCCTTGTGCTCAGGCCCCTCCTGTGCCCGCTGGGAAATGACAAAAATGCTATAATCGGAGGAAAGAAAACATCTCTTGTTTTCAGCGATAGACATCTCAACGCCTGTGTGTTTATTCTAAATGGCATATGGTCAGCTTCATGTGACATAATAGCCACATGTGTCTGGTCAGTGCAAAGGTGAACAGTGAGCACCTCGTCCTTAATCCCAAAGCACTGAGGGCTCTGGCTATTCAACAGTCAGGATGAAAGGCTAAGATTGTACAATATTCCTTAAAGTTGTATCTTAACATAAATATTTAAACATGCCTCTCCCCCACCACCCCTTGGAGACTAAAGCACTAGTTATAGATAAGGCCGAAGCTCCAAACAAAATCAACATATCTGTGTTAGAACTGGGACTTCTCAAAGTCAATAAACAGCTCTTCTCAGCCTTAAAAAGAGAAAAAGGGAAAGAAATATGCTGCAGATTAATGATGTTAGCAGCTGCTCAAAGGTTCTCCAGTTCCTTCTAAGTCTCCAGCCAAATGCCAGGGACATCCAACCAAACCCCAAAAGAAAACCACAAGGCTCTTTAATCTTTATAAAACCTGAAAACATTTCACCCCCCTGTGGTATTCTTCAGATTTTGTAAGACACCCTGATGTTTCTTTCTTTTCAGTAAGCACAAAAACATACCCTTTGGAACAATAACAATGACATAAAACTGCATATAATTAGGTGACCTTGGACACATTATAAGAATTCTCTGAGCCTGAGTTTCCTCAACATAAACTCTAACAAATAATGCCATAAAATTGCACTATTACTTCTAAATGCAAATAAATAAGTTTTACATCCCCCCCACCAATATTACGTTCAAATCCATACCTTGACAACCCAATCACACTACTCCTAGAGAAGAAATAGAAAAATGTCATTTCTAAATAAATGATGCAGGGTTTCATAAACATTGGGAAGATTTGAAATCTGCTGTTGGAAGTACATCTACAAACTCAGAGCACACGGGCTCAGGAAGGGACCCTTGCTTCTTTGGGATGGAGGAGAGAAGAAAGGAATCAGTTGGGTAATGAAATGAGTGAAGTGGGCCTAGGAGTTCACGATGCAATTGGGAGTGGCAGGAACTGGGGACACCAGAAACCTCATACCCCATCCAAAGTAGCTACTGCCCAACTCTCCACTTTCTTGTTTGTTCAATCTTGGCCACTGCCTATTGACACTTATCCCCTTTCCAAACTAGAGTTTCCAGATCATCTGAATTGATCAACTCTGCTAACCGAAAGGTTGGCGATTCCAACCCTCAGCCACCCCAAGGGAGAAAGATGAGGCTCTCTGCTCATGTCAAGATCCACAGTCTCAGAAACCCTATGTAGGTTCCCTGTTAATCCGAATTGGCTCAACAGTGGGCTTTTGGGCTTTTCATGAGATTTAGGAGTCCTTGGGTGGTGCACCTGGGGTTTTATGGACAGTTGATTAACCCACAAGTTGGGGTTTGCCATGTACCCAGAGGCATCTCAGGAGACAGGTCCAGTGACCTACCCTGTTTCCCCAAAAGTAAGACATCCTCCGAAAATAAGACCTATTTACAGTTTTGCCTCTTGCTGAAATATAAAGCATTCCCCCTATAATAAGACGTCCCCGAAAATAAGACCCCCCTTCCCCTGAAGCTACTGTAACTCTGGACTCTGGACCATAGCAGCGGGTGCCGCTGTGCAGCTCACTGTTGGCCGCAGCGCAGCCAGAGCAGACAGGACGTGCGAGGTCTCTTAATAAAACAATAAACAATCAATGCGTACCGTATTCTTCTTCTTCATGGAAAAATAAGACATCCCCTGAAAATAAGACCTAGCGCATCTTTGGGAGCAAAAATTAATATAAGACACTGTCTTATTTTCAGGGAAACAGGGTAGCTCGGAAAGATCACAGCCACGAAGGACCCCTGGGGTGCAATATGACTGAAACACCTGGACTTGCTCTGGCACCAGCTGCTTGGGGTTCTTTCTTACATTGACATAGACTTTGTAGATCATCAAATCTACCCATAGTGAGTGTAAGGTCAGAGATTTTTAGGAAATTGACACAGTTGTACACAATTAATCCAGTTTACAACGCTCCCTTCACCTTAAGAAGATCCTTCACGCAAAGTTACATTCAACTGCTCTTCCTATTAGCCAACAGTTTGGGCAAGATACTCCTTAGAAGAAAGACATAATAATCGACTTCTATAAATTACAGTCAAGCAAACCCGCTGTGCTAATTCTACGGTTAAGGGATCCCTCAAAAAACCAAACTCACTACCGCTGAGTAGATGCCAACTCAGTGGCCCTGTAATGCTGAGCAGAACTGCTGCTGGAGGCTCCCAAGACTGTAACCCTTTACAGTAGCAGGTCCCCTCTTGTTCCCTCAGAGTGGCTGTTGGTTATGAACTGCTGACTGCTGTTAGCAGCTCAACATGTAACCACTACACCGCCAGGGCTTCAGATGGGAAGTTTAGATGAGTTCAAATCGGCACCCCACAACAAAAATAACCCTGGTCCTGAGCAAACTGCTCTGCTTTTGTCCATAGCTTTGCCTTGTTTTGAAAATACATACAAATGGTATCCTATGCAAAGCAATTATTTTATTTCACCAAGCATAATGTTTTGAAGTTCATCAGAATGGATGCAAATATCGGTTGTTCCTTCTTATTACTGAAGAGTGCTCCGTTATATGGCTGTGCCACGGTTTGTCTATTTGCTCACCAGGTGGTGGACAATTGGACAGTTTCTAGTTTGGGCTATCACAAATAATGCTGCTATGAACATCCGTGTGCGTTTATTTAAACAACATTGTTCACTACAATCTCTGTGTCTTCTTGTTGAAATATTCTGAGAATAATTAATTCTTCAAGAACAGCTTCGCCTGAGGGAACAAATCTCTATGAACACAATTCCTTCTACTTACCGTGCGCTTGTTCTTTGGCAGTCTCAATGAATGTTAGGAAATGCACATACAAAAGACACAGTTACTCGCTTCTATTCGGTTGTGCAATATATGACATAAATGAATAATCTAGTCTTCTTCTAAATCCCCTCGTCCCACAGTACGAGAGATTGAGGTTGAGAAGGAGGTAAACCCCATGATTTCAAAACCTTTCGGCATCTTTGGAGTGACTTAGCAGTGAGGGTTAAAACCCAAAACCAAATTCACTGCCAGAGAAGCGATGCCCCTCTCAGAGCCACCCCATAGGCCAGGGTATAGCTGCTCCTATCAGTTTCCGAGACTGTAATTCTTTACAGGAGTGGAAAACCCCAATTTTCCCTTGCGAGCAGCTGTTACTTTCAAACAACTGACCTTAACAACCAATCAGTAACCACCACGTCGCCAGGTCTCCTAGTTGTTAGGGTTTGATCTACTTATTTCTGTTTTCTCCCAAGCCCCTTTTCTCCCCAAGGTGGTTTTCTAGACGTTGGACAAGGTTTTTGTTACAGTGCAAGAAAGGTCTTGCTTCTTTTTAGAACATTCTTGGTTCCCTTTGTCAAAAAAAGAAAATGAATCAGTAAGAAAATGGTAAGATGAGGTTTTTTCCAGCAGAAGAGTCACAAGTCAGGTAGCACCATGCAACATGTGGGAAGGTACTCCACCAGTATCAGCAACAATCTGGTTGTTCGTGGGAACCTCCCCCTCCAAGGAAAGAAGATGATTTCTGATTGGCTTGTACAACTTACCACTGAATCACTAACAGGACTTCATTGGCCCCCACAGAGTGGAAACACTGCCAGAATCATCTGGATCTTTCTGATGTACAGGGAAGCTAGTCTAAGTTACTGTACAGACATGTCTTGAGGGGTTGTCCACTCCACTACTGAAACCATTTTGCCAATCACAGAGCTCCATTTTCATTTCATTTGTGTGGGAAACAGAAGGATTTCTTCCAAGTTGTCTCCCCCTAATATATCCCAAACTTAGCTGTTTGCTACACGTAGTAAATGACTATACACTTGGAGGTCAACAGAAGTAAATCAGGAGTTATTCTCCCTAAGGGTTATCAGCCATCCAGAGAAAACAGACACCACTGTTTATGCCACAATAAGTAGGGCCCACTTCCTTCTAATAAGGATAGTAGTAAATTGTTTCCCTGAAGGAGAACCCAGGGAGGTCAAGCCCACTCAAGGGTGACCAAGGTTAGGCCATCATCATGAATCAAGGGTCCGCCCATCTTGTTACATGTACACCCCTAGCTCATCTCCTTCCTATCACGCTTACGTCTATTGTATAGCCCTTTCCTATGATGTGTATGCCTATTGTACTGCCTCTTCCTGTGACATGTGGTTACCTGTAATCACACACCCCCTAAGTAGATATAAGCCTTATGGTTAGTAATAAACAGGGGTCTCTGCCCCACCTTACCTCGGCCCACGCTGTGCGCAGACCTGGCTGGTAAAATCACAGCCATCCAGGAGGTGAGCACGCTACCATGAAATGTGTCTGGCTCCATTATTTCAATCTCTCTTCTATCTCTCATGCTCTCTATGACTTTATTATCTTAAGCGTACAATTACATTTACTGAACCCATGATCAGTTGTGAGGGGCTGGCTATTCCCCAACACATTTGATACCTGACTGGCCTGTGTGCTCTCTGCTCTGATTGAACACCTTTTGCGTGGCTTCTGAGAGGTTGCTGGTTTATTGCTAGCTCCATCAAAGATGAGGAATCCTTTATAGCTAAGGAAATGCAGGGGTCCCCTCCCCCAGCATACGGTCCATGAGCCCTGGTGCTGCAGTGATTAAGTATTTGACTGCTGCCTCAACCCCACAAGTCAGTCTGCCAGGAAAGAGACAGCAGTTTGCTTCAGTAAAGATTACAGCCGGGGAAACCCTGTAGGGAAGATCTACTCTGTCCTACTGAGCCCCAGTGGCACAGGGCTTACCCATCGGGCTGCTAACTGAAATCAGGTCAGCAGTTTGAAATCCCCAGCTGCTTCTTAGGAGATGAGGCTTTCTACTCCTGTAAAGAGTGACAGTCTCAGAAATTTACAGAGGCAGTTCTAGCTTGTCCTATCAAGTCCTATAAGTCGATGGCAGTGAGTGAGGAGTGACTGTCCTACAGGGTCCCTCACAATGAGATGGGATTGACTTGACACGGAGAAGGAAGTGCTCCCTGGGAGGCTGCCCATGGTCCGGGAGGGAGCCTTCTCTTTTCAGGAGGGGGATGGGCTCCTCAGAGAAGGCAGGGCTTCTACTCAATTGTCTTAGAGTTCACATTACCAAAGGTGTAAACCATCTTAAAGGTACCTGAATTCCTCTCTTACCTCCTCTCCTTCCCACACTCCAAGGGAAGAGTGCCAAGCCTTCCCTCAGGTGGTGTAGCAGGGACTTCCCGTACATCATCTCCTGAGCCCAGGGTGAACCAGGAAACTTAACTTCAGGTCCTTCAAGCCTGGAAAGTTTCTCTCTTAACAATACTTGGGCTTTCAAGTCCTAATTTGGGAAACAAAAGCTAACAAAAACAATTACTTTATCTTTGCTTAGTGTGGCACAATAAAGCCAAGTCTTCGTCTTATCTCCGGCTTATCTCCCTCTCAAAGATCTGAAGCAGATGGAAAGTTCACACACAGTCACAAAAAGCATGTCCTTGCCTTTTTCAAAGTTATTACCTCTGGCTACTCCTTTCAAGAGTAAAGCCACAAATAATATGTATGTAAGAAAGAACCAGACTTGTAAAATTCTCCAATATAGGTCATCCATTTTCCTGTTAGTGCATTCCTGGAAAAACCGTTAGGCACAGTCATGGGAGGCAGAGGACCAAGACACAGACAAGTACGTGCTCTTCCTCCTCATCCTTCTGAGAGAACATCTGGTAGAATCATTATTGTATAATCTGAAGCCTTGG
>NW_022107431.1:65064731-65065769 GCF_000313985.2 Echinops telfairi | reverse complement strand
AACTGATGACAAGGATCTACATATTACCTCCTCCCTGGGGGATGGACAACAGAAAAGTGGGTGAAAGGAGACATCAGACAGTGTAAGATATGGCAAAATAATAATAGTTTATAAATTATCAAGGGTTCATGAGGGATGGGGGATCAGGGAGGGAGAGGGAAAAATGAGGAGGTGATATTAAGGGCTCAAGTAGAAAGCAAATGTTTTGAGAATGATGATGGTAACAAATGTAAGAATGTGCTTGACACAATGAATGTATGTATGGATTGTGATAAGAATTATACGAGTCCCCAATAAAATGATTTTAAAAAACAACAACAAAAAACAATTCTCTCACTAATAAAGCACTGCCAGTCAAAGGAATTTAGCTATCTGAGTAATGCCATTTTAACAATTGGATAATATTTAGTGTTAGCAGTGATTAGAAAAAATAGCTGTTTTTAAGAGATTTTGGCGAGAGAATACATCAATGAAATCTTTTTAATCGTGAATTAACAATATATGTGAAAAATGAGTATGTCCCTCAACACAGTAATTCTATTAATAGAAATTTGGTCTACAGTCACATTTGAGCAAAGCTATGTAACTGAAATGGTTACAGTAACATTCTTTGTTCAAAAAAGGTCTGTGCACCACTCGTGTGCCCTTCGATAGGGAATAGTGGTTAGGCGTTGCATCGCTCACCAACAGGTCAGCAGTTTGAAACCACCAGCAGCTCCTCTGGAGAAAGAGGATGTTTTCTCCGCTATAAGGAGTCACAGTTCAGAAAACCCTTGGGCAGTTCGGCCCTTTCCTATGTCACTGTGAGTTAGAATCAACTCAATGGCAGTGAGGTCTTGTCTTTTAAATTATACTTATGACTATCTATATTAAAAAGATGGGGTCTATCTGCAAGTGAAGGTATGAAATAAATGCCCAAATTACATTAACTAAAAACTTAAGGACTAAAGCTGTATGTAGCGTAGTACTTAGCTGAATTTAAATTTTTTTAAGAAAAATAAGGCTACACAGACATACATGTTGCATCTATCTTTTTTT
>NW_022107431.1:65060295-65063984 GCF_000313985.2 Echinops telfairi | reverse complement strand
TCCGGGGATGTCTTACTTTCGGGGAAACACGATAGTAGCCCAACTCCTAACCCCGTATGCCACCAGGGTTCCCTAAATCCTATAGAGGAGCAGATCGCCTCATCTTTATCACTCAGGGTGGCTGGTGGGTGTGGACTGCTGCCCTTGCCATTAGCAATCGTATGCTAACTGCTCCTTGGTCCTCTTGTTTAACAACAACAACAAACACAATACCGTCCATTCAAATCAGACTCATAGTGACCCCATGTCGGTTTTCATGGCTATATGAATCTTCATAGTAGCCGACAGCCTCACCTTTGAATCCCTAATTTGGGAGTTAGTAGTTCAACATTTGGCTGCTAGTATTCCTTCCTGTACTAGCTTAAAATCAAACCTTTAAAAGGTCAAATTAATTCCAGGAAGATTTATTGTGTGGCAGCACAAAATTCAACACTAATTCAACACAATCTAGCATACAGCAACACAAAATTCACTTAATCAAACATTCAGTCAAAAATTACCAGGCATTCAAAGAAGTAGAAAATATGATTTTTAACCCTGAGGAAAACCAATCAATAAGAAAAGACACAGAAATCGGAGGGATGTTGGCATTACAATAAAGGCGCAAAGTAGCTTTTACAAGCATTCTCCAAATACTCAGGAAATTCTAGAAAAACAAAGTATGATGAGAGGAATGAAGAATACTAAAATGACTCCCAATGTAACTTCTCACATGAAAAATATAATTTCTGAAAAGAAAAATACACTGAGCATTTTAGGCACAGCAGGGGAAAAAGGGCAGTGAAATCAATAACACAATAGAAACTTTGCTTTAAAATAAAGCACCCAGAGAAAACAATGGCTAAAAAGAAATAGACCATCACAGAGCTGAGCGACATGTAATTAGCATACATGTCATTAGAATTCCAGAAAAAAATGGGGGGGAGGCGGTTTTTGTGAGAAAAAGTGTTTAACAGGAAATAATTTAAAAATTTGCCCCCAAAAAACCATAAACCCACAAATGTAAGTAGAGAGGGAAAAAAGGCATTACATGCAGAGAGAGAGAGAGAGAGAGAGAGAGATAACAATCTTTTTAACAGAATATATGCTATCTAGAGACAAGGAAGATACAATTCCTAAAATTCAAAAACCAAAACACCAAACTCACTGCCATCAAGTCAATTTTGATTCATAGGTGTAGTAGTTATGCATTAGGCTGCTAAGCACACGGTCAGTAGTTCAAAACCACCACCCACTGCATAGAAGAAAGATAAGACTTTCTACTCCTATAAAGAGCTACAGTCTCCGAAACCCACAGGGGCAGTTCTATCCTGTCCTGTAGGGTCACTATGTGTTCTAAAACATAAAGGATATAAAACAAACAAATAAATAAAGTTGTCCATTTAGAATGCTTTACCCAGTTAAAGAATAATAAACCAAAGACCTAGTAAAAATAGACAAGATAAAATGGAATAATAATTATCTAAGTTAATCCAAAAGAAGACAGCAACAGAAAAACAAATGGCTTATGAACATACAGAAAAAAAATAACAAGTTGGTGGGTTAACATCTAACAACATCAATCCAAAGCCAGTCCTGATGCCTGTGTGGGTAAAGCATTTGGCTGCTAACTAGAAGGCTGACAGGTTGAACCCACCAGTGGCTCCACAGGAGAAAGATGGAGCAGTCTGCTTCCATAAGGATTTACAACTGTGGAAACCTTATGGGACATTTCTACTCAGTTCTGTAAGGTTGCTGTGAGTTGGAATCAACTCAGTTGTAGTAGGTGTAGATCAGTCCAGAAAATTTTCATAGGTGCTATTGGGACACACGTGGTTCCCTACAGTCTATTAAGCATAGAGGATGAGAGAGAAAAATAAGAATGGTCCATCTTCCTCTGAAGTTCCTAACCCAGCTGAGAGAATTATTGTTGCTAGTGCTATTGAGTAAGTTCCGGCCCATAGCGACCCTTTGCACAAAAGTACTAAGCACGGCTCAGGCCTGAATATCTCCACAATGGTTCATATGTCCGAGCCCATTGTAGCAGCCACTATATCAATCCATCTCATTGAAGGGCCTTCCACTTTTCACTGCCCCTTCACTTTACCAAGCATCAAGTCCTTCCAGGGACTGGTCTCCTGATGACATGTCTAAAGTATGTAGGGCAAAGTCTTGTGATCCTTGCCTCTAAGGAGTGTTCTGGATGCACTTCTTCCAAGTCAGATAAGTGTATCCTTTTAGAAGTCCACAGTTCTTTCACTATTCTTTGCCAGTGCCATAGTTCAAATGCACCAATTCTTCTTCAGTCTTCCTTATTCAGTGTCCAACTTTCATATACATATAATGTCCTGGCATGGGTCAGGTGCACCTTATTTCTCAGTGACGCCCTTGCTTCTCAATACTCCCAAAGATTTTGTGCAGTAGGTTTGCCCAATTCAACACATAGTTTCATTCCTTGACTGCTGCTTTGATTGTGCAGTGCTGATTGTGGGTTCAAGCAAGACAGAACCCTTGAAAACTTCAACCTTTTTTCCATTGATCATGATGGTCCTGTAGTGAGGATTTTGGTCTTCTCTACATTGAGTTGTAATCCATACTGAAGACTGCAATCTTGATCTTTATCAGCAAGTCCCTTAAGTCCTCCGCCCTTTCTGCAAGCGAAGCTGAACCATCTGCAAATCACATGTTGCTAATAAGCCTTTCTTGAATTCTGATGCCACCTTCTTCTTCTTCCTATAATCTAGCTTCTCTGATGATTTGCTCAGCATACAGATTGACTGTCTCATAAAATGATTCATCCCTGTGGAGAGAATAGACAGATATAAACACTAGCTTGCAATGCAGAACATTAAAAGTTATATATGTAATTCATATATCATACAATTTTTCAATCATATTAAGAAGTGTGCAAGCATCACCACAATCCAAATTTTCTGAAGAAAAAAATCAGAACATTCTCTACTAATATTAATTGTTTTTCACTCCCCTTTTCTTTTTTTTCTTTTAATTGGGGCTCTTATGCTAATAAAACTTTTAAAAGGGAAAAAAAGTTACAAATGAAAGGTCGGGGAAGCACAATGTAGGAAAGGCACTTCATCTCAAATTGGAACTATGTAGTCCTTATTTGTCGTCTTTCACACCAACTCCTATGGTCCCCTGTAAAACGTCTGCTTCCCTCAGAGTCACTTGAAGGAATCTTGGGACAAGGTCCTGCCATTATAATCAGACTGACAGGCATGATCAGAGAAAGGGGTTTCAGCAGCAATCTGGCCCATTAGTTACTCAGCTGGAACTACTCAGGTCTTCTCTCACTTGAGACAGAGGAACTGAAGGAGACCTCACTGGGTGAGTCATACAGACTAAGTCCCCAGAGGTTCCTCATCCACTGAGAAAGAAAACAATGGAGCAGACATTTAGAGGGAAGCCAAAATGTGAGAGAACCAGAAGTGACCTTCTAAAGTTCAGGACCTTAATCTAGGAGTTGTGCTGCTCACCTTGACCTTGCTTCCCATCTTACATTTTACCTGCCACTTTGTTCTCTTAAAATGTAGGTGAAGGAAGATGTCGGACAGGGTAAGATATGACAAAATAATACTTTATAAATTATCAAGGGTTCATAAGGGAGGGGGCGTGGGGAGGGAAGGGGAAAATGAGGAACTGATGCCAGGGGCTTAAGTGGAGAGCAAATGTTTTGAGAATGATGAGGGCAA
>NW_022107431.1:65057604-65059363 GCF_000313985.2 Echinops telfairi | reverse complement strand
TGAACCCTTGATAATTTATAAATTATTATTTTGTCATATCTTACACTGTCCGACGTCTCCCTTCACCACTTCTCTGCTGTCCGTCCCCCAGGGAGGAGGTTATATGTAGATTCTTGCCATCGGTTCCCCCTTTCCACCCCACTCTCCCTACATCCTAAATATTTTCTATCCATGCAACCAGTTGAATTTGTGAGTGTGAAACTCACAGAAGTAGAGGTCAATTGTATTTAAAAGTTTGATGAGACAATTTGAACTCAATATGTTTTGTGATATTCTTGCTCCTAGGGAAAGATTCAGGAGCATTGGTACTGTAGTGGGTTATGTGTTGCGCTAACCGAAGAGTCAGGTGCTCAGCAGGAGGAAAATGAGTTTTCCTACTTAGGTAAAGAGTTACCGTCTCTGAAACCTAGAGGGTTTCTGTCCTACAAGGTCACTACGAGTCAAAATCACTCAGTGGCAGTGAATCAGTGAGTGAGGGCAAGACTGACAGGAAAACGTATTGCTGTGTATAAATAATATATTCAGAAAATTATTTCAGTGAAAAGAAAACCTTTCAAAATATTTTTTTTGTCTATGAGCTATGAATAAATTCATTTTAAGAAATTAAGTACAAATATAAAATTTAAGATGGTAATTATTTGCAAACCTCAAACATATATTAACCTTATTGGACTGGTAGCTTTATTATGAAACGAGCTCCGGTGGCACAGTGGGGTGTGTGTTGTGCTGCTCATGCAAGATAAGCATTCTACCAGGGGCTCAAGTGGAGAGCAAATGTTTTGAGAATGATGAGGGCAACGAATGCACAAATGTGCTTGACACAATTGATGTATGGATGGATTGTGATAAGAGTTGTATGGGGCAGGTGGTGGCGATTCAGAGCTGAAAAGGAGAAGGCACCGGGACCTGGAGAAACCAGAAAAAACGGAACTCGGCCGAAGAGAGCTGGCTGTGGCGGTGGCTCAAGAAAACGTTGAGGAGAACGAAGAATAATGGGTTTTGCCCTTACCTGTGGAGGCAACACTGGCCAAGAAAAGGAAAGGTAGCCGCAGAAATCGTGGTAGGGCAAGTTTCGAGTGGTAGGATGAGGGGGCGTCCGAGGGATAGATTGCTGGCCAGACCTGAATGGGGAGATGCCATTGAGGCGTTTGTTGCCCTAGGAATAGAGGATCTTCTTCTAAAGGCGCCGCGATTAAAGCACTGAGCCGCTAAGAAGCTTGGTGCTTCTTATCAACAAATTGTGGAAGAAAGAGGTGGTAGACCACTTCAATAAAGATTTACAGACAGGAAAACCCTCTCGACAGTTCTGCTCTGTCTTACAGGGTCACACTGAGTCGCAATGAACTCGACGGCAGTTTGGGGGTTTTGATTTCTTCTGGCCACCTGAAATTTCTTCCAAAATGTCAAGGAAAACAGGACGTAATCCCTGTCCGTAAGAAACAATCAGTTAAAAACAAACAAACAAACAAAAAGAGTTGTATGAGCCCCTGATAAAAGATTTTTTTTTTAAAGAGAGAGAGAGAAAAAAGATAAGCAGTTCGAATCCATCAGCTGCTTCCTCAAGGAAAGATGAGGCTTTCTGCTGCTGGAAAGATCTACTGCCTCGGATCCCTAAAGGGCCAGAGCTTCTTTGACTTAGACCTAGAGGGTCGCTGAGTGGGAGCTGATTGATGGCCCTGAATCATAATAGCCAATCGTGAATTACAAGAAATTTACCTTGTAATTGAAATGATTGTACTTTTCCTAAAGAAAAATGAGT
>NW_022107431.1:65053620-65055019 GCF_000313985.2 Echinops telfairi | reverse complement strand
GGAATCAGGTATAAGGCATCATCAGAACAAGACATTTATTCTTGATAATACATTTCTTACCTTATGTGCCTTATGATTAGGGAAATTCTGATAAGGACTTAAACTAAAATTTTAACTGTTTTAGTAAAATTAAATACCAAAGCAAAACCAATACCCATTACCATCCAATTAATTCCAACTATGTAGTGACCCTATAAGACATAGTAGAACGGGACCATAGAATTTCCAAGACTGAAATCTTTATGGAAGAAGACTACCATATCTTTTTCCTATGTAACACTGCTGTTGGATGAGCCACTGAACCATTCAGGTAACAGCTAATTACTTTAGTCATTGCGCTACCAGGGCTTGAAGATTAAGACTATTCTAGGTAAACATACAGTTTAGTTTGCATCAGAGAACATTTATGAAAATTATTTCACATATGCAACAATTCGCTGAAATTATTATTTATCAATACATATCTATAATCTACATCGAAGGGTGCTCCCCCCAAACCCGGATTTTTTTTGCAAAGCTATGTATTTAAGTTATTTTCCAAAATTAAAAAAAATGCTTTATCATTTTGTTGGGGGTTCATACAAGGCTTATCAGAAGCCATATATCCACCCGTTGTGTCAAGCACATTTGTATATTTGTTGCCATCGTCATTTTCATTCTACTTGAGCCCTTAGTATCAGCTTCTCATTTCACCCCTCCCTCTCCCACCTGCCCTCCCTCATGAACCCTTGATAATTTATAAATTATTATTATTTTTTCATGTCTTATACTGACAGATATGTCCCTTTACACACTTTTCTGTTGTCCAGCCCTCTGGGAGGGGCTTATAGATATATCGTTGTGATCAGTTCCCCATATTCCCCCCCCCCTTTCCTTTTATCCTCCTGGTATCGCTACTCATTATTGGTCCTGAGGGGTTTATCTGTCCTGGATCCCTGGTGTTTCCAGCTCTTATCTGTACCTGTGTACAGGCTCTGGTCTAGCCAGATTTGTAAGGTAGAATTGGGGTCATGATAGTGGGTGGGAAGGAAGCATTAAAGAACTAGAGGAAAATTGTATGTTTCATCGGTGCTATACTGCACCCTGATAGACTTGTCTCCTCCCCGTGACCCTTCTGTAAGGGGGTGTCCAGTTGCCTAAACCTTCACAATACTCACCATTATACTTAATACATTTGTCAAATCTGCGATTCCAATCTTGGAAACATTTTTCAAATTCATCTGTTTGGATGACTGACAGCACCTCCCTGGTTTCTTTCTTCACCTCTTCTATGTCGTCAAATCACTGTCCTTTCATGTCCCTTTTCATTAGAGAAAACAAAAAGAAGTCACATGAAGTGAGGTTAGATGAGGAAGGTGTGTGGGGCAAGAGAGGCATGCTGTTTTTTGCCAAAAACTGG
>NW_022107431.1:65050693-65052104 GCF_000313985.2 Echinops telfairi | reverse complement strand
AACTCCCCGATATTTATTGAATATCTACCAAAAGTCAAGCTCTATTCTAGGCTCAGGATTCAAAGTTTGAAAACATTCGCCTTTTCATGGAGTTTAAAGTGTAATGAAAAGAGATACACATTTTTTCAAATAAGTACAGAGAGATAATAATAGAAAATCATTACAGTAGTGAAAAATGCAAGTGCTAGGAAGAAGAACTATCTGCCGTATCTAAGCCATCTGAGGCCATGCTAGGATGTGGTTAGAGGAGGATTCCCTGAGGACAAGACACTTAAACGGAAGTTGGGAGAATGAGTTGGGCTTAAGCAGGGGAAGTGGAAATGAGGCCACAGAAGGCACAGACCCAGACAGTTTTGAAACCTGGCGATTGTTGTTTCTGTAATATCTTCACATAGGAAGAAATGAGTCAGACTGCCCCATGAGTCATGAACTCGGGTCTCTTCACACCTCAGTCCTATTCTACTAATTTAAAGGGTTCTCTCTTCCACATAAGAACTATGCCCGCACCCCTAAGACCCACAGAGTTCTGGGACCCAGTGAGGAGGAAGGCTCTTGAAACCACAAGTAAATACATTCCAAAGGGCTAATAATGCTAATATGCATTTAGGGCTGTGCAACTACTCAGAATATGTTTTTAAATATGTCTTTAAAACCCAAAGTAGTTCATCTTTTTCTCTTTTTTTAAGGAGAGAGAGTGCAGGCCCAGACTTTTAAAAGTCCTCCAGACTCCATAGCCCTGGGATCTAATCATTGGTCTGGCTGGCCATAAAAGGAGTCGAAAACAAGCAAACAAAAACCACTAATATACATATGAAATGTAACTCAAGCAAATACATTTAAAAAAAAGAAAGGAGATTAAGTTAATATCTTAGGGGAAATATACATTTGAAAATAAATTTAAATGCCTATTTTGAAAACAAAGTCATAACATAGAATAGCTATTTATCTAAAGGGAAGCCCTGATGTAGCGGGAGGGTTGGGCTGCTAACTAGCCCCAAGGTCAGCCATTGGAAATCAGCAGCTGCTCTTCGGGAGAAAGCCTGGCAGTCACTGTCTCAGAAACCCAGGGGGTAGTTCCACTCTGCCCTGTAGGGTCACTGTGAGTTGGGTGTCTACCTGATGGCAATGACTTTTCTGACATATCTAAAAAGAAACTTTAAAAGGATGTCACAGAATGGTGTGAAGGAAAGAAACTAATAAAGATATATCTTATTTAACCAGAGTTCTGAGGTTTTATAATGAAGACGTGTCCCATAGAAGAGGGTGACAAGGAGGTGGATATTTAGGTTTTTATTTTCAATCATAGAGTTGCCTTTGCAAAGAAATTTTACAGCAATGAATGCTTTGCAAACTGAAAAAAACTGCAACATAAAGATTAATTTGGGTTTGTTTTTTACACATTCTTTTTTTT
>NW_022107431.1:65047574-65050515 GCF_000313985.2 Echinops telfairi | reverse complement strand
TGTCAAGTCATAATTGTACATGCTAACCGGTCATGATCTCACCTGAAGAGGCAAAACCAGAGCCGGCCAACATGGCTTTTTCTCTCAGCAGGATAATGGCAGTACTTCCACAAACTGAAGTACTGTAATTGCAGCCTGCTTTTTTTTTTACACATTCTTCATGATGAAGACATTTGAACCTTGTAGATCACAGATGGTAAAACACAAGAAATTTTCATTTCAATGAAGTAGTATGTGTCTTGCAAAGCAGGAAGCTGTGAGTACTTTAGATTTCTGTGTGCTCGATCATTGTCGTCTGTCTACAAGGAACTAGAAAGCTGCACATGAGATGAGGGGGCAGCTGGGCTCTCTGGAAGTTATAAATACGAGCGAAGCAATCGCAAGCAGAGAAGCCAAGAGCATTAGGATTCACCCAAGCATCCTCGCCTGCAGTATCCCACCACTGTGCTGACTGCGGACAGCTGCCGCCGAAAGACCAGTCTGGGGAGCAATAGAGAGTGGTGTTATTTTTTAAGCAGAGCTTAGAGCCATGTTCTGATTGTGATGGGCATGGATACAAATCACCCTAGACGCTCCATTCAGAACTATGTTGTGATAGGACTCTATTGCATCAACAAAATAAATTATGATAAATAGACCTACTGTGTATTTACTATACTCTAGGCACTGAGCTAGTCCTCCCCATCCTGCCTCTGCTGATGATCACTTTGTGTGTATTTACAGCACGGCAACAGCAAAGAGAGCTGAGCTGCCCTGCCCCTGGGCATGAGTCAAGTATCGTTGCATGTTTACACATAAGGTAACAAACAGGCTTTCAATTGTTTTTCATTATTCCATTGAATCAGCCTCCTATGGACAGAGTTGGGTATGCAGTTTGTGTCTGATTTTGCTACTTTAAAGACTGTTTCAATGAATATCTTTGCCCATACTGCATTTCCCACAGCCTGACCAAATCTATAGGATATATACTTACAAAGGGAGGTGCTAAATTAGATGGTATCTTTTGAAAAAATGTTTTACACTCCAGGCCATCCATTCTGATTCACAGTGAACCTAAAGGCAGACTAGAACTGCCTTTTTGGGTTTCCGAGGGAGTAAATCTTTAAGAGAGCAGAAAACGTCTCTCTCTCAAGGAGGGGCCAGTGTGCTTGAACGTGCAATCCACTACTTCACCAGGGAAATTGCTCTCTAGTAGGGTGAATGAATTTAATCTCCCACAAACAATGTCTGAGTTCTAGTACCCCTGCCCCTACATTTCAATATAGTACTAATAGCAATGGTTTACTGGTGCCTATTGCACATCAAAAAAGGAACCCCCTGGCGGAGTAGTGGGCTGTACATTGGGCTACTACTGGACAGGTCAGTAGTTCGAAACCACTTGCAGCTCTGTGGGAGAAAGAGGAAACTTTCTACTCCTGTAAAGACTTACAGTATCAAAAACCTACACAGCCAGTTCTGCTCCGTCCTAGAGGGTTGCTCTGAGTCAGAATCAATGCAATGTTGATTTAGTGAGTTTGGTTCAGTGTTTGTTTATTTCATGGCAAAGTGGCACCATGAGCTAAGTGTAACCAAGAGGTCGGTGGTTGAGCCCCACCTGCAGAAGAAAGAGGAGACAGTTTGCTGATTTATTGTCTTAGGCACCCTATGGGCAGTTCTATTCTTCCTATAGGGCCATGGTGGGTCAGAATCAACTTGATCACTAGAGAACTTTATGCCAAGGGAGTCCCTGGGTAGTGCAAACAGTTAACACGCTCACTTGCTAACACCCAAGGGCCTAGAAGAAAGGCTGCTTTCTCTATTTCCGAAGAAGCAGCCATGGGATTTCACTCTATGGAGTTCTACTCTATGTAAGTCTGCTATACGCAGTTTTACTGTATGGGGTTGTCACATGCCTGGAGCTATTCTAAGAGTTTTATATGCATTATTAAGCTACCTAATCCTTACAAAAATCCTAATAAGTATTATCCATATTTCACCTATGAGAAAACTAAAGTACAGCATGACTTAAAATTTTGATCAAGGTGACACACAGGCAGCTCTGGGCTCTGGACTCCATGTGTTTCAATCCCACACTCCACTGTTGAAGTTATGCTCACTCACTGCTTTTGAATCAGTTCTGACAGTGGCCCAGCTTCTTGTCAATCTGATGCATAAACAAAACAAAACAAAACCTCACTGCCATCATGCCCGTTCTGACTCATAGTGCCCCTGTAGGACAGGGTAGACTGCCTCTGTGGGTTTCTAAGACCGACTCTTCATGGTGGTCTCACTCCAAGCGGCAGGGGATTTAAGACTGCTCACTTGTGGTTAGCAGCCCAACGTGTAGCTGATGCGCCACCAGGGCTCTTCGGTGGGTGGAAGGTCTGGCAAAAATAAAATAATGGATAAAAAGGGATATTTTATAAGAATCTTTACTTGCATTTCTCAGAATATGTGTGGCTCTGACATTCTGTATACAGACATAGAAATTAATTTGTATCTTTTTTTGTGAATTGAGTGTCCTTTTATTTGCTCCATTTTTCTATTGGATTATTAATTTTTTTCTTAACTTAGTATACATTCTATATTTTCCTAGTTTACTTTGACATTTTTTTTGTCAATGTAGTCATTGATTTATTTTGGATTTGTGGTTCCTGAATTTTCTATCACCCTAGATAATTTTCTCTTCTAAGATTTTTTTTAACTTATCCAATGTTATCCTAGTGTTATTTTGTTCAGCATTTTACATTGCACTCTTTCACTCATCTGCAATTTATTTTGGCATTGCATATGGGTTTTCCTTTTCCAATGGCTGCCTATTTTTCCTTTTTAAATATTAAATTACAGTTTAAAAATCAAGACTGTATTGTGATTTGGGTGAAAAGCCACAGAACAAATGTGTTTTCCCTTTGAAAATGGATCCATATTTTGATTTGTGACATTAATTGCAATCCCCACAATG
>NW_022107431.1:65046031-65047211 GCF_000313985.2 Echinops telfairi | reverse complement strand
TATTTTGTCATATCTTGCAGGAATACGTTCTTCCTGGTGTCGTGGAGTTGAGTTCAGTTCCAGGCCTGAAAGGTGTGTAAGGGTCATAGTCTTGGGGTTCTACTGATGGGTATCAGACCCATAAGTCTGTTCTTTTTGCTATTTTGCCATCTGTTGTGCATTTTCCCCTATTCCATCTGGAACCTCTTATTGGGATCCCTTTCAGTGGTAGCCAGACATTATCTAATTCTTCTGGGCCATAATCACGGAGGCTGGTATTCATGTGGTCTATTAGCTCTTTGGATTCTTTCCCTTTACGTCATTGATTTTTTTTTTTTCTATTTTCATTCTTCTTTGCGCTGGATGAGAGAGGCCAGTAGTTTGATGGCCACTTGACTATTAACTTTTAAAAATACTGTTGTTGGCATATATGTCACATATCATAGAATTTAATCATTCAATTATATTAAGAAGAGTTGTGCAATCATCACCACGGTCAATTTCAGAACAGTTTTTCTTTCTTGTATTCATTGCTCTTAAATCCCAATTTCCCCTCATCCTCTCCTGTCATGCCCCTAAGTAATTATTAATTCAGTTACTGTCTCCTTAGATTTACCTACCCTGGATTTCATATACAGAATATCATGCAAAACACAAACAGGAAGCAACTAACAAACCCACCAACAATGACTAGACTCAGCATAGAAAAACTCAATTAAAAAACAAAACAACACCAGAAAACATTAACAACTGAAACAACTTCATGATGGGTCAAAAGGAAGATCAAATTATATTACATTTAAACCCAATTATATCTGTCATCATTGACTTTACATTGCTCAGCCTGATAGCAAAGCTATTCACATCCCACAACTAGGGTCAGAGGGGATTCACTGGAGGCTTAATTCATGTGGGGACCCAGTAATTCAATTTTGAGCTTCCACCATCATTCTTAGTCTTCTACCAACCAAGTGTTCACAATTTAAGATGTGATACTGTTAGATCTCTCTGGAGCTAGATTTATACCTCGGTCCTTGGCTCCGCGCGAGAAATAATTCACGCCGAAGCCTGGTTCGTGATCAAAGTGAGTTTATGAGCGTTAGAAGAAGTTTCAGGTTTACACGGCACCCAAGGGGCTCCTCCCGGACACGCGGCTTAGCTGGAAGCGGCTCTGCGTCCCGCAACGCGTGCCAAAGCTCTC
>NW_022107431.1:65044060-65045931 GCF_000313985.2 Echinops telfairi | reverse complement strand
TTGACTTTACATTGCTCAGCCTGATAGCAAAGCTATTCACATCCCACAACTAGGGTCAGAGGGGATTCACTGGAGGCTTAATTCATGTGGGGACCTAGTAATTCAATTTTGAGCTTCCACCATCATTCTTAGTCTTCTACCAACCAAGTGTTCACAATTTAAGATGTGATACCACTCCCTCCTTCAGATTTGGGTTTTATTATTATAATTCTTGGATCACACAGGCTGGTGTGCTTCCTCCATGTGGTTTTAGATCAGTAGTTCTCAACCTGTGGGTCACGACCCCTTTGGGGGTTGAACAGCCCTTTCACAGGGGTTGCCCAATTCATAACAGTAGCAAAATTACAGTTATGAAGTAGCAATAAAATAATTTTATGGTTTGGGTGTCACCACAGCATGAGGAACTGTATTAAAGGTTCATGGCATTAGGAATGTTTAGAACCACTGATTTAGATGGTTACTTATTTGAAGGCAAACCTTTAATACACCCAGAAACTATTGTTTCTGATAGTCAGATACTACCTGGTTTCTTCACTGCATTTTGCTCTAGCACCCATATCTTCAATCATCTCTTCATGAGGGCAAGTTATCAAGCAGGGTCATGTCATAAGAACTAATTGTTCTTAGATTGGGACTCGAATTGTGTGCGTGCACAAAGGGGCATCATTATGACTTTATGATAGAGAATATTATAAATCCTTTCCCCGGGGCATAAGGTAATTTTATTGATGGTGTCATTAATATAGCCAGTGGCATAGAATTTGAAACATTGTTGAGAAAAGAAAATTATAGAAGTATAAGCCAGCTCCAGGAGCCCTGGTGGCACAATGGTTATGTACTGGGATGCTAAACACAATGACAGCAGTTCAAAACCATCCATTGCTCCTCGGGACAATGACTGGGTTTCTACTCTCAGACGGTAGAGTTACCATCTGAGAAACTCACGGGGCAGTTCTTCTCTGCCCTCTGGGGTCATTGCGAGTCAGAACTGACATGATGGCTGTGCGGTTTTTTGTTTTGTTTATTTGGAGACCAGCTTCAGATCACAATGCATGAGTTGCTGACAGAATAAACTCTTAAGTGACTCGACACAAGTCATATGAACCAAGGGGTTAGTGGAAGGGTAAAACTTTACATAACATCCATTAACACCAATAAAAAAAAGGCAGAACCATGCCTACCAGATTAATACATGTCAAAAAAAAAAAAGTCCAAGGAGGGCATTACAATAGTAAATATGTGGCAGTCCCCATTCTCTGGACACTCTCAAAGCAAGAGATATGTACCGCAGTTCAATGGCCAGCAATTCCATAACCATGGGACAGCAGTTATCTGCTGCTTCTCACATTACAGCGTTTCAACCTTAAGTCCAAGAGATTATGGCAGTTCCTCAGATATGCTAGACAGTGAGTTTGAGGTAAAGTCCTATTTGCTTAGTGGGGTTTCCACATTGAATCCTTCGGATGTGGCCTAATTAAGGACAGACTCTAAAGTCCCAATAGTCTATAGCACATGGCCTGGGTCACTACAGACTAGATAGAAACTAGGTTAAAGGTGTCCAATTATTCACCGAGTACAAAGCATATGCTCCCCTTGGGTTCTATGTAAGTAATGTTAAGTGATTGCACCTCCACCCACACCCCTGTCCACTACTGGGAGCTTGCTTCTTCCAGTTTGCCAACCAACTTCAGTGACACCACCTTCTTCAAGATGACCCCTGTATCCACCTTGACTTAAATTTCAAGGTAGGTTCACTTATCACTCTTGTAGGAGTGTCTGTTGATTAACACATGTTGTTTCTTTTTCTTTTTTTTTAATCGTTTTATTAGGGGCTCATAAAACTCTTATCACAATCCATACATACATCAATT
>NW_022107431.1:65041102-65042257 GCF_000313985.2 Echinops telfairi | reverse complement strand
AAATAACTTCTTCTCAGGGGAGGGGCAGGCATCCACTTAGTATTTGGGGCTGGGACCAGCCCCCCAGACCTCTCCATTGGTTCCCTACTCTGTGCTGGTATGTTGCATTCACATCTTGGAGCACTGGGTTGAAGTCTGGTCCCTCTTTTCCTGTGGAGATATAAATAATAGCCTCCACTTGGGTGGGTTAGCACCCCGTGCCCCCGCTACCCATTTCTTCCTTATTTTCATCATTTTCCCCCCTTTCCCCATCTCCTCCCCAGTTGTCTACCCTGTGCATCCCTGCATTTGATCTGGTCCCTGTCATACTACCTGGTCCTCACCCCAAGAATGTTTGTATACAATAGCTTTTTCCCTATGCCCCTTTTGCATTTTTTTTAATGCTTACCTCAGCAGACTCATGTTGTACTTGTCCTTTTGTGGCTGACTTACTTCACTTACCATGATTTCCTCCAGCTCTTCCCATGCAGCGATGTGCTTCTTATGTTCATCACTGCTTTTTAGCGATGCGTAGTACTCCATTGTATGTATATACCACAGTTTTTTATCCAATCATTAGTTGATGGAAATTTGGGTTGCTTCCAACTCCTTGCAATTGTAACACAATGTTTTATGGCAGTACCTAAATGGTCTTTTTCCTCTCCTTCTACCTTGGAAAACTGACCCCAGGTGAGATGAGGTCTCCTCTGTTGAAGTGGTTTTAAGAAGTACATATAAAGAGCTGATCTATGTTTTATGGGCACCAGGCAACCTCTTTACCTCACTGATTGAAAGACTAGATTAGAAGATTACATTACCACTATTAATTTTTAAAATTACTTTTTAAATATGCCATCTTTCTCCTACCTCTTCTAGTTATTGCTGTACACTAAACTACTCCAAATTTCACATCAGATTTCTGAGTTTAGAATTCAGAAAGGTCACAACAGGAAGGGTTTGTGGCTGTTCCACAAGGTCTAGGACCAAGCTGGAAAGACACACAACCTGACTGACAGGACAGATTGGCACTAGAATGATTTGAAGGCCACTTCATTTTTTTTGTTGTTCATTTGTTTTATTTGTTTTTTTATCATTTTATTAAGGGCTCATACAATTCTTATCACAATCCATACATACATCAATTGTGTAAAGCACATTTGTACATTCATTGCCCTC
>NW_022107431.1:65032534-65034655 GCF_000313985.2 Echinops telfairi | reverse complement strand
AAGACTTGACTGGAAAGCACACGTGAAAGAAAACAAACAGACCCTGAGCTATTCATACGGTTATATATGTATACATATGTGTGTGTTGTTGTTGTTGTAGACATTGTTTTACTTTCTGTTGTTGCCTCGTTGCACTCAGTCTGGTGATGGTACATAGCATATCTACCTGGAAGGGATAGGTTGAATGAACAAGCCAGAAGAGAGAACAACGGGATGACAGATCAGGGAAGCATGGGGGTAGGGGAGGGGGGGCGGGAGGAAGGAAGAGGGTATTGACAAGCACAAGGACAAGGGAATGACAAGTGATCCAAAATCAATGTCAAGGAGGTTGCGGGAGGCCTTGCGGGGCTGGATCAGTGGCAGTGTAGCTGAGAGGAATGCCTTGAAACCCAGGTGAAGGCGGAACATGATAGTGGGACACAAGGGAATGACAAGTGATCCAAAATCAATGTCAAGGAGGTTGCGGGAGGCCTTGCGGGGCTGGATCAGGGGCAGTGTAGCCGAGAGGAATGCCTTGAAACCCAGGTGAAGGCGGAACATGATAGTGGGACAAGAGGAAAGTACAACGAAACAGAGGAAAGAACTAGGAGGCAAGGGGTACTCGTGGAGATGTAAATACAGGCATGTAAAGATGTAAATATATTTATATATGATGAGGGGGAGGTAGATCAATGTACATATATTTATAGGTTGAGTATTAAGAAAACAGTTGGACAGTGGGCCCCTACACAAGTACTCCCCAACACAAGAACACTTTGTTCTAACAATTTGGCAGTCTGAGATGCTCACCTCTCTTTCTAATTAGGATAAAGAGGAGGCTGCCTGCTCCCATAAAGATTTGGAGTTTCATAAACCCAATGGAGAATTGTACACTCCAATAGAGGCACTATAGGATCACTATGAGTTACAATCAATTCAGTGAATGGTGTGTTTTAATCTTACTCTATTGTCATTTGTTTGCAGAATTCTTATATCAAAGTGTATATCTATCTCATTTGCACATGAACTTAAAAACAACCTCGGTAATTTAAAATGATATCAGTATTTTAATTTGTATCACATAAAGTTATAATTCTACAAATGGAGACTTTTAATCTTCTGATAAAATTGAATTTTCTGACACAAATCAAATATAGTTAGATTTGTTTAACAAATTCCTTTATGGCTGACCTCTCACAGTAACATTTTGAAATCCTCCTCAGTTTGTTCATTGACATGCACATTTACTTTCACATTTTTTTATTTCCTTACGTGCTGCTCTTATAAGTGAGGCATATTTTCTCCCATCATATCTTCCAGCTATTGCAGGCTATGACATAGTTTTGTAACCTAGCTAACCTACAGAATCCGTGTATTATTTGCAGTAGGGCTCTAGTTGATTCTCTACGGCTTTCCATACCAAAAAAAAAATCATATAACTTTGCAGTTAAAAATCTTGTTAACTTTTATATGAAAAAGACATGCAACAGAAACTTTAAAATTAAAAGATAAATGAGGCTTAAAAATGTGTAACATATAAAGTGAATTTAAATGAAGTAAGTGCTACAACAGGGAACAGAAAAAATAAATCCAAATGAGCCTAAACCTAATTTTAAAATATTCTCTGACTTACTCGATAAATAGATGCAGGTTAAAATTAAATGAGACGATGTTCAATGATCTCTTGGCAAAAATTCAAAGCTTTCCCAACATACTATGCTGACAAGGCTTTGGGCAAGCAGGTTCTGTGACATATTGCTGGTGGGAAGGCAAAAGGGTACACCCACTATGGAGGGGAAATTCTGCCAATCACCTATCAAAATGTCAATGGGTTTGCCCTTCACCCAGCAATGTCACCTCTTGATTTCTGTCCAACACAATCACAGGCCAAACTACTAATGACAAGCACACAGAGGTTTCATTGCAGTGCTTATTTTTTATTGGCAAAGTATTGGAAACAAACCATGTGTGCAGCAGTGAGGCACAGGATAAACAAACTGCACAGTGGAATATTCTGCAGCTACTTTAAAAAGAGCACAAAGCAATAGCGACTGCTAAAGACTGCACACTGGATAGTGTACTCACGTCGTTAGAGGTGGCAGCCCGATGGTGCTGGGGTGAAGCACAGGACTGGCTGCTGAG
>NW_022107431.1:65013995-65031764 GCF_000313985.2 Echinops telfairi | reverse complement strand
TGGCTCCTCTCCTCCTGCTGCTTTCTTTTCATGCTCCTGTAAACGTGGTGAACGTTCCTAAAACCCGCTGGACTTTCAGTAAGAAGTGTGGCAAGCTCAAGCACCAGCCCCACAAAGTGACGCAGCACAAGAAGGGAAAAGATTCCCTATATTCCCAGAGAAAGCGACGGTACGATAGGAAGCAGGTTGGCCATGGTGGGCAGACTTAACAAAAGGAGGCTGAAACTACAGCGAAAATTGTGTTGAGACTTGAATGTGCTGAGCCCAACAGCAAATGTAAGAGAATGTTGTCTGTTAAGCTTCATCATGGTTTATTGACAAAACAATGAACTTTTGTTCTTCCTTTCCTTTTGAAAAAAAAAAAAGAAGAAGAAGGGGAAATGCGTGGATTAAGCCACCGGTGAATGTCCTCTAACTATAGACCAAAAATGTGAATAGCCTTGCTATCAGGCAAAGTGCATTGGAAAGTGGATTGTTGCGTATGTAGTTATAATGTAGCGCCTCGTTATTGGATCATCCTTTAGATTCATTTTAAATTTGTTCTAGCTTTTAATGTTTTCTGCTTTCTTTTCAATTTAGGTTTTTCTTGTTGTTTTGGTATGTTTTTCTGTTTTTGAAATCTGGGATAGGTAAATCTATAGGGACAGTAACCGAATTAATGGTTTCTTGGGGTATGGCAGGGGATGTCTGGTGGAAATAAGGAGCTAATAATGATGAGTACAATAAAGAATGGTCTACAATTGATTGTGGTGAGGATTGTACAACTCTTTAATATGATTGAACGTTTGAATTGTATGAGATGGGAATTTTATGCCAATAAACCCTTTTAAAAAAAATAATTACCGCCTTGGATACCCTGTGTAAGAGCTCTACTCTTTCTTATGGGGTCCCAGTGAGAAGGGCTTGACCTGGTGGCAGTGTGCTTGGGGCTTTTATAGCCAATAAATTTGCATACTCTTTTAACTAAATAGAGGACATATGGTTATATATGACTAAATGTTATATCAAGCCAAATACCGATATATACTAGTATATAAACCAAATCAAATTCATTCGGTTGAGCCCATTCCAACTCACTATGACATTTTGTGTTAACAGTGTAGAGCTAATCATTAGGGTTTCCTTAAATGTAAACTTTGAAAAGGCAGATCACCAAATCTTTCATCTGCATTGTCCTTAAGTGTGTTCAAAGCACCGACCTCTAGGTTAGTAGTCAAAAACAAACTGATCGTTCCTCTCAGGAGCCTGTGTTATATTCATTTAATTGTGCTATAGAAGATTTCCTGGTCCTACTCTAAAGAGACGTATAGTGAAAGCGCCCTGGTGGTTTTATGAGATAAACACTGGGCTGTTCATTGCAAGGCTGGCAGTTCAAACCCACCAGCTGCTCCTCGGGAGCAAGATGAGACTCTCTGTTCCTGTAAAGGTTTACAGTCTTAGAAATCCTACAGTCTTAGAAACCCTCATGGCTACCCAACAGATTGACGCAAAGGCAGCCTTTTAGGAGTGATTACAAGAATATATTCAAACTCCCAAATTCAAACTCCCTGCCACCGAGTTGATTCCTACTCATAATGACTGGATAGGAGAGGGTAGAACTGATCCCATGGGTTTCTAAGACTGTCACTCTTTATTGGAGTAGAAATTCTCATCTTGTTTCCCTGGAGTGGCTGATGGCTTCAAACTATTAAGCTCAAGGTAAGCAGCCCAACACTTGAGCAACTATTAGATGACAAAAGCAAAATGAAGAATAGAATCTTATTTAAGAATGGGTGATACAAAGTGTAGGAAAAAACCTCTCAAAATCATAAAAAATGACCACGTTTCCTGGTTGGAAGAAGATTGGTGGGTGCTCCATGCGGATGGCCCTTAGCCACCCTCAGGTCTGGAAATGAACTCACACCCTTGACTCCATCTTCAGTCAAACAGTTGGCCTAGATGGGAAACAATAGCTCTATTCACCAAAAAGGCCTGGAAACAATGAATAAATCATTAATAATGAGTACTGCAATTAATCAGATTGCATTCTTCAGGTAGCATTTCCCACCCACTGCTAAGAACCAAGACTCTGGAGAAACCACAAGTTCTATGTGTAGTGAGAAAATGTACAGGATGATTCTGAGACAATCTTGTGCTGGAAATAAACAGATTATCAAAGAGTACTGAAGTCAAAATAAAACATTCTCAGGAGCAAGAGGTGGTTTATATTGCTAAAAGTTGAAATAAAGTGACAATGTTGTTGTTAAAAATCTCATTTAAAATCTTGTTAAATGTTGCAAAACAAGTCAAAAGTGTAAAACATGTAAAAATGTTGATAAAGTGACCATTAGTATTGTGTTTAAAATATTCAATAGTCCACCATGTCAGGAGGTAGCATATGTGCTGAAGGACAAGGTTCAAGCAGTTCTGGAAGCGTTAGCCAAAAACAAGGCTCCAGGAACTGATGGAATATCAAAGGAAATGTTTCAATAAGCGAATGAACAACAGGAAGCATTCATTTGTCTATGCCAGGAAATGGGGAAGATAATTACTTGCCCAACTGCCTGGAAGAGATCCATATTTGTACCTATTCCAAAGAAATGTGACCCAACAGAATGCTCAAATTCTAGAACAATATCATCAACATCACATGCAAGTAAAATTTTGCTGAAGATCATCCAACAATGGTCGCAGCAGTACATTGACAAGGAGTTGCTAGAAGTTCAGGCTGGATTCTGAAGAGGACACAGAACAAGGGATATCATTGCGGGTTTCAGATTAATATTGGCTGGAAGCAGAGAATACCAGAAAGGTGCTTACTTGTATTTTATTAACTATGTGAAGGCATTAGACAGTGAGTATCATTACAAACTATGGAGTCTTGATAAGCATGGGAATCCCAGAACACTTCATTGTGCTCATGCGCAATTTGTACCTGGATCAAGAGGCAGTTGTGGGAACAGAGCAAGGGTACACTTCATGGTTTAAAGTCAGGGCAGCTGTGCCACAGGCTTACATCCTCTCACAGTATTTATTCAGTCTGTATGCCGAGCCACTCGTGAGAGATGCTGGCTTATATGAAGAAGAATGTGGTACATGGATTGGAGGAAAACTAATTAACAACCGGTGATACACAGCTGGCACAGCCTTGCTTGCTGAAAGTGAGGAAGACTCAAGTCACTTGAAGATCAAGGATAGCCTTCAGTATGGTTTCCAACTCAAAGGGAAGAAGCCCCAAATCCCCAGAATTGGATAACTAGGTGATATCATGATAAACGGAGAAAAGAATAAAGTTGTCTAGGATTTTGTCTTGCTTGGATCCACAGAAGCAGCAGTCAAGAAAGCAAAAGAGATATACACTGGGTAAAAGTGCTTACTTGTTAACAAGTAAGGAGTCACTTTGAGGACTAAGGTATGCCTGACCCAAACCATGGTATTTTTCAATTGCCTTATATGCCAGTGAAAGTTGATACCTTTGAATTGTGCTTCTGCAAAGAATGTTGAGTGTACCATGGACTGACAAAAGGACAAACAAATCTGTCTTGGAAGAAGTAAGGCCAGAATGCTCCTTAGAAGCAAGGATAGTGAGACTTCATCTTACGTGCTTTGGACATGTTGTAAGGAGAGACCAGTCCCTGGAGAAGGACATCATGCTTGGTAAAGCAGAAGAGCAGTGAAAAAGAGGAAGACCCTCAAGGAGATGGATTGACACAGTGGCTGCAACAATGGGCTCAAGCATAGCAGCAATTAGCAGTCTTGTGCGGCAGCTTTATTAAATGCAATGTGTTGTTTGATCTCTTGACTGCTGTTTCCATGAACAATGATTGTTCCAAGAAAATGAAATTGTGTGAAACCTGCACATAGACCAAAAGGTAGCTATTTGAACACAACTAGGGGATATGATTGTTGTTGGCTGCATGTCAACACTGTGTCCTTTTGCCATACTTAAACCATATGTATTCTGAAAAAATAATCTGTCAGGATGGCAAGACTTCGTCAAATACTTTGGACATGGTAGCAGGAGGAACCAGGCTTGTGAAAGCAGAGGGTCATCAACAAAGAGGAAGACCGTCATTGAGATGGATTGCCACAGTGGCTGCAACAGTAGATTCAAATACAGTAATTGTGACAATGTCACAGGACGGGGCCGTTTGGGGTTGTTTGTTTTGTTGAGCTTAAGGTTGCTATGAGTGGAGACTAACTTGACAGCACCTAACAGTAGCACTGCCAGTGATGTGAATGCGACTTTAAGTTGAAATAGGGACTTGGCAGATGGAGTCAAGTTAAAATGAGATTATACTTGATTAGGGTGGCTCTCAAGCATTGATTGACATCCTTATAAGAAGAAGGTAATTTGGATCTAACACAGAAAATGGAATAAAGCAGCTACAAAAGTAAAGACTCCCACAGAGACACCAGAAGAAACCTGCTCTACCAACACCTTGATTTCAGAATTCTAGCTTCTACAACTGTGAGAGATGACGTTTATGCTAAATTACCCAGTTTGTGATAATATTTTTTTTTTAACATTTTATTAGGGGCTCATACAACTGTTATCCCAATCCATACACACATCAATTGTGTAAAGCGCATTTGTACATTGTTTCTCAAAACATTTTCTCTCCATTTAAACCCCCGACATTAGGTCCTCATTTTTCCCCTCCCTTCCCGCTCCCCCCTCCCGCATGAGCCCTTGATAGTTTACAAATGGGTATTTTGTCATATCTTGCCCTGTCCGACTTCTCCCTTCATCCACTTTTCGGTTGTCCGTCCCCCAGGGAGGAGGCCACACACAGTTCCATGCTATTGGTTCCCTCTTTCCTACCCACTCTCCCTCCACCCTCCCTGTTTTGCCACTCACACCACTGGTCCTATAGGGCTCATCCATCCTGGATTCCCTGTATTTTCAGTTCCTATCTGTACCAGTGTACCTCCTCTGGTCTAGCCAGTCTTGCAAGATAGAATTCGAGTCATGGTAGTGGGAGCGGGGAGGAAACCTTTAGGAACTAGAGGAAGGTTGTATTTCTCATCATTGTTACATCGCACCCTGACTGGCTCATCTCCTCCCCGAGACCCCTCTGCAAGGGGATCTCCAGTGGCCTACTAATGGGCTTTGGATCTCCACTCCACACTCCCCCCATCATTCACTATGGTAAGATTTTTTGTTCTGATGATGCCTTACACCTGATCCCTTCGACACCTCGTGGTTGCATAGGCTGGTGTGCTTCTTCCATGTGGGCTTTGTTGCTTCTGAGCTTGATGGCCGCTTGATTACCTTCAAGCCTTTAAGACCCCAGACACTATACTTTTTGATAGCCGGGCACCATCAGCTTTCTTCACCACATTTGCTTATGCACCCATTTGTCTTCAGTGATCCGTTCGACACCCCGTGATCACACAGGTTGATATGTTGTTCCATGTGGGCTTTGTTGCTTCTGAGCTAGATGGCCGCTTGTTTACCTTCAAGCTTTTAAGACCCCAGACGCTATATCTTTTGATAGCCGGGCACCATCAGCTTTCTTCACCACCTTTGCTTATTCACCCGCTTTGTCTTCAGTGGTTGTGTTGGGAAGGTGAGCATTGTGATAATATTTTATGGTAGTTCTAAGACACACATAAAGCACCCTGATGGCAATAGATTAAGCACTTGGCGGTTTACTGAAAGTTTGGTGGTTCAAACCTGCTCAGACACTCCCCAGGAGAAAGCCTGGTGATCTCCCTCCATTAATATTGCAACAGCACCTAATGACAAGCAACTAATACAGACTGAATGTGAGCCCTCTCTTTTCCTAAGGCCACCACAGCCAGTCTGGCATTTGCATCTTCAGTGGACCCTGCTAGTGCTAAATCCTGACTCAAGGGAGAGAACTCCATACTGATTAGCTCTCATTGGATTACATTGAATATTACATATTACATCTCAAAACACTAAGATTCAGTCTCTGTGTTAGTCTGGGTACTTTAGAGAAACACATGTATAAGAGAGAGTTTTATATAAAGGTTAAGTGCACATCAAGAAAACATCCCAACCCAGTGCTGCCCAAGCCCACAATTCCAACATTAACCCATATGTCTGACACCAATCCACAAAGTCCTCCTCCATCTCACAAAACACACGCAGTGATGCTGACTGCAGGAGGAAAGCTAAATCAGTGAATGTGTAAGCATTTCAGCATTGGCAGGGGTCTCCACATGGCTGCTCCAGCACCCAGGGCTGCATCGGGGTACTTCCATGTGGCTTCTACTCAGGGATGTCTTGCAGGAAGTGAGCCTTGCCAGCTGAAGCAGGGAACTGGATAAGGCAGCTGCACTCTGGTCAGACCATCACAAAGCAAGAGACCCAAGAACAAGAAAGGTGTGGCTCACTGAGCCATTTATCTCTCCACCCTTCACTTAACCCCACATGTGTTTATCGGCCAGGTTGGCACAATCAACTTTAACTAACTCAGTCTCTAAATTCTCTCCTAGATTGAGCAGTTTATGCTGTCTACATCTTACCTCTCATTTGGTGTTAAGTCCATTCATTCTCTCCCCTTTCAGACCTAGCACTTCCTTACCTGCCTTAACCCTCATTATTCGGCTGACAGAGAGCAGGAGGGGGAACTCAATCTTGAGGTCGACTTAGGTTTTCCTTCATGGCCTGGGCATTGTCTCCAAACAGATGGAGTAACAGTTTACAATAAGGAATACTTCAAACTCACTGCCATTGAGTTTATTCTGACTCATAGCAACCCTATAGAACAAAGTAGAACTGCCCCTGTGGGTTTCTGAGCTTGATAATCTTTCTGGCAGCAGAAAGTCTCATCTTTCTCTCAGAGAGTGACTAGTGGGTTTGAACTTGCAATTAGTGACCTATCTCCTTACCCACTATGCCACCAGAGTTTTCATAGTAAGGAAGAGTGGACCTGTTTTGTAGATTTGAAGTTCTGTTTTCAGGACGAATACAGGTAGTTCTTCAAGGCTAGGGATAGAAATTCTTCTGAGATAGGGAGCCTGGACTCAGAACACAATCATTAGAAGATGTGTCCTAGTAAAAGCATTTACTTAATTCTCCTGGTCTTCTCTGGGGAAAGTGTGAAGTAGCATTTTCTAATTTTAAAAGGAATAGTACAGAAAGTTAATACTGTGTCAAGGTGCTTATATATTTCTTTCATATTGTCCATATTTTCTTCATTGTTCTTATATCATTTCCATGATATGCCAAAGTCACACTAAGTACCATAAGCAGAAACCCAGAAAAGTCACAAATATCTATGCTAAAAAAATAACTGTTTTCAGACACCAACATGTTTGGAAAAACTGCTTGCTAAATAAATATATTTACTTACTTACACAGCTTCCTCCTTTGGTTGCAGATATTTTATTATAAGATTTGTGTTTGAAGAGTGGGTGAGAGGGTGGTGACGGGAAGGAAGGGAAGTACATCGTTAGGTTGTGGCTAATAGCCATGTACTCTAACTGAGCTGCACGCAAATAAAACTGGGGCAAGGGAGACTTCTGTGATGACTTATCAAGAAAGATAGTAAAAAAAAAAAACCCCAAAACAAATGCAGTATGATGAGAAAGACCTTTAAGTCATAGTATCTTGTTGAAGTCCTTGTTTCTCTCATAGTTGGATGACCTTAGCCAAGTCATTTAACTCCTTTCTACCTTTGTTTCCACATTTTTAGAGTGGAGATAATATGGTGCCTGGCCCGCCAGTCTCCAAGGGAGGTATGTGAACAATTAAGAATATGGAGCTGAAGGCTTTTATAAATTGTAAGGGATTGTTTGTATTGATGATGAGAATTCTGTGGTAATTATTATAGAATCATTGCAAACTGGAGGACAACTATTTATTCCAGAAAAGTAAATGTGCTGACTTTGGGGTGGGAATTTGTTTTCTCTAAAATTCCTAAAGATTTATTGCGCAATGTTCCAATAATTAAATAAATATTTGTAAATGTAACTAGTAAGCATTTTATATTTTAAACCAACATTCGCTTCTAATTTCTTAGCATGTGTTTCTAATTGTTGTTGGATTTCTTTTTGTCATTTTATCCATTTTCAAGTGTTATGTTCTTTAGTATTAATTGCATTTCCATATTTTGCAACAATCAGTACTCTCCATTGCCAAACTATTTCATCTCACTAGACAGAAGTTCAGTATCTCTTAAATAGTACTCTCCCGCTCTCCCTCCCCCAGTGCCTGGTGACGAATGAAAAAAATTTGTCTTGTCTGGGGTCTTAAAAGCTTGAAGGTAAACAAGCGGCCATCTAGCTGAGAAGCAACAAAGCCCACATGGAAGAACACAGCCTGTGTGGTCACGAGGTGCTGAAGGGATCAGTTATCTGGTGTCAAAGAACAAAAAATCATATCATTGTGTGCTCACCTCCATGATATGATCGCTGAAGACAAATGGGTGCATAAGCAAATGGGGCGAAGAAAGCTGATGGTGCCCAGCTATCAAAAGGTATAACATCTGGGGTCTTAAAGGCTTGAAGGTAAACATGTGGCTATCTAGCTCAGAAGCAACAAAGCACACGATCACGAGGTGTCGAAGGGGTCAGGTATAAGGCATCATCAGAACAAAAAAGCTTACCATAGTGAATGAGGGGGTGAGTGCGGAGTGGAGACCCAAAACCCATTTGTAGGCCACAGGAGATCCCCTTGCAGAGTGGTCTCGAGGAGGAGAGGAGCCAGTCAGGGTGCAGTGTAGCAATGATGAAAAATACAACTTTCCTTTAGTTCCTAAATGCTTCCTCCTCCCCCACTATCATGATCCGAATTCTACCTTTCAAGTCTGGCTAGACCAGAGGATGTATACTGGTACAGATAGGAACTGGAAACACAGGGAATCCAGGGTGGATGATCCCTTCAGGACCAGTGGTGTGAGTGGCAATACTGGTAGGGTAGAGGGAGAATGGGTTGGAAAGAGGGAACCGATTACAAGGATCTATATGTGACTTCCTCCCAGGGGGATGGACAACAGAAAAGTGGGTGAAGGGAGACGTCGGACAGGGCAAGATATGACAAAATAATAATTTATAAATTATCAAGGGCTCATGAGGGAGGGGGGAGGGGGAAGGGAGGGGAAAAAATGAGGAGCTGATGCCAGGGGCTTAAGTGGAGAGCAAATGTTTTGAGAATGATGAGGGCAATGAATGTACAAATGTGCTTTACACAATTGATGCATGTATGGATTGTGATAAGAGTCGTATGAGCCCCTAATAAAATGATTAAAAATTTTTTTTGTCTTTTATGGGTGTGCCTAGCTTAGGAATTTTATAGAAGGGGGATTATATCCCATCATCCCTTTCTTAGACTTATTTCATACCATCGATATTTTTAATACTTTTTTTAAAAAAAAGCATCAAATTATCTACAGGAGATAGCCACAGAGAAGGCAAACTGACCTCTTCATGTGTCAAAGGACATTCTATCCTAAAGTAGTAGTTGTGTAAATGTGTAGATATATTTAAAGATCCAAAGTAAATTTCTAAATATGGAGAACATGCTACAAGAAAATGATCCTTTATTTGAAAGTAAAATTAGGGTTTAAAAATAAAAGTTATAGTGTTTATAATGAGTTGTGGCCAAGTAGACATGCTTTCCCTGCCTTCAGCTATAGCTGTCTTCATCCATAAAAGATTTCTTAAAGTTTGTTTGGTGCTTGAAAATGTTTCTTTTTTCCCCTCCATTCTAGCTGATTCTGGGTGGTGTAAACATTCAACTTACTTCTCACAGAGGCAGATTGGAAGAAAGGATTGGGGATCTGTTTGCAAGAGCTAACTTTTGAAGACCTGGTGGAGCCCAGTTCCACTCTGACACTCTTTGGGTCCCATAAATTGGAGTCCACTGAACAGCAATTGGTACTGGTCGGCCTAGCCCCACTCCCAGTTGGTCTGCTATTCCAAGGTGACACGTGGCCTGTTCTATAAATATCATTCAAATATTCACTCATGAGAAAGACTCTGGCTATCTCTTGATCCTTTTAAGTCTCTTACTTTCTCTTTTCCAAAGATGCGTCACGATCAAGAAGTAAACATTTTACTGGTTATAATTTACACTTTGGCTAAAAGTAGAAAGAAGTCATTGAAGAATAGCACCCTGTGGTAGTTACATAATCTGGTGTCAATTTGGGACTTGAGAGGCTTAAGAGTGAAGGGGTGGAGTCTAGACTGTCAATCGAATCATAGCCAATGAGGTATCTAGGTGGGCATGGCCTTCTCCTAAGAATTTTGGGAATTACTGATATTTCCTTCTTGGAAGTGGGAGACATTTTCTCTCTCTTCTCACTCCCTTGGAGACACTCTATTGACAAGGCTGACTTCCTGCCAGACTCCCTGAGGAGAAGCCACATGGACCTAACCTGGGACCTGGAGAAGCCACATAGAGACCCCTGCCAGCTCTGAGATACTTATAATGCCCCCGATCCAGAAGACTTTCAACAGACTGTTCTGTGATCTTCCTGCATTTGGCATCATTGCATGTGTTTTGTGAGTATTTATAATACTCTTGGATCCAGAAGACTTTCAACTGACTGTCCTGTGATTTTCCTGCATTTGGTATCATTGCATGTGTTTTGTGAGTCTGAAGATGATTTATAGATTGGTATCAGACATATGAGCTAATATAGGACTTATGGACGATTTGGACTGGATTGGGATGCTTTCTTAATGTACAATTACCCTTTATATAAAACTCTCTCTTATACACATATGTGTCTCTATGAATTTGTTTCTCTAGTCTACCTGAACTAACATACATCCTTTTAAAGGAACATGATTTGAAGCAAGTCCCCATGCACATGGAGTAAGTTTAGCATGGGAAATAATTTAAGTTCATAATAAATGATTACTTGGTTTTCATAGAATTTTAGGCTTCTAGATTTCGATCATTATGAGAACCAATCTTTGCACTGGTTTGAAAGTTGGGGATCATCAGCTTTATTCAACAAGCAGCAGGCAAACCTTAAAAAGGAAGACAGAAAATACACTTATCAAATTAAATTATTCTAGTTGTCTGTTTCTCTTAATTAAATCACCAGAATGGCTGCCAAATGCATTTTCTTGGGTGGCATTCCATACTCTCCTATTAGACCCCAATTGCCAGGATTATTAATAAAGGTGAACCCACAGCCACAGAGTGAAATGGACTGCACCCAACCTGCAAACCCTAGAGTGACCAGGGCCCCTGTGGAGATCACTCATACTTCATATCAGTGAAATGTCTATAGGACACATTAAAACTTTTAGGGAGGTATGTAAATTTTTATGAAAACATCTACCGTTATCATACAATTCAATAACTCACTGCCATTGAGTTGATGACGACTCATGGCAGCCCTTTAGGAAACAGAAACAAAAGGATTATTGTGCAATGTTAAATTAATTATTGTTGAGTTGGGTCTCCTAGGAGGGGCATGAATTTTGAAATGTTGAGAAATTCAACCAGCTTCCCAGCATGCAAAAGAAAGAAACCCAGCCGGCCAGCTCCATAGGCCAGGGCACAGATGTCCTGTGTTTGCTCTCTTCCTCCACTGGCCTGGCTGTAAACGTTGTCTTACAGGAAGAAGCTCAAGAAAGAGCCAAGGGAGGCTGACACCACCGAGGGAATTTCTCCCACAGTAGTATCCTGACACAGAAGACAAGGGAGAGAGTATTCTTGGCTCACATTTATCAGTATGGGTTTGTTTACGCCTTTTGCTAAATTGTCATCAGAAATAATATTGAAACCATTAAAACCGAAACTATTTTTCATGATTATCTGCATCTTAGTCTCTAAATCAGAGAATATAGTTCTATGAACAAGAAAATACTAATTAATTTCAGAAAAATCACAGGAAATATTAATGCATACATGTTGTGTTATTGATAAAGAATCAATTGGGAAATGAAGCAGTTCTATTCAGAACAATATATTGGAATTGAGGAAAAGAATGATGGATTGGTCATTTTCTATACCTAAGATCCAGTGAATATTTGAGTTTCTTCTTGACCAATGGTGATTGCAAAGGATTGAAGCCAACAGGTTTTATGGTCTTTAAATTCTTCAATCAGTTTCCAGAGGATATGGATGAGAGTGAAAGCCCCAAATCTATTTTCAGGTTGATTCACTCTGGTGAATCCCCTCTGGCTATTGATCAGGGATGAAAATAGCTTTGCTATCAGAGTCCATTGGAAAGTGGAAATGTAGATGGAATTGGGTTAAAATTTAATGTCTTATCAGTTGTTTCACTTTTATTGGACCCATTTCAAATGTGTTCTAGTGTTTAATGTTCTCTGCTTTCTTTTCCATTGAGGGGTTTCCTCTGTTTGGTTTTGTTACTGCTGTTGGCTTTTTGTTTTTGTCCATTTTCCTGTATTTGAAAGCCAGGATCGGTAAACCTATAGAAACATTAACTGGATCAATAGTTTCTTAAGGTTATGTCAGGGGAAGTTGGGAAGAAATGGGAAGCTAATAATAGTACAAGAAAGAAGAAAAGGTTCTAACATTGAACGTGGTGATGATTTCACAAATCTTTTTAGTAGAATTAAACCATTGAATTGTATGATATGGGAACTATCTGTCAAGTGGTCACACATTGGGCTGCTAACCTACTAACCCCAAGGTCAGCAGTTCAAAACCACTAGCTGCTGCATTGGGCAAAAGGTAAGACTTTTTACTTCCATAAATATTTACAGTCTTGGAAACCCACAAGGGCAATTCTATTCTGTCCTATAGGGTCACCATGGGTTGAATCCACTCAGTGGAAGTGAGTGTGTGAAAACTGTTAAAAATACATAAATGAAGTGCCCACTGCAGGAAAGGCGTCCTTGTGGCTATGCATAGGGCTGTTGACCTCAAGGTCAGCAGTATGAAACCACCAGCTGGACCCTTCTACTCTCTCAAAGAATGACAGTCTCGAGCACCCACAGGTGCAGTTCGACCCTGTCCTATTAGGGCACCATGATTCAACATCGACTAGATGACTGTCCGGCTGCAGGAAGGAGCCCTGGTGGCACATGGGTAAACACTGGCAGTTTGGTACTCCCACCTGCTCTGTGAAAGATAAGGCTATCTGTTCCCATAATGATGTAAAGTTTTGGAAACCTAGGAGGATAGCTTTGGGTCAAAAGTGACTCAATGACAAGGAGATTGGTTTGGGGACTGTAGCAATATCAATCTCCAGGGCCCCTGGAGCACCTCCAGCCTTAGGAAATGCATTCGTGAGCATGCCAGGCTCCCTAGCCAAGCCTTCCCCCATCTTATTTGTGCTCTTAGGGATATGAATCATGATTTCAGAAGCAAAGGCCTCCAGATCCCAGTATTCTGCTACACCATGAGTCCTTAGGCTTAGCTACTTCATAAGTCCTCGGGCTGTATAAATGGCTGAGTGCTCAATGAAAAGCTGAAATACTGGCAGTTCAAGTCCATCTGGAGGTGCCTTAAAAGACAGGCCCGGCCATCTGTTTCTGAAAAACCTTGAAAACCTAAGAGAGGAGTTAGAATCGACTCTAGTGCAATGGACAACCCCCAGCTGGAAATAACTTAATAGCTCTGTTCACTTAATTCAAATACTTTTGAGAGAGATAAGAGAATAATAGTGGTATCTTAATGAGAAAGTTTTGTTACAGCTGAGGAGGTGATAAGGAAAGGAAAAGAAGTGATGAGGACAGAGCATCAGAAAAGACTTGTGTGGACACACTGAAAAAAAGGTGTGAGAGAAAACACATATAGAAATGCCCTGATGAGTTACTTTATTGTGCCAACCTGGCCGATAAACACATGTGGGGTTAAGTGAAGGGTGGAGGGATAAATGGCTCAATGAGCCACACCTTTCTAGTTCTTGGGTCTCTTACTTTCTGATGTTCGGACCCAGGTGTAGCTGCCTTAGCCAGTTCCCTGCTTCAGCTGGCAAGGCTCACTTTCTGGAAGACATCCCTGAGGAGAAGCCACATGGACCTACCCCGACGCAGCCCTGGGTCTGGAGCAGCCATGTGGAGACCCCTGCCAGCGCTAAGATGCTTACACATTCACTGACTCGGCTTTCTTCCTGCAGTCGGCATTATTGCATGTGTTTTGTGAGATGGAGGAAGACTTTGTGGATTGATGTTGAACATATGGGTTAACGGGTTAATGTTGGACTTGTGGGCTTGGGCAGCACTGGGTTGGGATGTTTTCTTGATGTGCACTTAACCTTTATATAAAACTCTCTCTTATATAATAGTTTCTGTGGATTTGTTTCTCTAAAGTACCTAGACTAACACACCAGAGAATACACACATCCTTGGTATAAGATTAAGTTTCATATCCTAAAGAATTTGAGTTACATCCCAGTGCCCTCTCTGGTCCCCCCTCTCCTTTAAGCCTGTCACATGCATACTCGATCAGCCCGTAACTTCCTCAATGCCAGGGTCCCTAGCCCAGTCCAGGAAGTCGCTCATCACTGTGATGAGAAAACACTATTTTGGGTCAGTGAGGTGGTTACCCAGAAGATCTTGCTAGAGGTATGATCTGCCTCCACATTAAAGTGAAATCCATTGTGATTGATGGTGATCCTTGTGTTTCAGAGTAGAACTGCATTGTATAGAGTTTAAATGGCTGTGATCTTTCAGAAGTAGATTATTAGACCTTTCTTATGAGGAACCACTGGGTGGATTTGAACTGCCAATTTTTTTTTTATTTGTAGCTGAGCAATCAACCTGTGTCACCCAGACACTCCAACTAAAAGCCATTGGAAAGGCAAACCTCTTGCAGTTGAGTCAGTTTTGATTCATGTTGGCCCCCTGTAGAGCCACCCTATCCAATTCTCTTGATTAATCCTTACGAAAGCAGATCACCAGGTCTTTATTCTGTGACACCAGCCTTGTAGGTAGCCACTAAGCACAAATGATGTGTGCCACCCAATTAAGCCCAAACCCAAACTCACTACTTCCATCCAATCAATTCTGATTCAGGACACAACCCTATAGACAGAATGTAGCTGCACTACAGGGTTTCTAAGGCAACAGAGCTTTACAGAAGCAGACTGCCTCATATTTCTCCTACAGAACTGCTGATGGGTTGAACCCTAAACCTTTCAATTAGCATTTTAAATGCAGATCTCATTTTTTAAAATGAGAAGTCTTTCAAGAACAGTGCAAGGTCATATAGAATGAATCTAAAGACAGGGAGCATTCAGCAGAAAATACAAATGAAGCGTCTCTGAATTTGATCCATATTCTACTCTTTTTGAACTCCTATGAAGTTTAATACAAACTCTCTGTGTTCAAAACAAACATTTAAACATTTATTCTGTAGCAGATATTGTGCTAACTGTGCACTAAATCTTTACATGTATTAACTCATAACAAATCTTCAAGATAATCCCTTTTTTATATAATTTTACTGAAGAAGAAATTGATGCCGAGAGTTCAAGTGATTTTCCCAAGATACCTGAGTGTTACACTGTGTTGCCGTGGGCAACTGCCAAAAGCCCACGTCATCAGTCAAGTTTGCAGTGGTAGGCACGGAGAATGCCAATAAAACATGCCCAAATCTTAAAAAGCAACAAGAAAACTGGCACCACTAGATCTGTCTTTTGATTGTTTAAATTTGGTTTACTGCCTGATGGATTTCCCTGATGGTTGAGATTTCTCTGCAGAGAGCTGGATGTGGGTCAGGAAAGCTGGAGGGAATCTTGGCTCATTCAGACCCTGTAGATTTGCCAATTGTCCTCAAAACCTTGTATAAATAGGCACACACATTAATTCACTCTTTCCATATCTGAGTCCAATTTCAACTAAGGAGTTCACAATTATGTGCTGAGGAAAAAATCATGGAAATAGGCTGACTCAAGAGACACTGGAAATTAGAACTTGGGCCCCATTAAAGTTTGAGCAGTACTCCTCCTCTGTGATTTAGCTACCTCCTCTTTTCCTCAGGATGGGAAATCCAGAAAGATCCTCATCAGAAAGAAATAAGTAGGATGTATATAAGGCCACTAACCAAAAGGTTGGTGATTCAAACACACTCAGGGACACTGCAAAAGAAAGGCCTTGGGGTTTGCTTCTATAAAGATCATCCGTAAGACAAACCTATGGGGCTCCATTCTAACCTGTAACATATGACTCTCCATGAGATGGAATCAACGTGATGACAATGAAATTGTTTTTTTTAATTCTTATGATTGTGCAGGGCAATGATTGTTTAATGGTAGAATTCCCAAGGAAAACTCTATGGATCACAATGATCTGATCCACAATTGATTAAGCATTGGTGCAAGTCTGGGCAGCATTTCACCTCATTGTGCATGGGCTCCCCAAGAGTAAGGAGCCACCTCAATAGCAGCTAACAACAACAATAATACTAAAGGTCTTGGCCACTCTGTTCCTCATGTATAGCAGCAGAGGGAAAGTAGCTCTGAGACTACAAAAAAGCTACCCACTGGGGACATTTATAAAATGTGTATCTATCTATCTATCTATCTATCTATCTATCTATCTATCTATCTATCTATCTATCTATATACTTTATTTATATATGTAAATATATAGAGATGTATTTGCAAGATGTATTAGAAGTTATATGTAATAGTGCTTCTACCTTTTTGAGTTCTCATATTTCTGAGCAATATTGTTTCTGAAAAAATCCTTTTCTCATCCTGAATTAAAGTTGGTGATGATTCTGGTCAAACTGTATAGTAATGATATTTACAATTCTAGACAGAAATTATTTTTAATATCTAGATATTTTCAGAAAAGTATCCTCTTTTTAAATAAAAAAGAAATCCATTCCTTATGATATGTGCATTCTCTTCCCACAAAGTTGCTTTAAAAATCCATTCTTTCAACAAATATCCAATCATTCAATAATTGTTTTGATTCACACTCAGTATTTTCCTCCTAGGAATGACCCTTCCTGGGAGAGTCATACATCCCTGAAAGTGGGTGCCCTGCAATAGATCCATAAGGGGCCCTGACCACAGGATACCAATGACCATGGACTTAACCCACATTCATATGTTATTTTAGATAAAGCAAGGGTGCTGAAGTATTGGGGAAAACCCTGGCTTGTCCCTAGACAGTTTGAAGCAAAAAAAAAAAAGGTTTTGTTTTTTAACATCACCTGGCTAATGTTTTAATGAGGAGATACCAAGACTGGCCATTTTGGCTAAAGAATGAGAGGGGGCTAGACTGAAAAAGCACCATTCTTCACCGTGAATCAGAGCATTACTTAGCCAAGATGAGTAGTTGCCAGAATCCCTTGTATTTCTGCATCTTCTCTGCTCCCCTGTAAAAACCTGGCTAGATCCCAGGGGTGAAAGAACTGTCAGTAGAAAATTTTCTTCTCTTATTTTTAGCTTGGGGACTATATATTGCCTACTATTTGATATCTGTAAGGTCTGATTAGGATAGAACTATTTTCTTTGTCTGTGAGACTGAATTTCTCCAGCATTTCTCTGTCTTGGTCTTGAAAACAAGTTACTGTGTGTTAGTCAGGGTTGACTAGAGAAACAAATTCATGAACACTCAAGTGTATAAGAAAGAGCTTTATATAAAAGAGCAGATGAATATTTTAAAAACATCCCTACACAGTCCAGATCAAGTCCATGAGTCTGATATTAACCCATATGTCTATTATCAATACATAAAGTCCTCTTCAGACTCACACAACACACGCAATGACGCCTGTGAAATGCAAGAAAATCACAGGCCAATGCGTGGGAAGTCTTGTGGATTCAGAGGCATTATAGGCATCTTAGCACTGGCAGAGGTATCCATCTGGCTCCATCAACCTTTCTCCATGTGTCAGTTGCAATGTCTCCCAGGGAGCGAGCTGACAGA
>NW_022107431.1:65009228-65010830 GCF_000313985.2 Echinops telfairi | reverse complement strand
CTCATTTTTTTCTTCATCTCTAATATGTCGTCAAATCGCTGTCCTTTCATCTCCCTCTGGATTCTCAGAAACAATAAGTCACACAGAGTGAGGTCAGTTGAGTCAGATGCTTGGGACAAGAGAGGAATGCTGTTTGTTACCAAAACTGGTGCACTGAGATGGCTGTATGAGTAGGGGATTGATGTGGTGGCAAAACCAGTCCCCTGTCTGCCACAAATCAGGCCTTTTTCATTGCACATTGTTATGCAATATTTTCAGAACCTCTAAATAGCTTGATTAACAGTCTGACCTGGTGGAACAAACTCTAAATGTATTACGAGTTGACATTTTCATCCATTTGGTAAGCTGATGGACTTCCAGAATGAGGTATGTTATGGATCAATATTTCTCCTTTTTTTAAAGGAGAAAACCACTCATATACTTGAGTGTTTCCCTTTTAAGCTGTGTTCAACATCACAACATTTTCTGTGGCATTTTTCCCAAATCGGAAACAAAATTCCACAGCCCCGCACTGTTCTCTTAAATTGGCCATCACAAAAAAATGAAGGTCGAGCAAAACGGCCTTTAAGAAAAAATTCGGAACAAGGCAGGGATTCTGAGGAAGACATGGATGATCATCCTGGTTTCCGTCAATAACAAGAAAAAATTCACTGTGACCAGAGAGAACCTTCCCAAGCAATACCACTGAGTGCACAAACTCAGAGTGAGTTGCTTGATGCTCGCCTAGTGAGAAGAATTCATACTACTAAAGCTCTGCCTAGGGGAACTTCTTCCTGTTGCTTTCTCTAATTTGGGGAGTTACCCCTCATACATGTTTAGATATAAAGCACCACTTTGGGATCAAGATATCGTAAGTTATTGACCAATGTTAAATTGAGTTTACAAATCTTTGTTGTAATTGACAGTCACATACCTTTTTAAAAAAAAGATGTATCTATAGTCAAGTCCACTAAGTAGTATGATCATTTTTTAATTTTGTTCATTCTTACTAATTTTAAAAGGTTATTATAAGATAGATATAATAAAAATGTTTGAAGGCATCGGATTTTAAGAGCTTTCTTTTTGTCTAACATTAATGATGTTATAAACTAGTCTTTTGATCCATTTTAAAGCTATTTCTGTTTTTAGTGTTTTCTGCTTTCTTTTAACTGAGGTTCTTCAGGATTTTGTTTTTTTGTTTTTTGTTTTATCTTGATTTTGCTGAATATGATTTTCTGTGTATGAAATCCAGGTAAATCTATAGAGACAGTAACTGGATTAATAATTACCTGGGGTCATGGCAGGGGAGGTTGAAGCAAAATGGGGGGCTGAAAACAATGATTCTGAGAAAGAAGAAAATGTTCTGAACTTGATTGTGGTGATGATTGTGGTATCGGAAGGAGACTCAGACTTTCAAGTCTGCCCACTCTTTGGTTCTTGTCCCATACACAAGAAAGACTTCAGGCAAGGGGCAAAATTCAAAGAAGGGTCAGAGGAAATGGTGATATGTACAGAAAGAGTAAGGTTATTGAAGGGAGCTATTTCATAAAAGAAATCCAAAGGGCACTTAGCTAGTCTAAAAGGCCCAGCAAAACTAAAGCAGGACCTTATAGTTGATGAGTG
>NW_022107431.1:65005962-65008686 GCF_000313985.2 Echinops telfairi | reverse complement strand
TTAGTAGCAACTCAGTGGCAGTGAGTTTAGTTTGAGGTTTCACCTTCCTTTGTGCGGGTGGGGTATGTGCAAAAGCATGTCTCCACCTCTCTATTGTATTTAAGATTCCTGAAAGTCTTTCTTCCATTATTACCTCTTCTCTCCTTTTCAATTTCTGACTAACTAACATTCACACAGCTCTTCTTTATATGATTGAACTGTTAAATTGCATGACATGTGAATTATATGCCAATACGACGATTTTAAAAAATAAATGAGCATAGAATTTTGGCCTTGTAGGTATATTTATACATGTCAACTGGGCTTATGAAAAAAAAGGTCTTCCTCATTATAACTAAGAAACAAAACAAAATAAAACTTCCTGCCATCGAGTCCGTTATGATGCAGGGTAACCCTGTAGGACAGAGTAGAACTACCCCTTTGGGATTTCTGAGGCTGTAAATATTTCCGGAACTAGAAAGCCTCATCTTTCTCCCAAGCAAGGGCTGGTGGTTTTTGAATTTCTGACTGTGTGGTTAGCAGCCCAATCCTCGATGCCACCAAGGCTTCTTTTACAACCAAGTCCAGGGATAGTTTATAAAAGAGAATACATTTATGCTGAAACACTACACAAACATTTTTATAAACAGTCATTTTGGTATCAACCTGTCTGAAAGTCTCACCTGGATGCCACCAAAAATGGAGGCAAGAGCAAAGACACTGGGCTACAGAGACCGGGGCACAGCCAGAGCAACTGAAAATCAATACCTAAAGCCAGGTGTGTTGCCTAAGAGAAGATGCAGGGACTACATCATAGCCATCTCTGTTATCCTAAGAGTGCTGCCAGGTGGGGTGGGTAGAAAGAAGAGACACAAACATGCTGACCGCATCTGAGTCAGGCACTCTTCTGGGCCTTGTCTTCTTTAACCTGATGCTTCGTTTTGAAGGGTGTGGACTCTGCTGTATACAAACACATGCAATTTTTTTTTTACCCACGGCAAACCAGGGACTCTGCAAGCATGTCTGTGCCTTTCAGAATGGTGACTTGTCACTCTCTTTATTGATGTTCTGCTTGTTTGCTTCCCAACATTCTGAAAAGTTAAGATCGGTGAAGATTCAGAAGAGCATAAAAGTGTATTCTGTCCTTAGAAGCAGATATTTAGCTCAGAGACAGAAAGAGAGAAACCCCCTCTGGAGATGACAAGTGACTTTGTGACCCCACAGCATAGAGAGCGTCCGGTCTAAAATACCTCTCCCAGCAGCCCTGTTGCTGATGAAATTCTGTGGGCAGATGGCACAAGGAGCTATGCCTGCGTTTCATAAAGAAGACTTTACTACTCCAGAGCATTAGGGTCACTTGAGAAATGAGAAAAGGCAATGTGTCTGCCTGGGAAAATCGGTTTGATGACTTCATTCCATCAAACTTTCTGGAACACACTGCTATTCCTTTCAGAGCAACGCTCACCTTGCAATTAGTCTCTGTTTCTATAGGCCTCCCTAACAGCCCTGTTCATGAAGCAGGGACTCCTTTAAGGGAGCCCTCGGGAAATAGCTGAAAAGGTTCTTTGAAAGCTATCACTTTTGAAACTGACTTTTAATGAGGTGCTGCCAGCTGCAGCGATCAGTTTAAGCTGATTCACTGACATTTCTTTATTTTCAATATATAGTAGTTCACTTTTTCCTATTCTCTAATGCATGAATTATTCTGAGCTTTCTCACGTTCCCAGGAAATTGTCAGCATAAGAAGAATCTTTGCTTTGCCCTGATAGTGTGCCCAGAAGATGATGACTAGCTGAAGTTCTGTGGCTAAAGGGCATAAATTTAAAAAATATATCCTGGAGAAAACAGACGTCCAAAACATCATCTACACTCAATAGTGGTACTGTTTTAAATAGTATGGTTTGAGGCTTTGAACGAGAAAGGCCCAAACACTTAAATTGCTTAGAGAAACTCCCAAAATTAGTGCAGGAGAGTATGTCTATTGTGAGCATGTAGGACTTGAATCAGGCAGTATCATGAGGACTTGTCTGGTAGGAGCTCTGAAGAAACCAGAGCTCCAAACTTACTGCCACCGAGGCCTTGCAACTCGTAGCAGCAGCCTCTAGGACAGAGGAGAGGTGCCTCCGCGGGTTTCTAAAATTCTAACTCTTTCTGGGAGTAGAGAACTTTTCTTTCTCCCAGAGAGGGACTGGTGGTTTGGAACTGCTGGCTTTATGGCTAGTAGCCCAACACATAACCACTACACTACCAGGGCTCATGGTCATGTGAATTTCCCAGAAGCTGACATAAAAGCTCAGAGCAGGATACAGAAAAGCTACCGGTATATGCCATAGGTCCTAAAGGTCCTGAATCAGCTTTGAGTCAGAAACTCGATCTTCTGCTTCTCAGAGCTGCCTGAACAAAGGCAGGTTTCCAAAGGAACCCAATACCCAAGGCAAACAACTTTCCACTCCAAATTGGTTACTAAGCTGTTGGTTTGACACCAACGCGATTCCAGGCAACCAGTTTCTTCAAGGCTCAAAAAGACCCCTAAAAGTGGACTTTCTTTGTTGTTTAATTTTTACTTTGCCTGGTTTTTGTGCTTATTAATGTATCTGCATGTCTATTGAGATAAAATAGGCAGGATAAATAATTTGCAGATGGAAAGAATGGGACCAACGGTTCCGGGGGCATATGGGAGAAGTGGAGGGGTGGGGGGGGACCAACCCAGGGACAAGGGAACAACAAGTGAACTAAAATCAATGG
>NW_022107431.1:65001320-65003187 GCF_000313985.2 Echinops telfairi | reverse complement strand
TAGTTAAATTAGGCATTGGAACTGCCACAGATAGAGGTGGGACTACAGATGCAGGAACAGGGTCATGATAGGGACACACACATGATGTTAGATAGAAGAGCTTACGAGATTGGTCCGGGGCCTTCGGACTAAGGCCGTGGCTCATGAATATGTGACCCAGAGTATTGACCCATGGACACACTCGAGTGAGTCCCTAAGAGATACTGCCCCTCAGGGCTGGAGGGTTAGAGGTAATCCACTTTGTGACACACTCTCCCTGAGGATAAAATCATCTACGTCCTTGGTTAATGATCAGATGGAATTCAAAGGAGGTTTCATCTACATGAGGATCCCCTTAATGAACTTGGGATTGTCACTGCTATCCTAAGCCTTTTGCAAACAGGAAGTTTAGAATGTAAGGTCTAATACAATGTTCTTCTCTTTATTCACCACTATCATACACTTCAATGAAATCTGTTAAATCCACTTAGTAAGAGTGAGAAGCATTTGCAAATGTATTTGGGGTTTTTACTGTTATCCACACCCTTCTGATTATGCAAAAGCAATTGATTGTGTGCATCATATAAAACTACGGATAGCCTTGAGAAGAATGGGAATTCTAGAATACTTGATTATGCTCACAGGTAACCTGTACACGGACCAAGGGGGCAGTTGTGCAAACAGAACAAGGGAGTTCTGCATGCTTTAAAATCATGAAAGGTGTGCATCAGGGTTGTATACTCTCAGCACACCTAATCAATCTGTATGTTGAACAAATAATCAAAGAAACTGGATTATATGAAGAAGAATTCAACATCAGGTTCTGAGGAAGTCTTATTAACACCTGTGATATGCAGATGACACAACCTTGCTTGCTGAAAGGTACTGATGAGGAAGATCAAAGATTGCAGCCTTCAAAATGGATCATAACTCAATGTACAAAAAACCAAAATCTTCACAAATGGACCAATGGGTAATGAAATCACCACAGATTTCATCTTGCTTGGCTCCACAATCAATGCTCATGAAAGCAACAGTCAAGATGTCAAATGACACACTGCATTGGATAAGTCTGCTGCACAAGACTTCTTTAATATGTTGAAGGGCAAGGATGATCCAAGCCATGGTATTTTCAAGAGCCTCATATGCCTGTGAAAACTGGACATTGAATAAGAAAGACCAAAGAAGAATCGATGCTTTTTAACTATGGTGTTGGGGAAAATATTGAATGGTCAATGGACTGTCAAAAACATAGACAGAAAACAAATCTGTCTTGGACGAAGTACAGCAGAAGGCTTCTTAGAGGCAAGGGTGGCAAGGCTTTAACTCATGTATTCTGAACATCTTGTCAAGCGAGACCAGTCTCTGGAGAAGGACATCATGCTTGGTAAAGCAGAACGCCAACAAAAAACGAGGAAGGCCCTCAAGAAGATGGATTGGCACCATGGCTGCAACAATGGGCTCAAACATACGAATAATTGTGAGGTTGGAGTGACCGGGCAGTGTTTTGTTCTATTGTGCATGGGGTCTCTATGGGTCAGACCCTACCGACTCGATGGCACCTACCAACAACATACCCTTGGAAAAGCGGGGTGCTCATAATGTAAGCCCTTATGCAGAGTGCAATCAGTGGACCCTAGACTCTCTGGTCACCAGAAAGGAAAGGCCCTACTCGAGGGCTAAGGTATGGGATTGCTGATTTCTCTCCCAGCCACAGCCACTGCCAGGAAGAAGAGTCCAAGTCTAGCCTTGGAAACGCTGAGGCAAGAATCTGGCCTTTGTTACTGGACTTCCCCCACGCTAGCCCTCCAGATGTCTGGCCTTTGGAAGTCTTCCAGAAAAGCCTGAGGACAGCCTTAAGAGACCTTTTGGCAAAAAAAAAAAAAAA
>NW_022107431.1:64996099-65000967 GCF_000313985.2 Echinops telfairi | reverse complement strand
CCTATTGTGCTGCAGTTGTATTCACACCAACAGCCTACACCTCATCCACTGGCCTGTTTTCTTCACTCAGAGAGTGTGGGGTGGGGGTGGCAGGGGGTGGTGGGGAATGAAGCAGTCCTAAAGTGAATGATGGCTTTGGCTTTCTTGGACTAGATGACACCTTTTGTCCTAAATAAGTCAATGACAAAAACCAGCTAAACAAATGAAATTGCACTTTAAAATATATTTTTCTTGTCTTTTCCTTATGCTGGGTAATTGCAGATAATTTAGAAAAACAGAACAGATCATCAAAAATATAGAACAATAAATTAGAGCCGTTTGATGGACTGCTACTCAGAGACATTGTTGTTTTGTGCCTAGCAGTCGACTCATACAAACCTCAAACCAAACTCACTGCCATTGAGGTGATCCCAACTCCTCGTGACCTTATAGGGCAGGGTAGAAATGTCCCGGTGGGTTTCTGAGACTGTAACCCTTTATGGGACTAGAAGGCCTTGTTTTTCTCCTGATGAGTAGCAGGTGGTTTCAATTAGCAGCCTAGAGGTTAGTGTAACCCCTGTGCAACCAGGGTCTGTAAGCAGAGTAGAACTGGTCCTACAGGGTTTGTAGAGGTAACCTTTACAGGAACAGACTACCAGGTCTTTGCTCCTGTGCAGCTGTTGGTGGTTAACAGCCAAACACTTAACAATTTCACCATAAGGTCTCCTTCAGCAGACAATGAACATTAGCAATCATGTGTAGATACTCGTAAGTTTGGTATAGAAAACTACCTTTCATCAAACATAGAAAATGAGGTGAAATTTCACAGGTGGCTGAGAAGCTTGGTTTTAGTGAGCATATCAAAAAGGAACTCACCATATTAACAAAACAAACACCAAGTTTCCTTACTGCCTTATCGATTGCAGTGTGAGGGCATACTAGAATGCATGAACCCATATTTGATGCTGTTGAATACCTAGGCTGTCTCTCATTTTCACCATTATTTTAAGCAACATGCCAATAAGCATCTTTTACACATTATTGAAACTTTGCCAGTTACTAAAATATGGATTGTCCAAAGGCCAAACCAGCAATATTTACTAGGTCTCTGAGAAATAGTCCTCTAGAAAGGAAGTATCAAATAACAGTTTACGAGCCATGCTGGAAAACACCATAAAGCTGTTTTCAAAGAAAGAGGCCCACAAATAAGCTTAGACAAGGGAAGAGGGGTCTCACTGCTTTTCCAAGAAGTCTCTCCACCAGGTATCTTGCAATTTGCAAGATAATGCAAATGATTATCACTCTGTACTGCCAGATCTCAAACTTGTAAAACGAGACAGCTAGATTAGCCGAGCTCCAAGGGCAATGGAGAGTCCCAGGAGCCCTCTGAGAAAGCTTTGCTGCAGTGCACAAGTTAAGAAAGCAGGGCATTAGCCAGCTGAGAAAATGACAGAGGGGCCATATCTGACCTCCTCTGGCTTCCCTATTGCCACAAAGAAACAGAGGTCAAACATGTCTCCACCCAGTATCAATTGTGTCAAGGGGATGGGGGCCATGTCTGACCTCCTCTGGCTACATAAAGGAGAAGGAGATTCAAACTCCACACAAACCCACAGCAAGCATCAGACTTGTCTCCAATCTCCCTCTTTCTTTCCCTATTCTTGCACCAACCATTCCTCCCATGGCACTCCACTTTTCTTTTTAAAAAAAAAAATCATTTTATTAGGGGCCCATGCAACTCTTATCACAATCCATACATACATCAATTGTATGAAGCACATTTGTACATTCATTGTCCTCATCATTCTCAAAACATTTGCTCTCCACTTAAGCCCCTGGCATCAATCAGCTCATCATTTCCCCCCCTTCCTCCCTGCTCCCCGTCCTTCATGAACCCTTGATAATTTATAAATTATTATTTTGTCATCTTACACTGTCTGATGTCTCCCTTCACCTACTTTTCTGTTGTCCATCCCCCAGGGAGGAGGTTAGATCCTTATAATTTGTTCCCCCTTTCCACCCCACCCTCCCTCCACCATCACAGTATCGCCACTCGCACCACAGGTCCTGAAGGGATCATCCGCCCTGGATTCCCTGTGTTTCCAGTTCCTATCTGTACCAGTGTACCTCCTCTGGTCTAGCCAGATTTGTAAGGTAGAATTGGGCTCATGATAGTGGGTGGGGGGAGGGAGAGGGAGCATTTAGGAACTAGAGGAAAGTTGTATTTTTCATCGTTGCTACACCACACCCTGAGTGGCTAGGCTCCTCCCCGAGACCCTTCCGTAAGGGATGTCCAATTGCCTACAGATGGGCTTTGGGTCTCCACTCCACACTCCCCCCCATTCACAATGATATGATTTTTGTTCTTTGATGTCTGTTACCTGATCCCTTCGACACCTTGTGATCACACTAGCTGGTGTGCTTCTTCCATGTGGGCTTTGTTGCTTCTGAGCTAGATGGCTGCTTGTTTACCTTCAAGCCTTTAAGACCCCAACTGCTATAACTTTTGATAGCCGGGCACCATCAGCTTTCTTCACAGCACTCCAATTCTATGATCGGTGTGATAATATATTACAATAGTGAAACAGAACTCACAGACAATAATAATGATAAAGGGGGTTTATTAGGGAAATTAACTGGTGACTACAAGAAAGGATCAGTAAACAGTAAGGATACAGTTGTCCACAGCAGCTCCTCTCCTCAGTCAACAGTCAAGTCATTCCCTGATCTTCAGACTTTCAGCCACATGGTTCCTTGGCCTCTGTCTCTACAGGCCAGAAAGCCCACCCACTGCTTGGACTCAGTCCCGTATTCTCAGAGCTATTCCTCTGTTCTGTCTCCTGATCTCTTTGCCCCAACCTCTAGTCTTGGCCTGGTTCCCTTGCTCCATTACACCCTGCAGCCTCTGCTGCCTCTGGTTTTGGTCTCTGATATTTCAGACAGATGTCGAATGTGCTCTCTAGTGGCTCTTCTTTTTATGGTTCTGGGGTTTCTCTATATACGTCTAAGATGGCTCTTCTACACAGAGAAATGGTTTTAACGGAGGTATAGCGTGTTAGTCTGGGTAGACAATAGAAACAAATACATAGAAATTCATATGTGTACAAGAGAGAGTTTTATATAAAGGGCAATTATACATTTTAAAAAATCCCAGCTCATTCCAGATCAAGTCCATAAGCCTAATATTAGCCCATATGTCCGATACCAATCTATAAAGTTCTCTTCTGACTCATGAAACACATGCAATGACGCCGAATGCAGGATGATCACAGCCAGTGGGTAGAAAGTCTTTGGATCCAGTGGCGTTGGAAACATCTCAGTGCTGGCAGGGGTCTCATGTGGCTCCTCCAGTTCCCAAGGCTGCATCAGGGCAGGTACATGTGGCTTCTCCTCAGAGATGTCTCCCAGGAAATAAGCAGAGAGAGAAGTGTCTCTCGCCTCCAAGAAGGAAATTCTGGAGTTCCCGGAATTCCCAGGAGTAGGCCATGTCCACACAAAAGCCTCATTGTCTATGACTCGATTAACAGACTAGATTGCTCCCCATTCACCCCATTCATAATCTCTCAAATTGACAAACGATTACATAACTACCGCATGTGGATTTTGTCTTTCAGCAGACTACACCCCCAAGTAGAAAAAGGATGGCCACTTGATTCACACTCTCTAGTAAGACGAAGACTCAGAATACATCTCGATTTAGTTCTGTTCACAGAGAACTTCCGCCAAAATGGAACTATAACCACTGGCATGGAGGCTAGAATTAATAACACAACACACAAGGAACCACTTGATTGATGACATCCCACCAGCGTTCACTGTAAAAGCTCATCTTCAGTAGCTGCTATAAAAGATGACAAGTGGTGGTCTGATGACCTCCTGTGTAACTGGACAAAATACTGTCTCAGAGCTTTGTAAGGCTGTCTGAATCTCATTTTTCAGCTCCCACCTAAATATCACTTCTTTGAAGAAACTCCCTCTACCATGCTGGCTACAGTAGATTCTAAGTACACTTCATCTGTTCTGTTTCCTGTTCGGCATAGTACTTCTCACAACCAGAAAGTATCTTTCATGTTTGCTTAGTGATTTATTTTCCATCATTTTATTAAGAGGTAAGTTATTTGAGAACAAAGACTGTTTTTTTCACTTGCAATGTTTCTACAGTCCCTAGAACACATTTGGCATTAGTAGATATTTCTAGGGTTGCAGTGAATAAGAGAATGGATTAATAAGTGAATGAACAAATGGAAGAGTTTATATATTCTACACTAAAGTTATAGCCTCAAGTTATGAACTCTTTTTAAGCCTTTGCTTTTGCCTTTTGCTTCATGCCTTTTCTGTGTGGTAAAGAACTATCATCTCTATAAAAATCTCTGAGATAAAAGAAACCACTTCTTCCATGGAGCCTAATCAGCATCCTATACACATACATACAGTACTTTATTATAACTAGTTCCTTTCATATCTCTCCCTCTATTTCTCCCTCTCCCTCTCTCTGAGACTAAATTCTCTGAGAGTTGCCTCATTACCTCATTTTTGTTAAATCTTGGATTATGCATAGGAAGGACAATAAATGTTCCTTGATTGTATGAATATTGGACAAATAAATATTAGCCTCTTAGAAGGCATGTGAAATGGCTTGGGGAGTCAAACTTTATGTCATAAAGCTCTAAGAGTTGCTTATTAGGAGTCAGACTCTTCAAATAACACACAATTCTATATATATTTCAAGGTACTAATGACTCTGGTTAGGTAGTTTCCAAGCTAGTAGTATTCTGTTATACACGTGGGAAAAATCACAGCCAGAACTGGAGCTGTCATGCAACAGCACAGACAGAAGTGGCATCCAACAACCCAAACCAAGGGAGATAACATAGAAATACGATGAAATT
>NW_022107431.1:64993275-64995508 GCF_000313985.2 Echinops telfairi | reverse complement strand
TCCCAGAATTCTCAGGAGAAGGCCACGCCCACACAGAGGCCTCATTGGCTATATCTTGTTGACAGACCAGACTCCCCTCCTTCACTCGTAATCCTCTCAAATTGACACAAGATTATGTACCTACTACAGATAGCCTTGAGAATATTGAGAATTTCAGACCAATTTAACGTGCTCATGTGGAACCTGTCCATGATCAAGAGTTGGCTGTGCAAACAGAACCTGCATGGTTTAAAATAAACAAAGTTGCATGCCAAGGTTGTATATTTTCACCATACTTATTCAATCTACATGTTAAAATCATCAGAGAAACTGGATTTTATGAAGAAGTATGTGGCATCAGGATTGGAGGAAGTTTTATTAACAGCCAGTGGTAAGCAGAGAACACGATCTTCTTGCTGAAAATGAGGAGGACCTGAAGCATTTGCTGGTGAAGAGCAAGGGTTTCAGCCTTCAGTAAGGATTACAACTCAAATGTAAGGAAGATAAAAGTCCTCACAACTGGACCAATAGGTAGCATCATGATAAATGGAGAAAAGTTGAAGTTGCTAAGGATCTAGCCTGGATCCACAATCAATGCTCATGGAAGCAGCAGTCAAGAGATCAAAAGATGAGTTGCATTAGGTAATTGTGCTGCACAAGACCTGTTGGTCTTCATCTTGCTTGGATCCACTATCAATACTCATGGAAGTAGCATTCCAGAAATAACAATCCATTGCATTCGGTCAATCTACCACATAAGATCTCTTTAAAGTATTGACCAGTAAAGATGCCACTTTTAGAACTAAAATGCACCTGACCCAAACCAGGGTATTTTCAATCACCTCATGTGCCTTTGAAAGTTGGATATTGATTAAGGAAGACTGAAGAAGAATTGATCTATTGGAATTGTGGTGCTAGTGAAGAATATTGAAAGTACCAGGGACTGAAAAAAGAACAAATAATTCTGCCTTGGGAAAGGCATAGCCAGAATGCTCCAGAGAATAGAAGATAGCAAGACTTCATCTCGCATACTTTGGACATGTTATTAGGATAGACAAGTTCCTGGAAAAGGACATCATGTTTGGTAAAGTAGAACGGCAGTGAAACAGAGGAAGGCCCCCGGCACGATGGATTGACAGCATGGCTGGGACAATGGGGAGAAAGCACGGGAACAATTGTGGGGATCACGCCGGACTAGCCAGTACTTCATTCTGTTGTATATAGGGTCACTGTGAGTCAGAACCATCTTGACGGCCCCTAACAACAGTAAGGCTTGGCAAGATGCTTATAAAGTCATTCTCCAGCTATGGTTGTGTGGTTGTAAATATTGCTTCTTGAAAGGAAACCTGCAGCAAAGTGAAATGTTCAGCTAGTCAAAAAAACGGAGCCTCCAGGCTTTTGAAGGCTCCAAGATCGCTTCCCCCTCAAAGTTCTTCCTACCGATCATAGAGCTCACCGTGAAATAAAAACAAAACAAAATCAAGTAGCTTTAGAAAGAGGTAAAAATAATTAGACCTTCTATTTGGGTAGCAAATAAGACACAGGTACATTCAGGTGTATAAAATAAGGCATGGAGGAGCATAACATATATTCAGCTTCATAAAATAGGACAAGCTGGGCTGTTTAATTTTTGTCCGTTTTCTCACTTTCTCTTCTCTGCCACCCACCTTCCCGGACATCTGCTTAAACATCCTGGAAGCGTGAATCAGCACATGGAAGGAAATTCAACATTGGTTTCTTGGAAGCCGGGCATGTGACTCATATAACATAGATTTTTGCCTTCAACAATTTTCAATTGGAAAAAGTCTTCACAATTCCCAAACATGTGGTGTCTATTAAGAAATTTAAGCATGATGAAATAATACATAGTTTGTTGAAGATAGAAAAGATTACGTTGTGTACTTTTTATAGTAAAAAAGAGTTCAGCTGTTTTCTATATTCCTGTTTTAACCACAACTCAATCAATAACTGTGCTCATTAAGGTAATGATAACTGCTTTAAAAATGTATGACATATGTAAAGGTTCAAATGCCATAGGTATAGTTCTTGCTCATTTAGCAAAAGTAAAAGTGCTGGTCAGTGAATGAGTTGAAAATCCTCCAGACGAAGATCCCCTTGAAGAGGGGTCTCGGGGAGGAGATGAGCCAGTCAGCGTGCGATGTAACAATGATGAGAAATACAACTTTCCTCTAGTTCCTAAATGTTTCCTCCCCCGCTCCCACTACCATGACTCAAATTCGATCTTGCAAGTCTG
>NW_022107431.1:64977113-64992756 GCF_000313985.2 Echinops telfairi | reverse complement strand
GCTCATCTCCACCCCAGTCGGTCAGAAGGGAAAAGACTGGAGAAACACCTCTATGAGGGGTCCACAGACCAGACCAGAAGGGGGCATAATTCTCTTCTGCTCACTTCTAATCGTCTATGATTCAGTCATATGGGAAACTGGAAAATGCAAACTAGCTGTGTGCCCAAAGGAGAGAATATTAAGTTGGTAAACAGGCTATTATGTCATTGTTGCATATTTTCACCAGTTGCATATAAAATAATGTTCACATTTCCATATACTTTATAACTTTCTATTATTGTTTCACATTATTATTATATTAATTGCTGTTTGTCTAAGAAGGCCTGATGATGGAGTATGTTACGCATTCTGCTCTTGCCACAAGGTCAGCAGTTGGAAGTTACCAGTAGCTCCATGAAAGAAAGATGGTGCTTTCTGCTCACATAAGATTGACAGCCTTGGAAACCCAAAGGGGCCATTCTTCTCTGTCCTATTAGGCCCCCATGCTTCGAGATTGTCTTGATTAATAATTATGAAAATATACCCACAAATATCCTCAAACTTTTGTTGAAACATTCTTTTAGGAATGGAATTATCAAGTAAAGGGCCAGAAACAAATCTCTGAATCTTACTCTATTGCTTTCCAAAGAGATGTGTTAATTTAATTTATTCTATCAAGTATACTGAATTTTATACATTTGTCATTGTTGAGTGTATATAAATTGTTGTGTATCAATGGCTTTTAAAATATGCTTTATTTAAAATTGCTTTAATATCACTAGTTATTTTTTCCTTTAAAAAAAGTTTTGACAATTCATTTTTTTTCTTTAAAGGGATTTTAAGTGTATTTTCTTGTATTTAATGGGCAAAAGAAATGAAAAAATTCATCATATTAAATGTGAGCAGGACTGAAATGTGGTCTATAAACAAACCCCATGCTGGAAAAGGAGCAGGAACCTCATGGAGTATTTTATTGGACACTGCTCAGCTCTCCCCTTCATCATTCTTGTTAATACTTATTTGAGGATAACTAAAGATTAGGACACATTCTATTCGATTCTATTTCTGTTAACAAAGAGAAAATTCTTTCTATGTTGGATATTTTGAGTCAGTCCTTGAGAGATGAGGAATTTCAGCTGAGTCTGGCATTACATATCCCTAAAGACTTCTTGAGGAGCCCTGGTGGTGTAGTGCTTACACATCAGGCTGGTTACCACAAAGTCAGCAGTTCGAAAACACCAGCTGCTCTGCAGGAGGAAGACGGGGCTTTCTACTTCCATGAAGAGTAAGTGTACAAAACTCACAGGGGCAGTTCTACCCTGTCCCATTGGGTAGTCAGAATCAGCTCAATGAACGTGAGAAAGACCTCTCAAGGGAAGCTTCAACCGAGGCTAGTGTCCGGAGGTAGTTTCCAAGTTCAGTATTAGTGAAACCAGAGCTCACCTAACCAATGGGTCTGGCTTGCATTGGCCACAAGTAAACAAGACTGCTGTTTGGGGAATTCTTGGAATAATTTCTGCCCAGTTTGAATAGACAAGTGTTGCCACAACCTTACAATAACATTTATCTCATAATAATAAAAAAGATGATTAAATGGAATAATGTATATAGCACTGTTAGTACAATTCTTGAGTATAAACCCATTGCCATTGAGTTGATTCTGATTCATAACAACCGTGTAGGAAAACGTAAAACTGGTTCTTAGGGTTTCTGAGACTGTAAAACTTTCCTGGAGGAGACAGCTGGTGGAGTGGCTGATGGATTTAAACTGCCGGTCAATCTTACCATTAACAGTCCTATGTTTAACCCTCTGCACCACCAGCACTTCTTACTTGGGTATAGGATCCACAATGATCACTCTACCTTATATGACTAAGCAACACTAGAAGGATATTCTCTAGGACTATGTTTCTCTGCTTGGTGGTAAACATTTAATCCCTTTGGCTATCAATATTTTCCTGACTATACACAGTAAATATTTATAGCTTTGAATAATTAAATGTAATAAGTGATGTTTCATTTTAAGATAACATTATAAATTCAGTGCCAGTGTTTAACTCAACTGTTTTCTAAATAGCTGGATTTTCTTGCCGATTAAGGAACCCAGAATAATAACTTACAAATTGTCCTGTTTCCCCATATGACAGGTAGACCAAGGGAATAGATTCGAGACTCCAGAAATAAGCGCATACATCTAGGGTCTGCTGATTTTCAACAAGGCTTTTAAGTGGGAATAGAATAAAATCTTTAAGAAAGGGTCCTGAATTTCTACTTTCCAAAGAATTAGGTTGGATCCATACATCACACCATATATGAAAATGATCACAAAAAGGATCAAGAACCTAACTGTGAAGACGAATCCCAGAAAATTCTTAGATGAATGCATAGAGGTGTTGTTCCTAGTTTTTAACACTACTATACTCGTAAGTATGAGCCCAACAGCATGCGCATCAAAGGAGAGTATGTAAACTGTACTTCATCAAAATGTAAAACGTCTGTGCAAATGCAAAACGTCTGACCATCGAAAGATTGGGAGAAAAAATTTGAAAACTGTATGTTTGATAAGAGGCTAATATCCAGATAATATAAAGGATTCCTAAAACCTAAAAACAAAAAGACAGATAACCCAATCAAAAAGTGGTCAGAGGAACTAATAAACATCTTACTAAAGAGGATATACAAATGGCCAATGAGCAAATGAAAAGATACTCAGCTTCATTCGTCATTAGGGAAATGGACATCCAAACAAAAACGAGATACCACTTGCCCCTATTGGAATGACTCTGGTCAATAAAATGGGAACTAACAGATGTTGGTGAGAAATTGGAATCCTTATCCATCGTTGTTGGGAATGCAGATTGGTACTGCTGTTGTAGAAAACGATGTGGGTGTTTCTCAAAAGAATAAACAACTATACTACCCCCAGCAAGTCTACTCCTAGATATATACCCAGAGAATAAAAAGTAAAAGTGCAAACAAAAATGTACACAACAGAGTTCATTGCAGCACTGATCACAAGACATGAAAAGTGAAAATCTAAGGGCTCATTCAAAAGATGAATGGATAAATGAAATATGGTCTTTTCATTCAATGGAATATTACTAAGCCATAACGAGAAACGATACCTTATTATATGCTGCAGCATAGAGAAAGCTTGTAAAAATTATGCAAAGTAAAATAAATCAGTCACAAAAGGATCAAATATTTCATGATCCCACTTATATAAAATAGGTAATGTATAGAGACCAACGTTTATTGATGATTGCTAAGAGTGGAAGTGAAGGAGAAAGGGGGCATCTTGGCTTAGAAGGCAGCAATTCTCTGTTAGTGGAGGTAGAATAATTTTGAAACAACAGTGGTGATGGTTGCCCAAGTTGAACCTAATCAAGGTCACTAAATTAAACTTGCAAAATCTGTTAAACTAGCAAATATTTTGCTGTGTATTTTTTTATCACCACAAACCAATAAGAACTTTTAAAAAGTGGGAGGAAGAAAGTTGGAAAGTAGAAATAGAGAGATGATTATTTGCTTTATAGCATTCCCCTGACCTAGAAAATTTAAAATGTGAGCTCAAATTCATCTGAACATTAAGACTTGTCCATCACAGATAGGCTGTTGACAAGATAATTATCAGAGGGCAAATCCAACCCAACTCGTGGCACCCATCTCAGGATTTGGTTCTTAAAGTTGGCTAAGCAACTCTCAGAAAATAAACATACTCATTCATTTTTTAAAAAGCAACTACCTAAACTGTCTATAAGATGAGAGTAAGAAGGCATACCTTGATATCTGTCATGAATCCAGATTCAAGCTTTTTTTCCCAACTGTTTATGCCATCACTCAGCAACCATTTAGTAATTGCCGACTTAGTGTTTCCAAGTGTGTGGGCCCTGGCTTATAAAGTCAGAGTGGGAAAGAGAAGAGTCCAGCCTACAAAGTTTCCATCAAATAAATCTAAACTCCAGACATGTCTTGAGTCACTCTGACTGTACTGGTTGTTGAATTTACGTGGAAACTTTTCCTCCACTCAGTGGCACTGCTAAAACCTCCAGAAAACTGGTTTCCAGCCTTCTAGTGTGGTGTGATGAGTCCCCCTAATTGCTTTTAGAAACAGAAGATTATTTTATCCCTCTATTTTCATTCGAGCTGGATTCAGAAGGGGACGTGGAATAAGGGATATCATTGATGATGTCAAATGGATATTGCCTGAAAGCAGACAATGCCAGGGAGAGGTTTGCTTGTGCTTCATTGACTATGCAAGAGTATTAGACTGAATGAATATTAACAAACTATAGATATCCTTAAGAATAATAGGAATTACAGAACATGTCACTGTGCTTATGCAGAACCTGTATATGGATCAGGAGGCAGTTGTGGGAACAGAGTAAGGGAATACTACAGAGTGTAAAATAAGGAAAAGTGTGCATTAAGATTGTATCTTCTCACCATACATGATCAATACGTATGCTGAACAAATAGTTAGAGAAGCCGGATTATCTGAAGAAGACTGTGGCATCAGGACCCGAAGAAGGCTTATCAAGAACCTATGATATGCAGATAACACAACCCTACTTGTGAAAGTGAGGAAGACTTTGTGCAGGTGCTGATGAAAATCAAGGATTACAGCTTTTAGTATAGATTATTCCTCCATGTAAAGAAGACCAAAATCCTCACAACTGGAACAATAAGGTTGACTTTATGATAAATGAAGAAAAGGTAGAACTTATCAAGAATCTTGTCTTGCTTGGATCCATAATCAATGTTCATGGAAGCAGCAGTCAAGAGATCCAACAACACTTGGCATTGGGTAAATCTGCTGTACAAGAGCTGGTGTAAAATATGAAAATGAAAATAATTTATAAATTATCAAGGATTCATGAGGGTGGGAGGGTGGGTGAGGGGAAAAACTGAGGAGCTGATATCAAGGGCTCAAGTAGAAATAAAATGGTTTGAAAATGATGGTGGCAACATATGTACAAATATCCTTGATAAAACTGATGTATGTATGGATTGTGATAATAGCTGTAAGAGTCCCCAATAAAATTATTTTTTTGCAAAAGATCTGTAAGAGGCCCCAATAAAGTGATTTATTAAAATTTAAAACACTAAAAAATAAAATGAAATGTTGATAAGCAAGGAGGTTACTTTGAGGACAAAGGTGTGCCTGACACACGCTACTGTATTGCCAATTGCCTCATATGCAGGTGGACATTGGATATTCAATACAGAAAACCAAAGAATTGATGCATTTGAAATGTGGTGCTGCAGAAGAATATTCAAAGTACCATGGACTACCAAAAGAACAAGTGAATCTGTCCCGGAAGCAGTACAACCAGAATGCTCCTTAAAGGCAAGCATGCCAAGACTTTGTCTCATATACTTTGGACACGTCAGAAGAGACCAGCCCTTGGATAAGGACTTGACGTTTGCTACTATAGAGTAGCAATGAGAAAGAGGAAGGCCCTTGACAAGATGGATCGACACGGGGCTGCAACAATGCCCTCACACATAAGAACAATTGAGCGTGGTACAGGTCCGCGCAGTGTTTTCCTCTGTTGTGCACAGGGTGGCTGTGAGTTGGAACCAACTCAATGGTATTAACATAAAGACAACAACATTTTTGTCTTTGCTGTTTTAGGGGTTGGGAAGTTTATGCTTGGATATTAGCTAGGTTATTCTTATTAAGAAATCTAAACAATTGCAATTTTACATTTTTATTTTTGGCCTCTGCATTAGCCATTGCTTCTCCGAAACTCACTCTGTCTACAATGAGTCCATTACATGGACGTCCCAAACTCAGCTACAAAAACAAAGCTCCCCTAAGGTAAATCTGTGGGGAATCGGGTGTTTGCTCTATGCAGCTCTTAGGCTGCCCTTTTGTGATCTTTCTCCCATTAGTGGTACTATATCCTCCAGCCTCCACACACTACTCTTGGGCAACTATCATCCCTCTAGATCTTAAAGGGGGAAAAATTAATGATGGAATTAGTTCATCTTTTAGGCATATCTGCAATTCAGAGACACAAAACATTATAAAGTATTTGGAAAATCTTTAAGAAAATCCTTCAGCACCTCCCCCCTCCACTTCCACCCCAAGGGACTTCCTAAAACATAATTGATTTCATGTTGTCAGTCTTTCTATACTCTGAGCAGACGAGGACGAGTCAGGGATCTACACTGTCTTAACCTCCTTGGCTGATTGTGTCCTTACTTGCAGAGTTGTGAGATTTGTAAGGACAGTCCCTGAGGACAACTCAACAAGGACAACAATTCAACAACTCTTACTTCCCCTTCCAAAGCCAAATTCGCTGCCATCAAGTCAATTCCAACTTACAGGCACCCAAAGGAGCCCTAGTAGCTAGTGGTTATGCATTGGGCTGCTAATCGCAAAGTCAGCAGTTCAATACCACCAGCCACTCTGCAGGAGAAAGACTAGACTTTCTCCTCCTGGAAAGAGTTACAGCCTCAGAAACTCACAAGGACAGTTCTATCCTTTTCTAGAGGTTCAATCCGTTGGCATCAACTAGATGGCAGTGAGTTTGGTTTATTTTATTTCTTTATATGCAAAAGTAGTGGTCTTGCATTTCAGACATGGAGAAGGAGTTGCCGTGAAACAATGCCAGGCACAATCACAGAGAAAGGTGGGCAGATGGAACCCCTGAACATGGCTTTTCCTGTGGCACAGCTCCTGAGTTAAAGGCCAGCCATGGCATGTGGTGGATAAATAAATCTTAGAGTACGGGCTGGTATTGGCTTTCTGGACCAGCTGGAGAGAAAGGAGATATGGTGAAAGACCCAGGAGCTAAAATGAACTAGGAATATTAATTAAGTCAAAGGATGATTTTTGAGTTCACCACTAGCAGCTTTCAAACCCTGAGATCAAAGGGGAAATTCCATGAAAAGGCAGAAAATGAATGTACCCCAGAGATCAGAAGCTGGTAGCCACTTCAGACTCTTGGAAAACAGGAAACCAAGGGGCTCATTCTCCTAGTACCACAAGGTCATGAAAATCACCCTCGTGTCCTTTCAATCTAGCCAACATCCAAAATAGAAAAAGAAGAGAGAAATTGCATGAGTGATAAAATATTTTAACCCAACAGTGTCTAAACACTGCTCCAAAGACTACTTACATTGTAAGATCACACTAATCCTTAGACCAAAATGAGACTTTGGGTTATTTCCCCTCTGCCCACCACCGTATGAGATCTCATCTGCACTTCTGAATTATAGTATCAGTTACATTTTAAAATTCTATGTGTCTCTTGTAAACTGCAAGCACTCTACAAGTCACCTGGGTGGCTACAGAAAATAAGAAAGACTAAAATGGACTGGGTTTTCTTTTCAGAGAGATTTAAATACACAGCCAACATCCCAGATGCGGATGAGTTGATTCCAAACTCATGACCATCCCCTGGTGTAAGCAGAGAACTACTATGGAAACGACTTTCTGTACAATTCTTTCATACTTTTCAGATCCCATGTCTGCTTTTAGGGAAGCAGGCTACTAGGTCTTCCCTCTGAGTTACATCTGGGTGGATTTGAACCACACACCCTTTGGCTAGCAACTGAATGCGTTCACTGTTTGTACCACCCAAGGACTCTAGACTCAAAAGACAGGTTAAATCATATTCTGAATAGTGGGAAATGGGAGAGAGAGAACAAATGGGAGGCAGAGGAGGAGGAGGAGGATTGAGAGGTGAAAACAGATATAAATTTATACCCATAGCTTTTCTAGCATAATTTAACATGGCCAAAGCTTTTAGTGATTTTCCAACACACGCTTAAATGGGTTCAGTTAATTGAATATTTACTGACCTTTTGTCAAGCAGACCTACTGGCAAATACTGGTACAAAGATGACTAAAACAATGTTTCTACACTCAAATTGCTCACAGGCATCTAAAGAAATAATTACAATATAGTATTCCCAACCCACTGCCGTTGAGTAGTGACTCTGTGTTGGGTCACTCCTTACAGAAGCAGACAGCCTCAACTTTCTCCTAGGAAGCAACTGGTAGCTTTGGACCTCTGGCTAGCAGCCTGATGTTTACCCAATAGCACCAGCAGGAGCCACAATAAAATTACTTCTCAGAGCATGTGGGTCAGCAGCAGTTCTGAAGACAAGAAATAAAGCAAAAGTTCTTCAGCCAGTTTATGACAACTTAAGCAATAACAGACCTGAACTGATTAAGTGTGTAATGATATCATCCATAGTGGTTTAAATAAGCATGTTTAAACATGTTACACTGTTTTATGTTTTCAGTAAAATATTTGTTTTACATTAAATTCTTAAGAATAAGCTAAATTCTTTCAACAATTTGATTCTATAACCAGTTAACAAGTTGCCGTCAAGTCAATTCTGTGTCGTGCCGACCTTATACTTGTGTGTCAGACTAGAACTATGCTCCTTAGAGGCGTGGTAACTGGAAAAGCCAAGAACTCATTGTCATAGTGCTGTCATGTGTTCTCTCACCCAATTTTTATGAGTGTTGACATTATCTTTGTGTTGTCAATGGTGAAATGAACCCAGCAGAGATCATGCAATCGGCACAAGAACTCAGCCTCCTGACCACTAGGCTGCTTGACAGCTTCTGCCAACTAGTATTCCTTTACCACTCCACATTTCCCAAGGTAGATTCTTTAGGATACTAGACCTTCATGGATGTGTTATTTTCTTATTATAGAAAAAACATTGTTTCTTTTCAAGTAAAAAATTGTTAAACCCTTTGATACATTAATGTGCACAGTATGTATATCCAAAAGTCATAAAAGTAGTTGTTTCCCAAACATAGAGAACTCAAGCTCACTTCCGTGGATTTGATGTCAATCCAGAGAAACCCTGTGAGCCGCTGAGGTTTTCCAAATGCTGACCTTTAGATTAGCAGCCCAGTGCTAGCCCACCTTTTGTAATGCAGGGATTTGGAGATTAGGATCACACAGAAGCTGCCATAGAAAACATTGCATTCGCTGCATTATGAACTTCTTGAAGTTAAGATGCAGGTTTTGAGGTTCTTGAATACATAAGTATCTCAACGAATTCATAGTAAGCCTACAATTGTGGTAAGATGGAATGAGCACTGAACTTGGATATGAGAAACACAAGTCGAATCCTGGCTCAGCTGTCTAGTAATTTGGTGCTCTTAAATCATTCAAACTCTTTCTTTATCAGGTTTTAAAAATTTATTTATTTACTCGATCATTTTACTGGAGGCTCTTACAGATATTATAACAATCCATAAATCAATTATATCAAGTTGAACGTGTACAGATGCTGCCATCATCATTTTCCAAACATTTTCTTTCTACTTGAGCCCTTTGATATCAGTTCCTCTGTATTTCCTCCCTCCCCGACCTACCACCCTCGTAAACCCTCAATAAATTCTGTATATATGTATTTTTTCATGTCTTACACCATCCAATGTATCCCTTCACACAGTTATTCATCCCCCTAGAGGGGAGTTATGCATCCATCCATCATTGCTATCAGCTTTCCCTCCCCACGCCCCTCCTTTCCTGTACCCTCATGGAATCGTTACTCCCATTACTGTTTCTGAGCAGTTTATCTATCCTGGATTCCATGTGTTGGAAGCTCTTATCTGTCTGTGCCAATGTATATATGCCAGTCTAGCAGGATTTGTGAAGTGGAACTGTGGCCATGATAGTGGGGGGAGGAAGCATTAAAGTACTAGAGGAATGTTGTGTGTTGCATAGGTCCTATACTTCACCCTGGCTGAATCATTCCTTCCATGTGTTCCTTCTGTGAGGGAATGCCCAATTATCAACAGATTGGCTTTGAGTCTCTACTCTGACTCCTCTCCTTCACAATGATATGATTGTCGGTTTTTGATCTTCTGATACCTGTTCCCGTCAATACCTCATGATCACACAGGCTGGTGTGCTTCTTCCATGTGGACTTTGTTGCTTCCCTGCTAGATGACCACTTGTTTAGCTTCAAGCCTTTAAGACCCCAGATGCTATATATTTTAATGGGCACCATCAGCTATGTTCACCATATTTGCTTATGCACCCCTTTTGTCTTCAGTGATCACGTCAGGAAGGTGAGTATCACACAGTGCCATGTTATTAGAACAAAGTGTTCTTGTGTTGAGGGAAGATTTAAGTAGAGGCCCAAAGTCTGTCTGCTACTTTAGTGCTTTATTTATTAGGTTTTAATATAGGTACCTGAGATAATAATACCTGTATCTCATTGTTGTGGAATAAGGTGAGGGAGGATACATGTGAACATTTTGGCAAGGAGTAGGAACTGAAAAACATTTTATATATATAAGCCTTGGTGGCATAATGGATTACACATTGGACTGCTAACTGAAAAGTTAACAGGTCAAAACCACCAAGAGCTCTGACAGCAAAATGAGGCTTTCTACTCCCATAATGAGTTATAATCTCACAAATTTCCAGAGGCAGTTCTACTCTGTCCTATAGGTTTACTGTGAGTCAGAATCAACTCAAAGGCCATGAATTTGATTTTGGGTTATATGACAAGACTGTTAACATGTGGTAATATCAAAACATGTTTATGACAAATGAAACACTTCATGTTCTTTTAATGTACCAGAATTATTTCATATATGAAATTGATAATACTCAAACTTTTGCTCTTTAAGAATGGCAATTTTCTTATGATTTAACCTAATATCATCACATAAATGGAGGATAAAATGTGGTACCATACATGGATTGCTGTCAAGTGATACAAAGTTAACACTTGATTGTTTTCCAAAAGGATGGTGGTTCAAATCCATCCAGGGGTGCCTTGGAAGGAAAACCTGATGATCTACCTCCCAAAGATTACAACCTCTGAAAACTCTCACTCTAACACACATGGGTCACCACGAATCAGAATTAACCCAATAGCACTGTATATATGTGCATACTTGTTTCTGATAGCTAACAGAGCCCTGGTGGCACAGTGGTTACAAGTTGGGCTGGGATATGCAAGGTCAGTAGTTTGAAACCACGAGCTGTTTCTAGGGAGAAAGGAAGGCCGTTCTACTCCCATTAACAGTTAGTCTCAGAAACTCACAAGGGCAGTTCTAGCCTGTCCTATAGGGTCACTCTATGAGTGAGGGAGTGAGAACAGAGGACTAAGAATATATATACTCCTGTCATTACGTTCTGCGTGTACAAAAACAAACACCCCAACCCCACTGCCGTCGACTCAGTTCTGACTTACGGTGTCTGCTACGAGCCGTCACAGGAGCAGCTCATCTTTCTCCCGCTGAGAGCTTAGTGGGTTTCAACCACCAACCTGGTTGTTAGCCGCCCAAGGCTTATCCGACAGCCCCCCCAGGGCTCCATCTGGTCCTTCAAGGTTTCATTCTGTGATAGTGATTTAGGGTATCCGTGAAGTCCAACAAGAAGGAGAAAAATGGTCATCTCTTTCTTTATCAAGTTTTCTAGTTGTGTATGCTTGAGTTCTTGTCATCAGGTACTGTTGAGCTGATTTCAACTCATAGCAGCCCCATGGGGCAGAGCAGAACTGCCCCAGAGGGTTTTCTAGGTTCTACTTTTTATGGAAGGAGATTGCCAGGTCTTTTTTCCGTGGAACTACTAGGTGGGTCCAAATCACCAACCTCTTGGTTAGTATCTGAATGCTTCAGATACAAAAGGTCTGAAAGAACAGGGATTTTTCCTTGAGCACAGCAGGCATAGGCCTGTGTTAACAGCTTCCTCCCAATATGCCAGTTAATTCCTCACTTCCTTTAAGACATTGTTCAGATCTCACTTTTCCAAGCACAGGTATATGTCTACCCAACTCACTGCCATTGAGTCAATGCCAACTCAGAGCAAGCTCCTGTGGATTTTGGAGACTGCAACTTTTACCAGAGTAGAAAGTCCAGTCTTTCTCCCGAGTTGCCGCTGGTGGTTTTGAACTGCTGACCATAAAAATCACAGACCAATCCATAACCACTATACCACCAGGGACCCTATGTACATGCACATGCATGTGCATGCATTTTTCTGACCTCCTTACTCTCTTTTACTTTTTGCCTCCCATACCACATGTCATTTCTAACATATATTATTTAGTTCTATTGTTTTTTGTATCTCTTGTGTATATGTGTCTTCTCTGTTAGGAAATAAGCATCTCAAAGACAGGAATATTAGTTTTATTCATTGATTATGTAAAGTCCCTAAACCAGTGCCTGGAGCATAGTAGAATCTCAATAAATAATGTTTATATATGTAGATTAGGCAAGACTAGGTTGCATAACTTAGAGAAATCATTGCGTCCAGTTTTAAAGATACACCAATGGAACAAGAAATCCAATTTTTCAATAGACTCACTGAGAGCAAAGGGGTAATTAGTGAAACATTATTTGCTGTAGGAAGCTGAAATCAGAATCTGAAGTGATGGCTCATAATAAGACATTTGCAGAAAGGCCCATGTTTTGAGTTGAGACCCAGACAGATTTTAACTTACACCAGGGCATAGTCTGTCTAAGCCACTGTGAATCCAAGTCAATTTTAGTCAATCTAAGCCACTCAGTCATTTCTGTTCTTTTAGTATCCCAAAGCAACAGGACTAGCCTGGTTATAGTTGCTTTTTTTTTAAGTTGCTAATGTAGCCAAAACTTATAAAAATATTCTTAGACCTTAACCAATGAATGGGTACTGGGAGAAGCACACCAAATTTAAAGACCAGGTCAACCACAAACCCATGATGGAGGATTGCTACTAAGGTGACTAACTCATCCTGGCAGGAAATATAGGCATCAAACCTCCAAATCATAGGGGAAAGATCAACCATACACAGTCCACAGCTTTGAGTCACTAAAGATTATACTAAAATCCAAGTGAAGAAGAATCAATTGCCTGGTCAGTTCAAGAAGAGGGCTTTATGATTGATGGAGGATATCGATGCTATGTTCCTGTTAAGGTTATAAGAACACCCTATCAACTCATTAAATCTCCACAACAACTCTATGAGGTGGTACTAAGGTTGTCTCCCTTTTACATATCGGAGTAGGCTGTGGTAGGCTTGAAGAGTGTGTGGCTGCTAATGGGAAGGTTGGAGCTCATCTAGGGGCACCTTTGAAGACAGATCACAGGTACTGAACACCGTAAGGAGTCGGCTCTGCTCTGAAATCCAAGGAATCACCTTGAGTCATATTGGCATGATAGCAACTGGCCCATTTTTTAAAAAATATTTGAGAAAGCTAAATTATAGAGTTTATGGAGTCTTCCAGGTTATACACCCAGAAAGGCAGTAGTTCCACCCTGGATGTCAGTAACCTTGGAACTTATACTCTTATTGCTTACTAATACATGAGATTAGACCGTTCCTTGAAGAGATAACTATACAGAAATGGTAGAGATATCATAATAAATAAATTAGACAACAAGAGATTACTGGGGTACTCATTAGGAAACATTTCTTAATTTTAAGAAATACTAAAAGCAAAGGTAAATTATTTTGGTAGGTCGAAGATCTTTGTTTAGATACAGAACAGTGATTCTTGGTGGAGTGATCCTTACCTGGTAGACTAGCTGGTCTCTCCAGATTTCTTCTAGACCTATGTATCTGTAATTTACAGTTTAGAAGCATAGCATGAGAACTAGCCAGATTAACTCTAAATGCAATATCATATATTACTAGTTGTTATGCAGCCAACTTTGTAGTGTGGGTTTTGGATGAGTCTGAATTGCATGAACTCTCTGTCTTTGGAAGGCTGAGGTTTCTTCCTGTCTGGAAGTTTGTTCAAGCATGAGTCCACTGATTCAGGGAGTGATTGTGGTCGGGCAGGGGTGCTGTGTAAAAAGGAAGTCATTTCTTTCCACAGCCTTGTTTGTGTTTTTAAAAACCATTTCAGTTTATGTCTTGCTTCCATTCCCATGCCCAGCCCTCCCAAAGTAAACAGATGACAAGTGGTGGTCGGGTCGTGATGATGCAGGCAGTGGTGATGCGGGGGTGGAAATGGAGGTGGAGGAAGGAAGGAGATTTCTCTAGGGCTAGAAGGATTTTCAAAGAACCCAAAATGTAATTTGGAAATAAACTCAAGTCCCCAACCGGATGGAATTTGCAGCATCAAGATCAGCCGAATTTATAAGTATAAATACAGGCTCCTAAAAACTCCACTTATGGATTCTACAATTACCAAACAACGATGGGCACTCTTATACTAAATTACAGCCAAATCTATATCCAAGGATAAATGCATGGCATATCAATATACTTGTATGCACTTGCTCATTCACTTCATCCACCCATTTACCCAACCTCACCCACTGGCAGAGAAAGTGTGTTTTTACATGGAAAGTAAACTCATGCGTGTCTGATGCTGTGCAGAAGAACAGGTGCTGAGCTACCTTCATCTCAACCATGGCACTAAATCCCTGAAAATTTTTAAAAATTAAATGTGCTAAAAATTTTTTTTCACTGTAGCAGAAAAATAATCCAACAATTAGAATTTCCCTTCTTTCTAAGTCTTCTCCCCAAAGCCCAGTGAGCTCACTTGGATAAATATGCTCTCTGTCTGTTAACAAGAAGGAATGAAAATCCTTGAATCAATAACAATGAAATTCACAAAGTTTTTCTTATGTACCTGTCAAAATGCTTAACTGAAAATACCAATAACATGTGGTCCCCACTATTTAAAAGTAAGTAATTCTGTTGTCTTAAGAACTAATCTATATGAGTAATACTTGTTAAGAATTTGTTTTACAACATACCAATGACAGCAAAATTGAAAGGAAAGGCAATACTACTATTCAATTTTGTGCTAGAAGTCTTCGCCAGTACTATAAGGCAAGAGAGGGAAATTAAGACATCCAAATGACAGAGAAGTAGAACCCTCTTGGTTTGCAGATTAGATTATCCTATGCATAGAAAATTAAAAGATGCAGCATTAAAATTATTGGAACTAACTAGTTTGAAGATTCAGCCAAGTGGCAGTGTCCAAGACCAACATACAAAAATAATCTAAATTTTTTACAACAGAGAGACGTGAAGAGGAAATAAGGAAAATTAGACCATTTACAAAAGTCACTCAAAGAAGAAAATACTTTGGAATAAACCTAACCAAAGAAACAAAAGATTTAAATCAAGTAAACTACCGAACACTACTACAAAAACAAAACAAAATAAAAGAGACCTATATAAATAGGAAAGAAAACTCATGCCCATGGTTAGGAAAACTTAATATTATGCAAATATCAATATTACCCAAAGTGATCCAGAATTTGACATCATTCTTTAAAAATATGGAAAAAATCACCAACTATATATTGGGGCGGGGGGCCAAGCAAGAATCCCCCCAAGATAAACAAAGGACTACTAAAGAAGAACAAAGTAGGAGGCCTCTCACATCCAAATCCTAAAACCTATTACATAATTATGGTAATCATAACAGCCTGATATTCCAGAGGAACACAAGAATCATTACAATTGAGCAAATAGGTAACAGTGATAGAGGGAGAAAAGATTGAATTTTCAAGGTTTCTTGTCTTGCTTGAATCCACAATCAATGCTCATGGAAGCAGCAGTCAAGAGATCAATAGATACATTGCATTGAGTAAATCTGCCACATAAGACCTGTTTAAAGCATTGAAAAGCCAGGATGTTACTTTGAGGACAAAAGTGTGCCTGATAGAAAAGAGGGACCAAACTTCAACCCAGTGCTCCAAGGTGTGAAGACAACATG
>NW_022107431.1:64954917-64973199 GCF_000313985.2 Echinops telfairi | reverse complement strand
TCATCATTTTCAAGACATTTTCTTTCTACTTGAGTCCTGATATTGCTACTCTTATTATTGGTCCTGAGGGATTTATCTGTCCTGGATTCCCTGTGTTGCGAACTCTTATCAGAGGCGAGGGGTTTGTGTCCGCTCTGAATTCCCTGACTGGCGTTGTGTGTATGTTAGGAAACACATACTGAAGTATGGAAGAAAAAAGGGCATGGTGATTGCAGTGTTGAGAAAACAGCTCAGGGGCCATATCTCATCTCCTTTGGGGAAACAAGGGAAAAAGGAGACTCCATCTCCATCTCTGCCCAAGGCTCATTACCATAAGGCAGAGGTCAGACATGCCCCCACCAGCCATTCTTCTTTTTCCATGTTCTGACACCTACTGCTCCTCCCCTGGCACACTACTTCTCTTCTCTTCCGGGTTCAATAATCCATTGCAATGGCCAAACAAAGCACATAGACGGTATTCACAATGATAGAGGTTGTTAAAGGAAGTTAACAGGTTATTATAAGTCAAATTCATGAAACAGTTAAGGAAATAGTCTTTGGTCCACATCAGTGCCTCTCCTCAGCCAGCATCCAAGTCTCTCTCTGATCCTCCTCAAACTCCCAGCCACTTGGTCCCTTGACCTCTGCCACATAGAATCAGGAAGCCGGCCCACTGCTCTGGTTCACAGCCTCCTCGTTTTGGTGTTGCCCCTCTGCTCTGTCTCGTGGTCTTCTTGCTTTGGCCTCTGTTGCCTCTGCCACTTCAGGCAGGGATATTGAACATTCTTTGCTGGTGGCTTTTCTTCCTTGATGGTCCCAGGATTCTCTTTGTTCCTGCTTTTGAGATCGCTCTCTTACATCCCCTCTAATAGTGCTTTACATACCCTATTTGCATAGTGCCACCTAATCATTTGGTGGTACTTACAGAGATGTGGAAAGGAGAGCCACATTAAGACATTTCACTTGACCACAGTTGACCAGCTCTTTTTGGTACAAGGACTCCCTGTATTCCTTCTATCTTCTTTTGATGCTTCCTACATCATTCAAGATTTTACCGAAGGAATATTTCAATATTACAACTTGAGGCGTCAATATTTTCTTTTGTTCTTTCAATCTTAGATATGCTGAGCCTTAGACATGCTTTTCCTTTTAGCCTTTCCAACTGTAAAATCTTGCACCTTTCATTAAAATATTTTGCCTTTTTAATCTGTCCTTTGAAATTTTCTGTTCAGTTCTTCTACTTCATTATTTCTTTTACTGTAGCTGTTCAATATTGAAAAGCGAGTTTCAGAGCCTCTTCTGAAATCCACTTTGACATTTTCCATCTTGTCTTTTTAATGACCTTTTGCTTTCTTCATGTATGATGTTCTTCATGTTATCCTACAGCTAGTCGGGCCTTCTGACATTATTGTTCAATGTGTCAAACCTAATCCTGAGATGTTAACCTGTTAGTTCAAAAGGGCATAACCTAAAAACTATATTTCCTCCATACCTTACTATTAATTCCTTGTTCCTCTTTATTGAAGGTTTATGTAAACAAGCACTGACCTACAGCCCAAGGGTCAAATTTAAAGTCTCCACATGTGATTTTAATTATGATTTTGTTGGAACAGAGCCATGGTGATTCAATTTACATATTGTCTATACTTGCCAGAGACAAGTGGCTGCAATAATGTATGGCCCTAAATACTTTCTATCTGGTCCTTTATAAATACTATTGTAGGATACATACTGTTCTATCAGCTTTTTGTTCACTATGTAGGTCTACTTCTTTCCATACAAAGGGTGAAGCATTTCATTATTCATTTAAACAAATCCCAGGATTTATTTAACCTGCCTCCTAAATTGTTTTCTCTGCTCTTTGCTCTTGTAAAAGATATTTTCTTGCAGCCTGTACATAATTAAATAGATTAGCCTCTTTAAGTTTTTGCACATGACATTGCTGAATAAACTTTATGTGCATATATAAGGTTCTAATAGTTCCCCAAAACTTTTTACCTGGAAAACATTTTATCACAAAGCTGCTATAGCATTGACCCAATACCTACTTCTTTTGTTCTTCTTTTTGTTTAGAGAATGTTACCCCAAAAGAGAGAGCCAAAGAGTATGAATGGATAGAAATGTAATAGTCACATAGCTCAACTTCTGTGCCAAAAAAGTGAATTCAAAATAATACATGCTCATAGAAATGAAAAAGAAATGAGTGAGTACATAAAAGTAAGGACCATAGAAAAATAGAAAAATTAATTTCTGATTCTTCTACAAGGAAAATAATCTTATCAAATTTGTGTTATTAAATATTCCAAAAAACACCCTCACTATCATTGAGCAGACTCTGATTCATAGTGAGTCTATGTCTTTTAGCCTAAATAAGGGTTTCGAGTATGGGTAAATAAGTCTTTAGTTGCAAAATCTCAGAGACAGGCTGTGCTTTTTCCTGATAAAAGTCAAGTCCAGTAAGAAGCTCCACGTCGCGAACCCGAGCAAGATGCGCATTCCATCTTTCTTCAACCCAAACAGCTTCAGACTTACCTTCCTGGAAAAGAACACAGGATTATTGTCTATAGGGCATGATTTTTCACTTAGAGAAAGATGGTTCATGATTTAAAAATTGTCCTTTCCCCTGTGATTTATATGGATTTATATCCTAATTTTATTGGGCTACGTTTAGAGTTTCTTAAATTAAGGAAGGACCTGCTTCTATATTTCTATACAAGTACATACAATCACAAAGTCATAAAGTTTAGGCATTTTTATATATTTGTTAAATGTATGTACATATATACTTAAAGAAATAAAATCTAAAATATAAAGTTTAAGTACCCAAATGTTCCTCTATCCAGAGCTAATCATGATCATGAATTGGTGTGTACCAATATGCTTTTTAAAAATGATTACTGCATGGTGATATGCAATGAACAAACAAAAACAAACCATTGCTGGTGAGTTAGTTCTGACAGATAATGACTCTGCATTACAGAATAGAACTGATCCATTGGGTCTCCTTCACTGGGCGCTTCACAGAAGCACATCAGCAGGACTTCTTCTTCAGACCCACTGGTCAGGTGTAAACTGCATCTTTAGGTTAGAAGTCAAGTGCAAAATGTTTGTACCACCTAAGGATCCTCAATTTATACTACACCCATCCTCAGTTATTTCATGGTTTGGGTCTTCCTTGTGATCCATCTGTGAGGGGACGTCCAATTGTCTACAGATGGGCTTTGGGTCTCTACTCTGCACTCCCCCTCATCCACTTTGGTATTATTTTTTTGTTCTGTGTCTTTGATGCTTGATACCTGATCCTGTCGACACCTCATGATCACACAGGCTGAGAGCTTTGTTGCTTCTCAGCTAGATGGTCGCTTATTTATCTTCAAGCCTTTAAGGCCCCAGATGCTATATCTTTTGATAGCTGGGCACCATCAGCTTTCTTCACCACATTTGATTATGGACCCATTTTGTCTTCAGTGATCAGGCGTGTTGGGAAGGTGAGCATCACAGAATGCCAGGTTATTAGAACAAAGTGTCATTGCATTGAGGGAGTACTTGAGTAGAGGCCCAATGTCTGCCTGCTACCTTAATACTAAACCTATAAATATATGTACATAGATCTATTTTCCTATCGTTATATATAAATATTTTATATATGTACATGTCTGTATTTAGACCTCTTTTAATGCCCTTTGCCTACTAGTTCTTTCCTCTATTTCCTTTTACTTTCCTCTTGTCCAACTATCATGTTCAGCCTTCATTTGGGTTCCAGTAATTCCTCTTAGTTACATTGCCCTTGATCAAGCCCCACCAGACATCATATGCCCTCCTCACCATCAATTTTAGATCACTTGTTGTTCCCTTGTCCCTGGGTTTGTTAACGCCCCCTGCCTTTCCACCATTTCCTTCTCTCCTGTGTACCCCCCAGAACCACTGGTCCCATTGTTTTCTCCCCGGGACTGCTTATCCCATCTATGTTATCTCGATAGACAGACAGAGACAATAATAAGCACAAAAACAAGACAGAAAAAAACAAAACGACAAAAACAGACAAACCAAAAAAATGACCAAAAAACCCCAAAAGCCTACAAATAGTTCTAAGTCAGTTTGTTGACCATTAGGAGTGTTTTCCGGTCAAGTGTGATAGTGTGCCAGACCCTGGATATTGCCAGTGTTCAATAAAATATTACCAAAGCAAAAAATACAAATTAATAAAAGTTCATTAGATGAGCATTTTTGTTTTGTGCTGTTTTGCTTTTAGTAGCTCTCCTTTGACTTTAGTTCATGGGCTTACTTGTTTTTTAATTGTGCAGGCTTACATTAGGCAGTCATTACTGGAGCCCGAGGAACTGAAAGAGGAAATTACTTTTTGTTCTTAACCACTAAGACATTTCTTTGTGTGAGACTCATGAAGGGAGTTAACTCTTTTTGAAACAAATAAATATGCAGTGTGCAAATTTGGAATCATACTGCAGATGAGAATCCAGGTCAAAGTCTTTTTCCCCTTGCCTTTCCTCTTTCACGTTTCCACAGCATTTGATATTTTGGTCTCCCCCTGCCCCAACCCCCAAGAAGTTTTCTCCCTCTTGGCTTCCACAACAACTCTCCTCTGGCTTATTTGGGATCCATTCAACTAAATATCTTCTTCTAAAGTTGCAGTTAAATGGCCCCAAAATACAACCCAGTAACTTTACCTACACAGAGGTGGCAATCAAATTATTTACAATCAGACAAGTCACAGGCACTGATAATTCTCAACAGAAGCCAATTGTAGCCAATCTTTCAATATCCCAGCTTTGAAAGGAGTTCTGGTGGTATAGTCATTACGTGGTTGGCTGAGATCCTCAAGGTCAGCAGTTTGAAACCAGCAGCCTCTCCAAGGGAGAAAGATGCGGCTTTCTACTTTCCCGGGAACAGTTACAGTCTGAGAAACTCAAAGGACAGTTCATACGTACATCATTCAAGTTCAAACCTCAGCTTCAGCATGCAATGGAAAGAAATCCCACAACAAAGGTCTGTCCCTGTCTTCTACCACGTTTTGCTTTCTTCTGAAATTTGAACCCCTTTGGTTAAAATTCATGCCTGATTTATCTGTGCCCATTCCATTTTACACAGCAAAGTGAAAGCAGTCAGGCTGCTGAACGCCTGAAAGGACATAGCTGAATAATCACAATGTGGCCTAGAACCGAAGTCTTACTCTCCAGTCCCTTTAATTCCTAGCAAATGAGACTTTCTATGTGGGCCCCCCATTTCCACAAGTTTGACTTGCCTAAACTTAAGTGTCCTATTAACCTGCCAAGATAATTCTCATTTCTAACTTCCCTCTTTGTCTTTTCCCCTAATACCTACAGTTAAAATGACTGATTCATCCCTGAGCCTCATTTTTTTTTTTTTGTCTCCTGAATCCAATCTTCCCCTTTTTTCATGCCTTTTCAGGAAAATGCTTCCTCATCCCCTCAATCCAAACTATATGCATTTTTCAAGGACCAATCCTACTCCCACCTTTCTGCATGAAACTTTCCCTGACAATACTAAATCCTTGAAGTGGCATTTGGCAGGTGATCCAACTTTGAGATATTATTTTATTTATTAAAATATTCTTGTCTTACATATGCCTTTATCTTACCTATATCCAACATATATATGAACTCCTTCAAGACAAGAATTACATGATGCATTTTAAAGAGTTCTACCACGATCGTGTATACTTAATACTGTGCACTTAAAAGATACTTGATGTATCTGCATTTATTGAATGACTTCAGTAAAGCCCAATTAAGCCAACAGGGCTTCAAAAAGTTCATGAAGAATGGAATGAAAAGGTAATGGAATTTCCCCATGCACCTTTGAAGCCCTCTTATATTTGCTTCTATAACAACATATGCAGGAGCCCTGGAGATGTCGTAGTTATGCATTGGGCTGGGATCTACATGGTCAGCAGTTTAAAACTAGGGAGAAAGACTGGGCTTTCTACTCCCGTGTGCAGTTACACTCTTGGAAACCCATGGGGTGGGGAGGGGGGGTCACTATGAGTCAGCATTGACTCTATGAAAGTGAGTTTGTTTTTTAGTTTAATAACATATATGCAAATGGGAGTAACTATTTACATGTGATTTGCTTTGACCCACAAGACAGCTGAGGTGGTCTAATACATGTTTTAAAATGAATGTTACGTGAACAAACTTAATTGCAGCCATGAACCTGTTAATCAAACCTGTTGCCATCAGGTCAGTTCCTACTTACTGTGATCCCATGTGTCACAGAACAGAAATGCTCTGTAAGAGTTTCTTGAGCACAAGCTTTACAGAAAGGATGCCTGATAGTGCAACGGTCAGAGCACTGACCACTAGCCCCAAAGCGGGTAGTGCCAACCCACCAGCGTCTCCAGGAGGGAACAGACCTGATATCTGCTCTCCTAAAGATTATAGCCCAGGAAACGGGATGGGGCAGTTCAATGCCGCAAAGAGTGGCCATGAGTAGAATGAATTCAATGACACAGAACACCACCAACCACAATGCTTATAGGACCAGACCACCAACGTTTTCTCACAGAGCTCTGGAGTGTGTTTGAATCATCAACCTTTAGGTGAGTAGTCATTCTGAAACCTCATGTTTCAAACGAACGCAGTTGTTATCTGTATATACTCATCCAGTAGACATTTACGCTCTTGCGGCCATAAAATTAATGCTGACTCATGTGGACCCCCCCTGTGGGTTTCCAAGATTGTAACTGTTTATGGGAGTAGACACCCCAGCCTTTCTCCCACAGAATTGCTGGTGGTTTCGAACTGCTGATCTTGTGGATCACAGCCCAATGCATAACCGCTATACCAACAGGATCTTAAGGCTTTGAAACAAGAATAAAAGATCAATCAGATAACAACTCTTTTCTTATTAGTGAGTGTGAACACAGTGTATATAATAAAACATCCAAGTTATGTCTACATAAACACAGGTTCCTGCATAATTCACGTTTAAATTGATATTGATTACATAGAGTGTGGTAGCTACATAATCTGTTGTCTCTTTGAGCCTTACAAGTGAAGGGGTGAGTTTAGCCTGTCAATCAGGTCACAGCTTAATGACCTCATTTGGAGGTGCTAAAGAGATAACTGGCTTGCTGGAGGCAGGAGGCAGGCTTACTCTCTGGGAGACATTGCAGCTGATAACACACATGGAGCTACAATAGTGCCCTGAGCTGGAGGAGCCACATGGAGACCCCTGCCAGCACTGAGATGCTTACACCACCACTGGATCCACAAGACATCCCACCCTCTGGCCTGTGATCTTCCTGCATTTGGCGGGTGTCATTGCATGTGTTTCATGAATCTGAAGAGGACTTTATAGATTGGTATCAGATATATGGGCTAATATCAAAGTTATGGACTTGATCTGGACTGGCTGGGATGTTTTCTTAATGTACAATTATATTTCATATAAAGCTCTTTTTTATATACATATGAGACTACCTGTATTTGTGTTTCTAGTCTACCTGGACTAACATATAGAGATCAATCACCCAAGAAAAACTCAAAACTGAAATCATTTCTGCACACCCCTACCCAAGAACCACCTGCAAGCATGCATTTTAGTCAGGGCTACTTCTCTGAAAGCCCAGATGAGCTCTGAGAACCAGAGTCCCGGGCAAGTGGCGGGGCCTCTCATGAAGCATACTCACGGGGCAGCTCTCCTCGTTGGTAGGTCGGTGAGGGATGATAAAGGGCAGAACGTCCAGCTGGCCAGGGCAGTCGTTGGGAGTGTGGCTCCTGTTTTTACAACTAGTCAGCACCACAAAGTAGTGTGTGGGGATGGGAACACTGGTGTTGGCCAAATACCTGCAAACATCATTGAAAGTTTTGACATTATTATACTTTGACTTCTAAGGAGACAAATGTGTTTATATACTTGTACAGAAGGGCCAAGGTGGAAAACAATAATCTGAATAAGAAATATAGCATCTTTTCACATATGTCTAGACTTTAACTAGCTATAGTAGAGGTGTCAATCGTAGTCATTTTAACATTATGAGGAAATATTGGAATACAGAGAATAGTAGAGGGTGGTATTCTCCATCGTGTATAAATATTTCCCAGTTTTGTTGACTTTATAATTTTTGTTAAAAGTATACCTAGCAACATATATCTCCATTTAATAATTTCTACATATGCAATTTAGCAACATTGATTATTTCTAGTAGTGCAACCTTCTCCTTTGTGAATGGTTCCTTCCTCGCTAGGATGAGCTAATTGCCCCACTCACCCTCCTAGCTAACCTTTCGAGATGTTTTAAATGTGATACCATTTAGGTGGTTCTTCAAAAGGGGAGACACGAGCTTCAAGGCAAACATTCTTTATTAAATAAACGAATTCACTGTGTGTTTTCGAGAAGACTGCAACATAGGTTTTTCACTCCAGGTTTAAATAGGATCTCAGAACAGTAGGCTTGGAGGTCTATGTAACTTGGGTTGGAACCGGCTTAACTTAATGCCAGTGAGGTTTTAGGGGGGTTATTGATTCTAACATGTCAGGAATTTATCAGCATTTAGTATTCTGCTTTGTACTTTCCCTATTTTGATCAGAATTCTTCTATAGAATGTTTGTTCAAAATAGTCAGTAGTGGTAGCTACTGGATCATCCAGTTCTTTGGGTCTCGTAACAAAGGAGGTGTTTGTTCATAGAAGCAATTAGCAATACCTCCCATTTCCTCCTCCCGTTCTTTACCCTCCCTCTCCCTCTACTGCTCCCTGAGAAGACACGCCAAATGCTGCATCCTGGGTGGCCACTCACAAGCTCTTAAGGCCCCAAGCATTAGACAATAACAATTAGGAAGTAAAACATAAGCCCTAAGAATTACGTTAGTTCAGTTCCCTGGGACGTGCCTAAACCTCCAGAGTAGAAACGCAAATCCGAGCATATCTTTGGCTGTGTGTAAGCAGCCTTTATACTTCTCAGCAGTTCCTGCCATCCAGTTAGTTCTGGCTCAAAGCAAGCCTAAGGGACAGAGTAGAACCGCCCTTTCAGGTTTGCAAGGCTGCAAAACTGACCCACAACAAAAAGCCTCATCTTTCCTCCGTGGAGCAGCTGGTTAGTTAAAACTGCTGATCTTGCTGCGAGCAGCCCAGTGAGTAACCAATAAACCACTCCGGCTCCTGCTGGAAAGAGCAGGGACTGAGAGGGAAGAAGCCCAGATTCCAATTCTAGCTGCGCACTTCTATAACCTGCCTGGGTTTGCATTCTCCCTTTGCCACTTACTGGTTGTGGACCTTACACAAACTATACAACCTCAATGGAATCAACTTTAAATGGAGCTGAGAGAAGTGAATATTGGATTGTTTTGAGAATTCAGTGAAATATATGCCAGTGCTTAGCAACATACCATCACATAGGAAAGGTCTAAGTATTTTTTCTCTAGCGTTAGTAAATGGTGAAAGGTAAAAATCAATAAACATTGAAGCAAGGGCAAGGAGAGGGCCTCAATGTAGATGGCATTCAGGAAAAACAAACAAACAAGAAAGTGTGTTTCCTGATCTTTAATCCTTTGATGACATCGTTCTAAAATCCGCTATGATTTTGTTCAAAATTAATTCTCAGTAACTATTATGATCGGGTTTAGTACTAAGTTGTGTGAAGGGGCCTCAAAAAGTTCATGACAAAAGGAAATTAAGTGCAGAGTAGGGCCCCAAGGGCCATTTGTGGGCAACTGGACATCCCCTTACAGAAGGGTGGCAGGGAGGAGACGAGCCAGTCAGGGTGCTGTGTAGTAACAATGAAACATACAACCTTCTCTAGTTCTTAAATGCTCCCCCCCACCCCCACTATCATGATCCCAATTCTACCTTACAAATCCAGCTAGACCAGAGGATGTACACTGGTACAGATAAGAACTGGAAACACAGGGAATCCAGGATAGATGATCCCTTCAGGACCAGTGGTGAGAGTGGCGATACTGGGAGGGTGGAGGGAAAGTGGGTTAGAAAGGGAGAACCAATCACAATGATCTGCATATAACCTTCTCCCTGCAGGATGGACAACAGAAAAGTGGGTGAAGGGAGACGTCGGACAGCGTAAGATATGACAAAATAATAATAACTTATAAATTACCAAGGGTGCATGAAGGAGGGAGGAACGGGAGGGAGGGGGGAAATGAGGAGCTGATGCCAAGGGCTCAGGTAGAAAGCAAATGTTTTGAGAATGATGAGGGCAATAAATGTATAAATGTGCTTGACACAATGGATGTATGGATGGATTGTGAAAGGCATTGTACGGAGCCCCCAATAAAATGATTTCTTAAAAAAAAGAGTGGAATTTTTCCTCACAAATGTTTGAAACCCCTCAGATAGTTTAATAGAACTAGTGTTCTGTTTGAAGCTTACACTCTTCCCTGGGAAATGTTTTATGATGTGTCCAATCCTCTCATTTAATTTACTAGTCTTTACTTAGTTTTTTCCCCCACTTATTGTCAGCCTGGCTTTATCACTATTGAGAGTACTATCTTCTTACTTTTACAAAATCACATTTTGCTTTTCTTTCTTAGTTTAAAAGCTTGCCAGATAAAATTTTTACTAAGTGTTTCTGTGGCATTTTTCTCTCACCCATTAATATTTTTGCCATAAAAGATTATGCTAGATTTCTACAGTAGATTGAAGGTAGTTAATAACATCTGTATATCAATGCATTATGTAACATTTAAAATGCTGAACTTTTATTTTAAATATTGTTAAAAACACTTCCCCTGCCGAATCAAAAAGAGCCCATATGGTTCCATATTACTTACTTTGTAATTTCATCAGGAGCATCAAAATGGCCATCATAATTATAATCAAAAACTGGCCCACTAACCACATTTACTCCATTTCTCTCTATGGCATGTCTGAGAAGAATAACACGATGGAAGTAATGCCACATTTCTGAAAATGAAAGAATGAAGTGTTAAAAGAGTTTTCTTCTACCATATTGAAATATTTCCTGTTATAGACAGGCATATGTCGTTAGCATGACATCCTGCCTCAATAATGTGCAGTACGGCTGGGTAATTGTACAAAGCTTATGTCTAACGACAATAAGTAGCTGCGTTGAGGACCCTTTTGGATGCTGTTGTTGCCGCAATCTGGAAATTATGATTGACTACGGCTCCAAATTCTTTACCAAGGCTGAAGTGCTCTGCGGGCAGCAAGTTTAAAATGGCCAGAATGTACATATTTACCTTATTAATGATGACTCTCAGGACAAACATTAACCTTACATTTAGTTCAGTTGCCAGTAAAATTTAACCTTGTGAATTATTCTCTAAATTAAATTGTTGCTATGTGGAGTCAGTTCTGACACCTACTGACCCCATGTACAATAAAATAATGCTTGATCCTGTGCCATCCTCATAATCATGGCAGCATTTCAGCCCAGTATGGCAGTCATGGTACCAATCCATCTTACTGAGGGGACGGCCTTCCTTTTACTCACCCGATACTTCAGCAAGCATAGTGCTCTCCTCCAAGTCCCGTCTGATGACATGTCCAAAGTCTGTGGATTAAGTCTCACCACGCCTACTTCTGATGTGCACTTTTACAAGCGATGCAGTCTCACTGTCACACATGTGAAGAACATGCTGACTATACTTCTTCCTAGACAGATTTGTCTGTTCCTCTGGTTGTACATGTCATCGTCAATATTCTTTACAAACACCAGAATTCAAAGGCATCACTTATTTGAGCTTATGTAGTCATTGTCCAGCTTCCACGTGGATAATGGTGATGGAAATGGCCATAGCCATGGTCAGGCACATATTAGTCCTCAAGGGCTGTCTTTGTTTGCAGAGGTCATCCACCTTACAGAGGTCTTCAGCAGCAGATTTCCCCGATGCAGTATGAACAGATTACTTATTCTACATTCTCTACTGAATTGGACTAGAGTTTGTGGCAATTCCCTGTTTATGTAGTACTATAATTGTTTTAAATAATATTTAGCATAATTTTACTTGTACGTGATACTAATAATATTGTTAAATAATTTTCACAATCTGTTGGATCATCTTCTTTGAAATAGGAATGCTCATAATTCTCTTCAAGTTGGTTGACCAGGCAGCTGTCTCCCAAATTTCTAGCATTACATCTGTTTGTTGAAATGTCTCAATTCATATTCCCTCCATTCCTGGAACCTTGTTTATTGCCAGTCTCTTCAGTGTAGCTTGGGTATCTTCCTTCAATGCCATCCATTCTTGATCACATGCTACTTTGTGAAATAGTTAAATATTGACTGTGATAGTTACATAATCTGGTGTCAACTTGCAAAGGGGTGGAGTCTAGCCTGTTAATCAGGCCGCAGCTTGATGGCCTCATTTGGAGGCATGACAGAGATAAATAGCTCACTGGAGCCCAGATACACACAGACTCTCTACTTTGTCTTCCTGCTGACAAGACACCTGGAGCTACACTAGAGCCCTGGAGCTGGAGGAACCACTTGGTGACCCCTGCTAGTGTTGACATACTTCCTCTGCCCCTGGATCCACACAATTTTACATCCACTGGCCAGTGATCTTCCTGCATTTGGCATCACTGCATGTGCTGCATGACTCTAAAGAGGAACTTGTGGACTAATATCAGACACACGGGCCAATATCAGACTTATGGACTTGATCTGGACTGGGCTGGGATGTTTTCTCAATATACAATTGCTCTTTTATATAAAACTCTTTCTTATATTCATATGAATATCTCTGGATTTGTTTTTCTAGTCAACCCGGACTAAGACATTGACTGACTCTTTTTTGGCACAGTGATTCTGTGCATGCCTTCCATCTTGTTTTGATGTTTTCGGCATCACGCATTATTTTGCTCATACCTACAGTCATGGTATAGATTCGGACTCATAGCAACCCTTATAGACTGGAACAGGACTACTCTCTAGGGTTTCCAAGACTGTAAAGTTGTACATAAACTGCCTCTCTCGCCCATGGGTAACTGGTGCGTGCCGGCTCCCAACCTTTCAGTTAGCAGTACCATTCATCACCCACAGCAGCGTCAGGGCTGCTGATTGTGCCCATGGCAACTTCAGCACTGCAAGATGAGCCTGGACATTTTTCATTAATTCATACATCTTAAGATAGCCCAGCACTTTTTTCCCTCTTGATTTTTTAAACTCCAGATCTTTATACATTTCATACTAAGACGTCAGTAATCCACCCAAATCTTCTGTTAAGCTCTTTCACTTCTTCCACTCACATGGGCCACACTACATTCAAGAGCGAGCTTCAGAGTCCCTTCTCACATCTGTTCTAGTTTTGTCTTTTATGACTGCCTTTTAGCGATGCCCAGGATGTCATCCCACTGCGTGTCTGGTCCCGGGGGTTAGTGCTCAGTGCATCTGGTCTTGAGATGGTCTCTAAATTCAGGTGGCATACACTCAACGTTTCCTTTAACTCTCATGGACTTGTTTTAATTTTGTTATCTCCAGCTTGAACTTGCACATGAATAGCCGATGGCGTGTTGTTCAGTCAGCCCCTCGGTTTGCTCTGACTGGTGATCTCGAGCTTCTCTTTCCACAGAGGGAGTCCATTTGCTCCTTGTGTATTCGAACCAGTGAGGTGAGCACAGCCACAATTTATGTTGTTGGAAAAGGGTAGTTGCAACGACCTGGTCATTGGTCTTGCTAAGTTATAGCATTTGCTCTTTACCATCCCTTCTATCACCAAGGCTGTATTTTCTAACTACTAGTGTTTCTTTGAGTCTAACTTCCTCATTCTAATCACCACTACTTAACAATACATCTTGATTGAAGGCTTGGTCAATTCCATGCTAAAGAGTTGGTTAAAATCTTCAATTTCTTTAATGTTGGCATCAGTGGTTGGTGAGTAATTTTGAATAAGGTGTATTAAAAGGAAAATACCCTATCATTAGGACAATGTGTTGTCGGCTAGATCTTGGAACATTCTTCTCGATGATGAATGTGACACCATGCTTCTTCCCCGAGGCATTCTGCCCTCATAGACCACAGACTTGCCTGGGGCAAAATGACCAGGGTCAGTCCATTCCAGCGCACGAGTTGATCTTCAAGAATTCCATTTCATTCTTAAAAGCTTTCCGTTTTCCTTGATTTTCATTTCACACATTTTAGATTCTGAATATAAATGGATGTTTGAAGCTATTTCTTCTTATTATGAGTTATTCCACAGCATTAAAGTCAACTCTACTGTGAGGAGGCGGGTGCTTGTCTCTAGTTGTATTTGCAGTGCTCACTCTAAGGGACTTGTGTGCTGGCATTACATAAGACCACGCCCTGCTGCCGCCCATAAGGTCTTCCCTGGACAAGTTTTTCCAGAAGGAGGTCATGTTGAATCTGGAAGTTCTAAAGTCAACTCTACTGTGAGGAGGCGGGTGCTTGTCCCTAGTTGTATTTGCAGTGCTCAGTCTGAGGGACTTGTGTGCTGGCATTACATAAGACCACGCCCTGTGGCAGCCGTCCATAAGATCTTCCCTGGACAAGTCTTTCCAGAAGGAGGTCATGTTGAATCTGGAAGTTCTACTGAAATCTGCCCACCATGGGTGACCCTATTGGTCCTTTAAATACCAGTGGCATAGCTTTTAGCACCACAGCAGCATGCAAGCCACTACTGTACAATAAATATAGACCCACAGTGAGCAGTGAAATCAAAAGATTAAAAATAAGTGACCAGAATTTTGGCAAGTCTGAAAAGTTGAAGCACCTCAAAAACAAACAACCAACAAAATCCCAACTATGTTAGGGATTCTTCCTATACCTATACTTAAAACATTGAAGCAAAATAACTTTTGGGAACAAAACTATTGGGAACAAAGTTCAATGAAAGATGTGTTTGATTTAGAATTTCATGGAATCATTTAGCTATCTTAATGATAATAATCTGAACATATACTTACTTTTGAATTCTTCATACATAGGGACCAAGTTACTTGTAATTAAAGCATCATATTGACTATCAGAGGTTCTATTGTTTTCTGCAAAACAAATTAATTGTATTTATTCCAACCATAAAGAGAAAATGTAGCAGACTGTATAGAGGCCTATTTCTAGTTAAATGTATTAACACTCAAAATGCAGAGGTCATAAGTACCCTTCATAATACCTGTGATTATTGGTTGAATCTCTCTCACACTGCCATCGAGTGGATGATGACTCATAGTGCCCGGATACAGCAGGGTTGAACTGCCCTGTGAGTTTCCATGACTATAACTCTTTATGGGAGTAGAAAGCCCTGGCACCTCCCATGGAGTGGCTAGGGGCTTCATACGGTTAGCCGTTTAGATTACAACCCAATCTGTAACCAACCACTAAGATCAGTTGCCTCGTGACCCAGAAAGATATATCTGTGTCCTAATTCCTGGTATCTGTCAACATGACTTCACTTAAAAACAGGGTTTGGGCAGATGTAATTAAATTAGGGTCTTAAGAGGAGACCAACCTGTACTCAGGGTGGGTGCTAAATTCCAAGTCTGATGGTGATACAAGAGGAGAGGAGAAACATAGAGCAGAAGAAGGTCGTGTGCAAAGGGAGGCAGTGCCTGCAGCCATACAGAGGCAAGTCAAGTCAAGACTGCAGCCCTGAGAGAGACAAGGAAGGAGTCTCCCCTAGAGTCCTCTGAGAAAGCACAGCCCTGCTGACACCTTGACTTTGGACTTGTGGCCTCTAGTACTGTGAAAGAACACATTTCTGTGACTTTCAACAACCATGTCAATGGAAGTTTGTTACAGAAGCCCTGGAAAATGTATACAATACCAGATACAAACACATAGCTATTTAATGTGCACACAATAATGTCTTTCTAAATAATTCTATGCCAAAATAAAATTTCCTGGAAAAAAATGAGGTTTGGGGTTTTTTGTTTTGTTTTAAAACTCAGTACAGATGGCTGGCATTACAAAGGGCTCACTTTGAGAACTGATGAGAAGCAGGCTTCCAGCCCAGTGAGTGTTAACTGTATGTGCTCCGAGTCCAGGCTGCCCTGGCAGGAACCCAGCTCTCTGCTCCCCAGCCGGACCACTTCGGCAAAGGCCTGGTCTTCCATGTTTTGCTAGTTTTGTTGTGAATACTGAGAATTGCAAACCTATGAGAGCTTATTATACTACTTTCTATGTTTAAACTATACTTGAGGAAGTATCTTAACTTCTACTTAAATCGGAGATGCAGGTGAACACCAAGAAACGAGGGAAAATAAGCATTTTCTTTTTCCTTTGTAAGATTTCATATGGCGTTCAGGATATTCAGGCCCCAACAAGCCTTTTCCACTTCTTACACTAAGCCCCGGAATTTGGAAAGCCAGTCAATATACTATTACCTCTGTTTCAGATCAATATACGAATTGGCATTGGTAGAGTTTCTGTTTCTAAGCAGTTAGTTAGAATTTCTAGCTAAAGAGTTAGAAGGGAGTTTCATTTTACCCTTAATATTTTTTTTGAGAGGAAAGTTACTTAGTCATTCATTTCATTTCTCTGTCAAGGTCAAACATTTGAATACCAACCAATGTCTGATGGTCTAACAAATGCAACTGTAAATCTTTATCAACAAACTGTTGCAACTAATCCCAGCGTTCACAAACATTCAGTAGCTCTAAATACATCTAGACACTTAAGTATCCATTTATCTATTTTAATTCTATTAGAAATTTTAACTGAATTCTAACCAACTTTCTTTAAGCCTCTTTTCTTCACTAAAAATCTCTGAATATCTAAATTAGAAGTTTCCCAGTTGACTATATTTGGTCACAGCTTGAAGAAAGATGCAACAAATATCATTTGGGGGGAAAAAATTCCCAGAAGCTGAAATTGTTACAAATCTCTTGGGCAGGTTAATGAAAAGGATACTTCCTGCTAACCAGGGATGATACTAGAATTTCAGGAAAATTACACTAGCTTCAGATGTCCCAGAGAGCAAGACTTTGTAACAGAAACCTTTAGTTGCTTCATGTACTGTTTAAAACTGTTGGAGCCCCAGTGTGAGTGTGAGAGGCCAGAGTCTGGCCTCAGGACTTTTCCCACGCACAGCTGCGTTCTGCATGCAGGCCTCCCAGGCCAGTAGCCAGAGGGACAGGGGGCGGGGGTGGGGTGGGTGGGAGATGTAGTTTTTTTAGATGCCTATGTCCTCCTCCAAGGCCTTCAGTTTTAAAATTAGATTTAAACCTGCCGAACTCTCGGAACATCTGGGTCATATCAGAGCGGATCTGTGGTTACGCTGCACAATTTATTAGACTTTATTATAGCTGCTGTACTGCCAGTCCACAACCACTCGAAGCCGCCTAAACAGCTGGTTTAGCCCAAGCAGGTAGTTTAGGTCGGGAATATATGTTTAAGGCACATGCCCACATCCAGCTGATGAGGGCTTTCTAAGCTACTGCTCTAAAAAAGTTATACCAACCAGGAGGGTAGAGGAAGCCGTGGGTGACCGTCTTGTCTGCTAAGTAGAAGGAACAGTTTTGGCTCTCAGAAGGGACGACCCTGACATCAGCCCGCAGACAGTCTGGGACAGAGGGAGGAAGAGGCAGTGTGTCTCCCTGTTGGAAAGAAAGAAAAGGGGGGAAAAAACGTTATGCCCACATTCGTGGCTCACCCATTGCCTTATATGGGTTGTAATTTCCCTCGAATGTTTTTCATTGACTCTTTTCCTATTTTCTTAGTGAATCAGGTCTACGTCAGCACTGGAAATGGATGTCTTCAGCAGTGTTTTGCTCTGTGGTTCCCTTCTGGTTAGAGGCACTGGCAGGACAAATCAACTACACCTTAGAAAGAAATATTTTCAGAGGAGAGCCTGAATTGAGATCAGGGGCATGACTGGGAGGTTGAGCTGACACCCAAATTCTTCTCCAGATCGAACGCCTATGTGGTGATATTCATGGTATTTGTAAATAAAAATGCACCGTAAAACATGAAGTATAAATCATATAAGACACACATTGAAAAAAATACAGAAATGAACTGTCTTCAACTGAGTCAGGACTTCTAACCAGTTTAAGATTAATTTTGAAAAGGCTCTGGTGGTTTGAGCTTACCAATTGGGGGAATTAAATCAATTTGTAGTTGTGCATCATCATTATACATCAAAAGTTTTATACATTACAATTTTTATCTACTAAAATGTTCACATAAAAACTTTATACAGGAAATAGAGGAAAGAGCTGGGAGGAAAAGGGCATTTATAGAGCTCTAGCTAAAGGCATGTACATATGCAAATATATTATATGAGGATGGGGAAATAGATCCATGAGCCTACATTTATAGGTTTAGTATTAAGGTAGCAGAAGGACATTGGGCCTCCACTCAAGTACTCCCTCAACACAAGAATACTTTCTTC
>NW_022107431.1:64928845-64953805 GCF_000313985.2 Echinops telfairi | reverse complement strand
AACTTTATACATACATTTTTTTCTATACCTAATCCATGTTCTAAAATCTTATTTGCAACTCACTTATTCACCAGGATCATACTACAAAAGTGTGCTCCCTAACCAAAGTGTTGAAAGTCATGCAGAATTCATGATTATTCTCTTTCAATTTAGCGTGTCATCATGGGTAAGTGGGCATTTGGATTTGCATTTGGATTTTTCCAAAGATATTTTTATTTACATGGCCTCTAACTACACACAGAGGATGTTTGAAATCATTTTTAAACAAGAAGTCGAAGTTAAATTGGAATGATTGCTCTATTCACTGTCTAACACTCAAAGCAAAATCCCTCCAGTATCTAGAATGTCCGAAATCAATTCACAAAATAAAAGGCACTTGCACACCGAATATGATATTGATAGGCAGGGAGGGACCAAGTTGTGGTGTAGGTGTTCAGTGCTGGTGACTGGGTTCCAACTCAGAGTGACCCTATGTATAACTGTGGTACAGAATGGGGAGCAATGGGGAGAAACGATGATTCTAAGAGAAACAATACAGGTTCTGCCTCCTTCATGTACTGCAGCAGTCTGTTGGGAAAACATTGTACATCTGTTGGTTAAAACAGTAGATGGAGCACGTTGACTTTCACTCTCTTTTGGAATCCCACTGAAATGACAGCCATGATAAAGATACCAGAGAGTGGAGAAAAAATGTTCAAGAGCTGGAAAGCCAATCACAGACAGTGAGTGCGCTCAGAGCCTGCTCTTGGGGGAAGCATAAGGAAGCAACTTGCTGGGGTGGAAACCCAGTCAGGCCTTAGAACGTGGAGTCTCTAAAGGCAGAGGATGTGAACAGGGCTGGGAACAAGAGCACAGGTTAGCCTGTAAAAGGAGCCGGGCCAAAGGTTTACTCTCTGGAGAGGCTGCCAGCCTGAAAAACACAAGGCACGGCTAGCTGAGAGCAAGAGAGCCATCTTCCAAACAGTGAAAGAAAATAAAATCGCCATACCGAATGAAGGAAACTCCCCCAGGCTGGTTGTCTTGTGTGGGTTGCCACTTTCATACAATGGCTCAGATTAGAAAAACCCTCCTTTTTGAAAAACTTAAGCCAACTCATGCACAAAATGACAGATACTGGCAGTGGGGAACCTTAACACAATGCCTGGGTCCCTTCTTGACTACACTGTAGTAAAACCCTTCAGCTGGCAAGCCTCAACCATGTGCTTCAGTCTAGGATCACATGCCATTTGATGGATGTGAAGAAAACTGAAAAGAAAAAGATAACACAGGAAGCAGACGAAAACCCCTGTTTCAGAGACATGAGAGTATATATGGCATCCAGGAAGAAGAAATAGAAAGCAATAAAAAAGGGACGGAGGAAACAGAAAAACTATGGATATTTAGAAAACATGATAGAAATAAAACATGCTATAAGATCTAAAAGATGAAGTTTCTGATAGTTTTCACAAAGTGGAACCAAAGACAGAGCTAGAGAATTTAATGGAAACAATCCACATGGGGGCTCTGCAAATGGATTATGGGGTTCCATTCACAGCGTTCTGCAAACCAGGTGCTTAGAATTTAAGCTCCAATAAAATCCCTAAGAGTTGTATGAGCCCCCAATAAAATAATTTTGTAAAAAATAAAAAATAAATAAATAAAATTCCCTCCTCTGAGCTTGGATTTTATTATTTACAAACTTTGGACCACACAGGCTGGTGCATTTCTTCTGTGTGGACTTGGCTGGCCCTCACTTAGATGGCTGCTTGTTTTAGAATAAGATTTTAAGATGCACAGATGTGAATAGCCTTGGCCTTAGACAGATGACATCAGAAAGTGAATTAATGTAGCTATGACTAGGCTAAATGCTAACATCATATCATTTGTTTTCCCTTTGGACTCATTTTTAATTTGTTCTACTTTTTATTATTTTCTGGTTTTATTTAGGTTGAAGTTTTTCTATGTTTTATTTTGTTATTGTGGTTGGGGAATATTTTTGTATGATTTTCTTCATACGAAATCCAAGAGAGGTAAACCAGAAGAGATAGTAACTAGGATAATATTTTCTTAGTGTTCTGGAAAGGGCAGTTGGGGGACTTGGGGAGCGAATAACAACTAGCATAAACATGAAGAAAGTGCTCTAAAATTGAGTGTGTTGATGACTGCACATATTCAACTATATCAATATGTTCAATCCATTGAATTGTATGGTACATTGAATTCTGTCAATTAAACAGTTTTTCTTTTTTAAAAAAATGGTAAAGGTAGTTTGTTGTTTCTACAAAGAAGAACAGGGACATTACGGTATCCGTCCATAAAATCTAACATCCTAACAATTTTGAAGGGAAAATCTCTTCCAAAATTCTCTAAAAAGTCAATCAAATTATCAATTAAGTTTACAGGTTGATATCAATGAAGTGTTTTGAGTCTCCAAAGAACAAAAGAGGCACTTTCCCTTATCCTTTGCTCAGTAAACTCTTGGGCGGCAGAGTTCATGAAAACAAGAAGTAGATCAAGGCCCACAAAGATCTTTCATGCTTTATTGAGACGATTTCATTCACCAATCATTTAACCCTCCTTCTGAAGGCAGAGCCTGGGAAGCTAAAACATTTCTTTATAGTTTTTAAAAACATATCACAGTAAACAGTTATGCTTGACCAGTTTTCTCCATTTCGTTTGAGAGTGCCCATAACGTTGTTTTACAATTGAGAACGAGGATATTGGTTGCTGACCGAGTCAGCCCCATAAACATCCAGAATGTGGTTATCACGTTCCTCTAAAGCTCTAGTTTCTTAAAGCATATATAACACATAAAAGTTGCTATCGACATAATTTCCACAAAGGAAAGAGAATGAAATGCCTCTGTTCCAACAGTTAGAACGATAAGAATACAAGCACTTATTGTAAATTTAAATGCATAATGCAATGGTATTCGTGTCAAGGGAAATATTGATACATTATTATAATCTCTTTAATTGAAACATGATTTCAATACTAAAACATGTAGTCTCATTGAAGTAATTAACGATAGGAGCTATGATCACACAATTTAGTTGAGCAAAGGTGTTTATTACTTTCTGTATGAGGCAGATGTGCAGCTGGGAGAAATGGATCCTGATATCTTTCCCCAAAAGCACAAAGCAAATGGTATATTCTTCCTACTCTCTAACCTCCTGTGATGTATTTCTTACATTCCAAATGTGAACTATCTATGGAAGTGCATCAATATGGGCAAAGGCAGGATATAGTCTCTTTGGGAAAGTGACATTATGCAATGGTTTTCTAGAAAGATGGAAAGAAGAAAAGACCAAGTCATTTCTGAGTCTTGGTCTCAGAAATAGATAATAGTGAACAACTCCCATACACACTTCAGTACTGGCATCTTTTTAAGATTCCTTGGATTTTTTTGAAATCAAGAAATTAAAAGTCAGAAAAACAATAGAATTTAGGTGCTCAGAGATGTCCTGAACTCCCTAGCCTTTACAATTATTTTGAGTAAGTGAATTATAAAGACAGGAAAGAGTTCTCTAGAGAAACAAAACCAGGACACTTATGATGATAGATGATAGATAGATAGATAGATAGATAGATAGATAGATAGATAGATAGATAGACAGATAGATATACACCATGAAGGAATGTAATAGCTAATTAACCCACACAGTAGTACAGAGGGCTCAGTTCAACTCACTTCCGTGGAACAGTTAATATTCTGGAAGTCCTTCAACTCATAAGGGACACTAGGTCCAAGGTCAAGGAAGCAGACAGCTGCGTCTTCCCCAGTGCAATGCAGGCAGTCTGGCCACAGACAGCAAACAGCAGGTGGATCACCAGCAGTCAGCCAGATGACAAGTTCCGACAGTCCCAATCTCAAGTGATAAATACATCAGCAGCACGGGGAAGCAGGTCTCCAAGGAATGTCAAGCTTTAGCGCCAGGATCCACAGGTTGGCAGTCCCATGGGTAGTATAGCTCACAGGTTGAGGCAGAGAAGTGTTGGCCCCAGGCTGGTCTGATCACCAAAGAGCAAGAAAGGGAGACAAGGAGCTTGCCGAGCCATTTGTCTCTTTGCCCTCCAATCAAACTGTGACCTTATTAATCCCACATGTTACGATTGGCCAGGTTGGCACAATAAAAGTATATATTACACTAAGATTGGGCAGGGAGATCTAAACATCATCGTCTATGTGATGTATTATAAAAGCAGGCCTCTATGCCTGTTGCTATAATCCCATTTTGGAAGGAGCTTTCTACTATGCTAACAGACAGGATTAAAGTGGGAATAAGTCTCCACCATGTTGTTGTTCTTGGTGCCACTCAGTGGGTTCTAACCCATAGAGGCCCTACGCACAATAGAAGAAAATGCTGCCAGTGTGCTTAATAGTAGTAAATCATATGATTAAGAATTATACTAATATTTCCCTTAGTACTATTTCCATTTAATTATGCATTTGAAATTATAATTCTTCCTATGCTTCGTCCATTGTTGCAGATTTTATATTCAACTTTTCACCTAGCATTAGGGGGAAAAATCATTTGACATCTTCCTACTGAGCAGGGCCAGAACAAAGCCACATATCCAGCCTGATCAACCTTAATGACTTTTGAAGCAGTTGTTTAAGAGTGTGATTTCAAATTACAGCTGCTTCCCCACAACTCTTTTGAGATAACAAAAACAACAAAAATTAGAAAACCCACCAAACCACAGAAAAACAAAAGCTCCATTAAACTTAGAGGTGTAGGCCACTTGGGCCCATGTGCCCCAAAGCGCTCATTTAAAGTCTGATTTCTCAAACACAGAACCAATTTACAACGATTTTATGTGAATCTCAAAACATCCTTGTATGTAATTTTCGTGCACCACAACATACTAACAGAGTAATTTCTGAATTAGAAAGCAGAAAATTGCTAGAATTCCACCCTGTCACAAAGCGGGAGAAAATACAAGGGGTTCTGTGGGATCAGTGAAAGGACAAGAACATTTGGTAACAAAGAAGCTAGTTTTAGAACAATAACAAAAAAGAATTGTACCAAACGCTCAGGCTGTTTCTTAGCCCGCTTGAAATCGCCCGGCCTTTGGTTTCCACCAAAGCTCATACCAAGTCAGGAATGCAAGACTCCAGGGAAAGTACTGAAAACACAAACAGACGTTCCCTTCAAGGCCACACCATCCCCTGTAACGGATCTGTTTTCACACCGAGGACCGAATGAGGAATAAGACTGACCTTTTTGAGATGTCACGCACCCCCTCCAAGAAAAACAAAACCATTAACAGCATCGGAATTGTTTTAAGAAATGTGACGTGCTGAAATCACGAACACTTTGGAACCACCAGCCACACAGATGAACTCAGGCAACTAACATATTTACCACCTTGGGATATCAACAAAGCTCACACTGTGCTACCAGCAACCACAATTGAACTGCTTTCAGCTGCAGAGTTTGGCTTTCAGAACACACAAAGCTTTAATTAATAGTGGGACAATATGCTTATTTTTCTAAAAAAAATCTTGAATTGGAACAAGAAGAGTAGACAAACCGGATATAGCCAAGTCCATACTTCCTGTCTACAAACATAGGAGAATATCTGTATCCTTCATAAGAACACAAAGCTAGAGATTCCTTTCGTTACAGTCTCTGAACCTAAAAAGCTGCGATGATCTCCACAAAAACCACTTTCTAATTTATTTACCAGTCTGCTCAGAAGAAAATCTTTGTCTCTAGATGAAAAAATAATAATAAGAGGGTGATGGATTCAAGCAATGCAGTCATTCAATAAACATGGACTAAACAATAAATAAACCATGCCTGCCCTAGAATGAGGTAGCCCTGGGGTGCTGTCCGATGTGCTTTAGACTGTTAATCGAGAGATCGGTGGTTCAAACCTGTCAGCCACTCTGTGGGAGAAAGATGAGGGTGTCTGTTCCCTTAAAAGACTTACAACCTCAGAAACCCTACAGAGGCTCCCTATGAATTGGAATCCACTTGAATCAACTTGATGGGCATATTTTTTTCTATTTGTTTGGCCTTGAAAGAATGCTCAAATTGAACTTTGGCAGGCTTTTGATTTTTGCTGTAATTTATATGTCCCTGATAGCCAATACAGTTTTCTCCCCAAGCACCCAAGATGCTTAACATTCTCTTGTTTATTCATATATAATATTTATTCACTACTTGGGATCTTAATGATTATTGTGGATACTTCATTACTGATTTCTTCTATGAAATGCAACCAGCTATGTTTCACATCACATCTTTGACTTTTCATCACACACTAATATTTATGTAACCAAATTATTCAATTTCCTGTTTTTTTCATCTTGTGTTTTTAGAAATCCTCCTTGACTCCAGTGACACAGAGACCTGCACAAAGGAATATGTGGACTTGCTATTCAATTGAGGTCTCTAAATCCAGTAGCAATTTAATTTTGTGCAGGACAGGCACCAGCTGCCATCAAGTTGATTCAGACACATGGTGAGTCCATGTGTGTTAGAATACAGTGTGCTCCCTCCATAGGGGTTTCAATGGGGAATTTAGGGAAGTAAAATCACCAATCCTTACTTTTGAAGCACCGTTATTGCAACTCAAACCAGCAACTTTTTAGTCAGCGGTCAACCATTTGTACCACCTAGGAACTCTCTACGGCATGAAGTAGTGAGTCGATTTCAACCCAACCCCTGCCCTCCCTGAGGTTTGGCCAACTGTTCCAGTGACATTTATTGAAAAAGCATTTAACTAGAGAGTGAAAAGAGACCAGGATTTGAACAAGTGAATTCCTGACCTCAATTTGGAGCGATCAGTCACAGAACACACCTGTACACCTACATGCCAGCTCTTTCAGGGAAGGGTTGGACCTTGTTAACATGCAGCAGGGAGTAAAAGATTTGTTAAAGGAACTAAAAAATCAAACAAAGCAAAGTTCTAATACTTCTAATCCAGTAACTGTCACCTTCCATGTGCCTCCGTAATACATTTGGAGAATAACAAGAGAAGTGCGCACCTTTGTTCTCCCGTTAGCTTCTGTTTGAAATGTTGCTTTTTCTATCAGCTAATCTCACCAATCGGCCCGTTGGCCTGTAAACACTACCTAATTTCAAAATGTGCTGTTTTACTATTTTGCACCTCCCAAGCGCCTCTAGGTTATATCTGCTACATTACCTTACAAGTCACTGGCTGGCGGGCTCTCTTTGGGGTCTCCATCGCAAATGAAGGTTCCACTCTTAGAATATGCAACCAGTTGGTGACCAGTGGACTCCAGCTCATGATGACCTATGTCTATGGGAGTAGAACTGGGTTCTCCAGGGTTTCCAATGTCATTTTAAATAGTCATTTGCCAGGACTTTCTTCTGAAGCACCGCTGGATGGACCCACACCTCCAAGCTCTGTGTTAGCAGCTGAGCTTGCCCACTCTTTAAACCATCCAAGAATGCCTACACTATTCAGGCATTTCTAAGTGTTTTCCTCAGCCTGGCTGGAACAATGGGCGCAGAAACTTACCGGCTTAGGGACGGTATATGAACTCCACATGGGCATCCTGAAGGCTTTCCCAAAGCCACTGACATACTCTCTGTGGTACAGGAGGCAGTGGTCCTTGTCCTTCTGCATCACCCTGGGCCTCCCAAATGGCATATTTTCTTTCTGTGTTGCTGTTACTAAAATGAAATAACAACAACAACAAAAATATGTAAAATCAGCAAATGCTTCTCTGAGTACAATAACTACGGCTACTTAAGGGCTTATTATGTGTCAAGTACTCTGATAAATATTTTACATAATCTATTTTTATTCTTGTAACAATACTATGAGATGGGTGTCATTATTCCATTCCTGGTGGCACCGTCTGAAAAACAAACAAACATTTGGCTGCTAACCACAAGGTCAGTGGTTCAAACCCACCAGGAGTTAAATGAGAGAAAGATGAAGCTATCTGCTCCCATAAAGATTCATGGCCTGGAAACTCTGTATCGGGTTCCTATGAGTGAGAATCAATCTGATGGCAGTAGGTAGAGATTATGAAACACTGAGACTTAGAAAGTCTTAGCATCTTGTCATCGAGTAAGACACCGAGCAAGAATGTCAAGCCTGCTTTCTCTGCCATTTGTTTTCAGAGCTCCAAGGACATTTTAGAAAGATACAGACTCAAATAGGACCTATTTCAATAATTATCATAGGAAATACATTGGGATTTTATTTAAATAAGCACAACCTAGCCCCGATGACATAGTGCTTATGTGTTGGGCTGCTAAGGGCACAGTCATCAGTTTCAACACCACTAGCTGGGGCTGTCCATTCCCGTAGATAATTGCAGTCTCAAAAACTCACAGGGGAGTCCTGCCCTGCCCCCCATGCTCTCTCCGAGTCAGAGTCGACCCAATGGCAGTGATTGGGGGGTGGTTTGAGAGAGCCCTGGTGGTGTAGTGGACTTGCGTTGGTCTGAAACCACCAGCTGCTCTGAGAGAGAAAGAGGAGACTTTCTATTCCTAAAAGAGTTACAGTCTTAGAAACCCACAGGGGCAGGTCTATCTAGTCCTGTAGGGTTATTTGAGTCAAAAACAAACTCGATGGCAATAAGTTTGGTTTGGTTTGGTGCTATTATAAAATAAGAATTCATCAATTACACTTTGATTAATAAAAACCACAAACTATTTTTGCCATGGAATAAAACTCAGAACAGAATATTATAACTCACAAAATTTTGAGAAAATCTTACTGTGTGCCAGGAACTATTCTAAATGCATGCACATATACATTAATTTAATCTGCAAAGCAATTCTCTATAGTAAAACTCAACTCAATGCCATGCAGTTGATTCTGACTCATAGCAACCCTATAGAAAACTGCCCCTGTGGGTTTCTGAGATGTTAACTCTTCACAGGAGTAGAAACCACATGTTTCTCCTGAATTCTAAAAAGTGGGCATCCCTATTTTACAAATGACACAATAAGCTCCATACAACTAGAAAGCGGTGAAGGCTGAAGGTGAACCTCTGCTTTCAATGCCACGCCTCTCCTGCAAACCCACATGAGCTGATGGGAAGGAGTCCTCATAACATGTGGCCCAGTGAATGTCACATGTTGTGTTTATCTCTCCTTTACAACCAAGTTTGCACATTCCTCTTGTCCATACACTATGTGAAGACACAGGAAGCGGCCTGTAAGAACACAGGCACTTTGCTTATTCCATATCTTTCTTCTTTTTTTATATAATGAAAATGCATGTAATTGAGGGAATAATTTACAAGGAAAACAAATTAAACCAGGTGGGGCATTGTAAAAACAGTGTTGTGTAGCTCCTTCCCAGATATCTTTTTAAAGGGGAGGCTTGCAATCTTTTTGTGTAATTGGCAAGATCATCACTCTCTTAAACTTTGTGGGCCATGCAGTCCCTGTGGCGGCACCCCTGTGCTGTTGTAGTGCAGAATGGCCGTAGACAATAACTAAACAAAGAGTAAATAATGCCGTATTTATGGACAATGAAACTGGAAACTTATATAATTTTCACATGCCACAAGATAGTCTAATTTTGCTTCTTCTCAGCCATTGTGAAAGGAAAACCCCCTTTCTAGTTCATGGGCTCTCTGAAAGTAGGCAACAGGCCAGGGTTGCCTCAGGGCCAGAGTTTGCAAGCCCTGTGCTGGTGCTTTGCTACCTTAAGTGAAGTCAAGGGTCTAGAAGCCCTCACAGCAAACGGCACCTGTGGAAATATGTGTTCTCTAACCTCACCTCCGACCTACAGAAACAGACTATACGCTGTTTTGTGTGTGTGTGTGTGTGTGTGTGTGTGTGTGTGTGTGAGAGAGAGAGAGAGAGAGAGTCCCCAGATGATGAAGATGCATGTTAAAATTTGAGAAGTGCTCACTGAGAGAGAAGCCCTAGTGATACAATGATCAATTGCTTGGATGCTGGCCCCAGAGTTGCCAGTGCTAATACACCAGCTGCTCCACGGGAGAAAAACCTGGCAGTCAACTCCTGCAAAGACTGCCTGTCTTGCCAACCCTGGGCAGCACTTGACTCCATCGGATGTGGGTGCAAGGAGTCAGAATTCAACTTGACATTAATGAGTTTAGTTTTGATGGTTTTGTGTAAGATTCAGTAACTATGCTGAGTTATATTTTCCTATCTGTGTTATTAATAGTTTGACATGGTGGCTGTAACCATCAGCTCAAACCTAACATAAATGTTGATGGCAAATGACCAAGCAGTGTTTCCTGCTGTTACACATAGGACTGCTAGGTTTCAAAGTCTAACCTAACTCAACTAACAACAACAATATATACTAAACATTCACTTTTGTTTTTCTTGGTGATGTGTGCTTTATTCTACCTTTGCCTAAGTGTACATAATCTGTTTAAAGTTACAAAGCCCTGTACATACATTACCATAATTGATCCTCCCCCGCATTCTGAGTTAATTGATTATTCTCAGTTTACATAAAATATATCAGAGACTCAAGAGGACTAAGTTGCTTGCCCAAATCTATCAGGAGAGCAGAGTGAAATGAATGATGGTGTGTTTTTCAGTTGGACAGTTGTCTTTTTTTTCTACATCTCTCATGTGACTTCTCTAAAAACTACTTACAGCATTTAGACATATTTTTCTAATTAGTTAGACTCATAAAATCTCTCTAAATAAAATGCTCCCAAATTTATTTGGCCTACTGCCCCTTTTTCAAAATTTTTTTTACTCAATGTCTTCTGGGCAATGAAAACTTCTGTGCTATAGCCCACAATCCTGGAGGAATTACTGGTGTCTGTTATTAGTGCCACACCTGGATCATCCCTACCCCCACCCCACTTTAGAAAACATTACCTAGAATCTTAATTCAAAATATTCTTTTAAAACAGAATTGACTCAGATTTGATCAAGTGCAATGAAGCCAAGAGGAATTACTGAGAGGCAAATGAAGGTCGAACATGATAGTGGGACAGGGGGAAAATAGAAGGAAATAGAGGAAAGAACTAGGAGGCAAAGGACATTTATAGGGATATAAATACAGGCACGTACATATGTAAATATATTTAAATACAATGATATGGACAAAATCTATGTACATATATTTATATGTTAAATATTAAGGTAGCAGACAGACATTGAGCCTCTACTCACATACTCCCTCAGTGCAAGAACACTTGTTGTAATAACCTGGCATTCAGTGATACTCACCCTCTGACACACTCACTAAAGACAAAATGGGTGCATAAGCAAATATAGTGAAGAAAGCTGATGGTGCCCAGCTATCAAAAGATATAGCGCCTAGGGTCTTAAAGGCTTGAAGATAAACAAGTGGCCATCTAGCTGGAAAGCAACAAAGCCCACATGGAAGGAGCACTCCAGCCTGTGTGATCATGAGGCGTTGACAGGATCAAGTATCAAGCATAAGGAGACCCCAAACAAACAATCATATCCATGTGAACAAGGTGGGGTTGAGCGGAAACCCAAAGCTCATCTGTAGACAATTGGACATCTCCTCACAGAAAAGTCACAAGGAAGGGACAAGCCAGTCAGGGTGCAGTATAGCACTGATCAAACATACATTCCTCTTTACCTTTAATGCTTCCTCTCCCCGTACTATCATGACCCCAGTTCTACCTTACAAATCCGGCTAGACCAGAGCATGTACACTGGTACAGATAAGAGCTCTGATCACACAGAGTACAGGACAGATAAACCCCCCAGGAACAATAATGGTCGCAGCCATGCCATGAGGGTGGGGGGGGGGGGAAGGTGGGGACAGAAAGTGATAAACCCTTGGCCTTCTGAAAAATACTAATTCAATTGGTCATTGTATGCTAATGGGAGAATGGCAGATCCCTCTACTATAAGGGTACCTGGAATCATGGTGGCCCCAAGTAGATTCTTCTGGGGTCACTCTGAGTGTCCTACCACCTTTTGGCTTTTGTTACCCAGGGACTGACAGTAGAGAAGTCGCAGGGAGGAAATTGAGAGCCAGTGGGAAGGGAGAAGTAGATACGGGAACTTCCCAAAGAAAGACTCTCGTCAAGAATAGAAGCCATTCCAGCAATCCTTCTACACTGCTTGTGGGGCTGTAAAATAGTGCTACCACTGTGTATAACAGTGAATAACTTCCTTAAGAAGTTGGAAAAAGAAAAACCACATGGCCCAGTAATCCCTCTACTGGGTGTATATCCTAGAGAAAGAAGAGCTAGGAACAAATAGATATATGCATACTCATGTGCATTGCAGCACTATCATAATAGCCAAAAGATGGAAACAACTGAAATACACCCACCAATAAAAGGACGGATAAATGAACTGGGGTCCATAGACACAATTAACCACTGTGCAGTGTTACCATGCAATGATAAAGAACAACAATGAATCTGTGAGATGCCTCCGAACATAAATGAACCTAGAGGTAATCATGCTGTTGAATTAAATCAATTACAAAAGATAAATATTATATGAAACCATTATTACAAAGGGGGAAGTAAAAGCTTTCACACACACACACACACACACACATACACACACACACAAATATTCTTTGATGGCTACCAGGGGTAGGAGGGGAAGGGAGAGAAAATGAGTAACTGGAGGGTAGGCACATAGTACAATCAATGAAGGGGAAGGCAGTATACCATGAGATGGAGGCTAGCAAAAAATGAAGGCAAAAACACTGAGAGGATTACACAAGCTTAAGACAACAAAAGAAAATATACATACAAACCTTACATCACAGTAATAGCAATAATCTACAAGTGTATGTATTGATAGACACAGACCCGAAAGCTGAATAGATGTAGGCAGAGAATCTATATACATATAGAAGTTTGACAGTGGATATTTCTACGAATGTGTTTATCTATGCTGCAATTATAAAGAAGAGCATAATGGAATGAAATTATGAACGCTTCTTAGCCATAAGTAAACACTCAGGGAACCCTGAGGCACTGGGCCTGGAGGTTTGGGGCCATAATCCCAACAGGCACCAAGGTCGAGCACCAAGACAATGCTCTATATTGTACCCTTGTGAGTAGCAACAGGAGTCTTCAAAGCTCCCATGAACAGCCATCTGAAGGGCAACCAGCCTGGCCTCTCGCCGTCCAGCGCAAAGAAGCGTGAACAGAATCAAAGACAGGGGAAACAGTTCAGCCTGTGGACTGAAGGCCCACTCAGAGCTCCATCCCCAAGACCTCGAGACCAGATCTAGATGGTGTCTCCTCCCATGACTGACCCCTTTGCAAGGGACCACATTAGCAGGATCTGGATTGAGCGAGAGATAAATATAGAGCAAAACTCAAAATTATACAAAAGACATCAATCAGGCTTACTGGTTGGATAGAGACTGGTGGATACTTTGAAAAACAAACAAACAAAAGCCAGTGCTATGAAATCACTTCTGACTCACAGCAACCACCCGGGTAGAGTAGAACTGCCCATAGGTTTCCATCAATCTTCAGGGAAGCGGGCTGCCGCATTTTTCTCCCGGAGATAGGCTGGTGGGCTCGAACAGCAGACCTTTAGTTTGGCAGCCAGGTGCTTTAACTACGGTGCCATCAGGACTCTTCATTTAAAAGACAACAGGTAATAATAACATTGCTATAGGCCAGGAAAAGTTCTACACTCTTTCCATGGATTAACTCTAATCTTTACATCTACCTGGCCCAGGTATTACTGTTATTATAAAGCAGGAGACTGAGGCTCGCGGGGGTTAAGTCATTTTCCCCAGATGACACCGTCAAGCCTATTCCCATCTAAGAAAAGGGATAGGTGGCTGCAGGTGAGACATGGCCATTTCAAGGATTTTGAGTTCTTGGAATCGTAATTACCCCACGCTTGCCACACCTGTTATTAGATCTGATTTTTCCTTTCTATGTATTGGCAATAAACTCTCTATTCAAAGGGCTTGGCAAGCTTGTTTTTGAGAATCAGACAGTTAATGTCTTGTTTTGTTTTGAAGCAGTCCTGGCAGGAAACTAGTTCAGGGCTGCTCAGCTCAGGAGGAGCTGGAAGGAATCAGGAATCGTGAGGCAGTGAGAAGAAAGACGGAGTCGCCCAGGAGACTTACCATGCTTCCTATCGACTTACCTTCACTTGCGTTGAGATCCAGCCTTTGATTCATGCGTCTTAGTTCATTCTCCTGCGAGTTAACGGGAAGGGAAGGGAGTAAGTCGAAGTAATCACACACATTTTAAAGGGGGATTAAGGGTGTTTCTACATGCATTATAGGAAGGATTTTACACTCTCTGCCATTGAGTCCATTTGGACTCAGAGCAACTCCATGGGACAGAGCAAAACTGCCCCTGTGGGTTTCTGAGACAGTAACTCTTTATTATTTTTTAAAAATCATTTTATTGGAGTCTCTTACAGTTCTTATAACAATCCATACATCAATTGTATCAAAGATATTTGTACATATGTTGCCTTCATCATTTTCTAAACATTTACTTTCTATTTGAGCACCTGGTGTCAGCTCCTCTTTTTTCCCTCCTTCCCCCCACTCCCACCCACGTGACTCCTTGACAAATTAAAAATTATTATTGTTTTCATATCTTACACGAACTGCTGTTTCCCTTCAACCGTGTTTCTGTTGTTCATCCCCCTTGGTGTGTGGGGGGGGGGAGTTATGAGTCGATCATTATGATTGGTTCCCCCTTTCTGCCCTTCTCCTCTCACCTTCCCCTACCTTCCTGGTATCGCTACTCCCATTTCTGTTCCTAAGGGGTGTATCTGACTTGGATTCCGTGTGTTGTGAGCTCTTATCTGTACCGGCATACACACTCCTCTCTAGCTAGAATGGAAAGACAGGACTGGAATCATGATAGTGAGGGATAAGGAAACCTCAAAGAACTAGAGGAATATTGTGTGTTTCATCGGTGCTATACTGTGCCCTGGTTGACTCATCCTTTCCTTGTGACTCTTCTGTGAGGGGATGTCCTATTGTCTACAGATGGATTTTGCGTAAATGTTCTGACCCTCCTCATCTAATTCTCAACAATATATCTTTTTGGTTGTTGTTTTGGGTCTTCTGGTGCCTGTTACCTGATCCCATCAACACCTCCCGATCACACAGGCTGGGGTGCTTTTTCTATGTGGGCTTGTTGCTTCTCAGCTAGATGGCTGCTTATTTAACTTCAAGCCTTTAAGACCCCAGATGCTATATATTTTGATAGCCAGGCACCATCAACTTTCTTCACCACATTTGCATATGCACCCATTTTGTCTTCAGTGAGCGTGTCCGGAAGGTGAGCATCACAGAGTGCCAGGTTGTTAGAACAAAGTGTTCTTGAACTGAGGGAGGGCTTAAGCAGAGACCCAAAGTCTGTCCACTTCCTCAATGTGTTACCATAAAAATGTATGTACATAGGCCAATACCTTTATTTTTATGGATTATCTATCCATAGCTTTGCTTCCTAGATCTTTCCACTGCTTCCTTTTACCTTCCTCTTGCCCTACCATCACATTCTCCCTTCTTCTGCCTCTTAGTAATTCCTCTCAGCTAGATTGCTGCTGCTTCAGTACCCCCGGGATCTCTACTCCCTCCTCGTTATTGATTTTAATTCCCAAGTTGTTCCCCCATCTATGGCGCTGTCTGTTCACTGCTCCTTTCCTCCTCCACCTCCTCCCCCCCAGGGGCCTCTGGAACCTTCAGTCCCATTGCTTTCTCCTCAGACTTGCTTCCCATGCCTATCTTATATTGGTAGGCAAATCAATAATAACAGAGATAAAACAAAAAGAGTACAAAAGACTGAGGAAAGAAAAAAAAACCTAGAAAAAAATTTAAAAAACAAAAAAAGCATACATATTTCCAAATCTGTCCCATGTATCTTTATAACTATCTCTCCACTGATCCTGGGGGTTTCTGGGAATTGCCGCTCCTAGCCTGACATCTACTTGGGGAGCTCCTCAGGTTTTGTGGCTTGGCTTTCTTCCCATTGCTGATCTGTTATGTTCCCTTCTTGGTTCACCCCATTGTGGGGTGGTCAGACCAGACTCACTGCCGGCCATGTGTCCCCAGGATTGCCCTCTATCACAGTATGCTCCGGGGAGCGGACATCATGTCTCTACAGTCCTCTGTGCCTATGCAGCTCCGTGCAGGGCTGTCATCATCAGGGCTCAGTGTGGCAGTATGGGGTCTCCTCCCTTGCCCTCTCTTTTTCCTTTTGGTTTTGCTTCAGAAGAGATAGTAACTCTTTACAGGAGTAGAAAGCCAAGTCTTTCTCATGGCGCAGCTGGTGGGTTCAAACTGTTGACCTTGTGATTAGCAGCCCAATGCATAATCACTATGCTACCAGGGTCAAAGAGGTCACACTGACTTGAGTTTTGAATCCAGTTTTGTCAATTACCCTGAAATATTACTACTTTCTGTATTTTTTTCTATGTGGGTTTATAGCGATATAATTGATAACAGGACAAAGCATTTTGACCACAGCTACAATCTGTCTTGGAAACGAATGGCCAGATTGCTCCTGAGAGACAAGGATGGTGGGACTTGGTCTTACATACTTTGGACATGTGGTCAGGAGAGACCAGACCCTCACATGGTTGGTGAAGTAGATGGACAGTAAAAAAGAGGAAGGCCCTCAAGGAGATGGATTGACGTAGTGGCTGCAACACTGGGATGGAGCACAGGGACAATTGTGGGGATGCTGGCCCAGGACTGGGCAGTGTTCTGTTCTGTTGGGCACAGGTTCATTATAGGTCAGAAATGCCTCAGTGGCACCTAATACCAACAGCAACAGAGTCAAGTCCTAATGCTGGAATAGCCGCGTTCAGCATTTCTCAAGTCGTAATGTGTAAGTCACTTGCGCGGCATGTGAAAATGCAGGTTTTGAATGAGAAATCCTGAGATAGGTTCTGGGCTCCTATATCGCTCACAAGCTTACAAGTGACATAGGATCGGCAGTTCGATTCTGAGTAGCAAGGGATAGTCAAAGAATGTGGAGTTGGAATCTGGATCAAGTCTCTTTGACACTGGGCAACGCACCTAACATCTCTGAGCCTTTCTAATCTATACACAGGCAGTGAAACACCTGCTCTATGATGTTATTTTGAGGATTAGCGAATATAACATCTTTGCTCACTCTTGGCTGTAAGAAATACTGCTTATCTGAGGCAGGAATCATGTATTTATGTTAACAATCAGATTTTGAATTTGGCATAAGATCTACCTTGGCATTTGTCTTAGTTTGATGGATCCCGGAAACCTGAGCTCCAATTTCATTCTGAAATTTTATCTGCATCCATGTGCAGCTTCTCATGAGTGAGCTTGGTTCTCATGCTTTGATTCTCTAAGTTTAGGGCCTCCCCCAAACTAGAATCTCACCTTGTTGACCTCTCTTGCTCCTGAGTCTGGTGCCTGTTCCTCTACAATGACCTTCCTGATGCCAACTGTCTGTTGGCCTGCTTCCAAGTGTTCCCACTGAGGGATTCTCCCTATCAACTCCCTGTCTGAGCTTATCTGGAATAAGGCCAGACCTCTTGTGAAGGCCACGCTTTCCTGTGGGCATTTCCTCTTAGTTGACACCGCAGTATCTACCTCAATAAAAATTCATTGCTGTCAAGTTAGTGCTGACTCAGAGCAAGCCTATAGGACAGGGTAGAACTGCCCCTGTGAGTTTCCAAGACTGGACGTTTTTATGAGTAGAAAGTCCTGCCTTTTCTCTCAGAGCAGCTGGTAGTTTCCAACTGCCATCCTTGCAGTTAGCAGCCCAACTTGTAACTACTACACCACCCGGACTCCAAGCTACACCTGGGGGTGAGCTCAATGTCAGATCCCTCTTGTCTGAGATGCTTATTCTGTTCTAACAACCACCCTCGGCCATCTGATTCTTAAATCATAGAGGAATGGCCTATGAAGGAAATTAAAGATAGATGCAAGTTTCTACTGTTTATTTCAACAGTTTGTTACTTCATCATACTACTATGGATTGGAAAATATTGCTTCCCATATTTAAAAAAAGCACATATTCATACTGAATCTTGTATGCCTTATAATCTCTCATTCACAGATAAGGTTCAAAGACTTCACATACTTAGTAAACACTCTCTGTGGCAGTTACATAATTTTATGCCAACTTGATAAAAGAATGAAGGGGTGGAGTCTAGCCTGTCAATCAGATCACAGCGTGATGGTCCCTCCTTGTGGGCATGACTTTCTCATGAGGATTCTGGGACCTCCTTCTCCTTTCCTGGAGGCAGGCCACACTCTCTCTCTATTACACATTCCTGTTGACAAGCCACATGGAGCCACGCTGATGGCAGCCAGAGAGAGCCCTGGAGATACTTCCACTGCCACTGGACCCACAGGACTTTCCACCCACCACCCTGTGATCTTCCTGCATTCGACATCATTGCATGTGCTACATGAGTCTGAAGAGGAATTCATGGACTAATATCGGACCTAAGGGCTAATATCAAACTTAATGGATTTGATATGGACTGGGATTGGGATGTTTTCTTAATATACAATTAGTCTTGGATATAAAACTCTTTCTTACACACATGTGAGTTGGTCTAGTCAACCCAGACCAACACATTATCTGAGACAGGACACAGAATGTATGCCAGCTCCCCTGGATATCGACCACCTCAGTTATAGACTAGCTTGCCCCTTTACATTCTGATAGATGCATGAAGTTATTACTTACGTCTTGTAGCTCAGCACATACGCAATTTAAAGAATCTGTGGGCAATGGATCAGTGAAGCCACAAACAGAAGACTTTGACACTTCCTCTGGATGAGATGGTTGATAAAAAGGTTCCTTTAGAAGGTGGTTTAAACTGCCGTGGGAACCATTGTTTGGTGCCGGGTGAATGCGGAGGAGATCTGAGTTAAAAATAAGTTTAGATCAGTTTGACGTGAGAAAGCAGCAGGAGGAGAAAGCACACACTGGCTCTTTTATTTCCTTTAATCAATTCCCTTTGAATGTCACTGCATACTGCATGTGCCACTTCGTTTACTGACTTTCTTTTCCCAGAGTTTCCACTGAGGAAGGGCCAGTTTCTGTTCCACCAAAGAGAAGGATCATTCACTTTGTCCCTTAAACACATGTATCCTAACTTTCCAGTGCGAAAGGCTATGTTCTTAGTGGGGGGAGGGGGGAGGGAGGGAAGCTTAAAGAAACAAAATGATTAACAATCTTACCTATTGCATGTTAGTTATTTAAAATGCTTTAATGACACAGATACTTTGCAAAATATTAAACTACAAACATTTTGCAAACATCGTCTTTGAAGTGGCTCTTCCCAAGACCCACCAAATAGATTTCTATAGACCAGAAATCCTGTCTATTCCCTTCTAATCATTCTCTCTGAGAGCCAGCAGCCTGGACCACCAACCCAGCCCTGAAACCCAAAAATTACGTTATGAAGGCTGCATTAGGGTACTGTAAAATTGCTATTTTGACATTTCTTAATTAAAGCCAGTGGTGAGATTAAAAGAGACTATTGAAACAGATTTCTATCAAAACTCCTGGTGGAATTGCAGCTTGCTGGCTCCTCTTTCTCCTGCAGAGCAGCTGCTGGGTCTGTACTCTTGGCTTTGCACTTAGCAGCCCTCCGCTCAGGCAGCAGGACTCCTCACATTAGCATGTAGTAGCTTGTGCATTGAAAAGCTTGGTTTCCTGAGAGCTAATGTTTATCAGTTACTGAAAGCTGTCAGATAATTCTTCCTCATCTTACTACCTTTTCTTCTTAATACACAGGGTCCTGTCTCTGGGGTTTCATTGATCACCAATTCCAAAACACATATTGTTAAACCTATAGCCATCATGAACTGCTGTGTTTAAACAGACAGACTCACCGCACAGTAGGTTATAGATTTCAATATTTTCAAATGGTTCCACTTCAGTCTTCTCTTTAAAACCCGGCCCGTGTGCCAGGAAGATAGCCTAGACCATAACAGATATACTTTTTAAAGGTACCAGCCAAACACACATTTTATATCTTAGCCCTTCTATTTGTAATGTAGGTCTCTGTACAAAATGTTTTTGGCGATTTGAAAATGACTTCTGAATCATCTCTTCTGTAGTCATGCACGAACCCCAGGCCTAAGGAGTCCGTATTGTCATACTGACTTCTTCTCTGTCTACCTGCTTCTAGAGCATCTCACAGCTCAACAGGATAAGAGAGCACAACAGTGGACAATTGGTAGCAGCATGATTTCATAATGTTTGGACAATCCATCCTGGAAATTTAACATGAGATGACATTTCTTTCCATACTCCTTGCCTATGACTGTTCAAAAAGGTAAATATGTAACAAAAGCATTAAAGTTTCTAAGCACTAAATGTTTGCCCCACTTCCTAAGCCACTAGTTTCTAAAATGTGTCTCCCCTTTACTTTCAGGAAAAAGAAACCTAAATATTTTGCTGTATATTTCATTAACACTAACCAAGTGGATTATTTACAACACATTTAATTCTTTAGATGATAAATAACCAGAAGAAAAGTGTCAAATCTCCATAAGCAATTCCTTTCTTTTAACAGTGGTGTATATAGTCAGAGCTGTGTCACAAATAGATGGATGCACACCCATGCTCACTGCAGCACTGTTCACAGTAATGAAATAATGGAAACAACAGGAGTGCCCATCAACAGATGACCGGACAACGGGTCGCGGTCCATATGCACATGGAAAACTGCACCACCATGAAAGAATGCCCACAGGTCTGAGAAGCACCTGGTGGCATGGACGGGCCTGGAGGACATTATGCTGAATGACATTAGTCAGTCATAAGATGACAAGTGCTATGTGAATGCACTATGTGAAAATTCAAGAAAAATTTTTACACCAAAGGAAACATTCTTTGAAACTTAGCAGGAGTGGTAAGGGAAGGTGAGGCAAATCACTCACTAGAGGGAAATGCATATGAACTTGGGAAGGTGGAAGGTGAAATACCGTAAGGGGATGGTTAGCACAAATGGGTGATGGCAAAGGAGCACACTGGGAAGTGCTTAAGAGTGAAAGGCAACAGAGGCAAATACTATCACAAATACTATTTTGCAGAAGCCAAAAGCCAGTGCCGCAAGCCGATTCTGACTCATAGCAAACCCAGATGGGGTTTCCACGACTGCAAATATTTACAGGAGTTGATAGCCTCAACTTTCTCCCCAGGTTTGGCAGGTGGGTTTGATCTGCCCACTGTGTCCTCAGCAGTCTAATACCACCAAGGTTCCTTTCTCTGCAATAATAGTAACAACAATAATAATAGCACTAGCAATTTCCATGGGGCTACATAGGGATATGCAAGATGAGTGTGGAAAGGGACTAGAAGTGCACGCATGCATGTAGATAGGTCTGACGGAGGATGTTTCCACATACGTATTTGCTTATCTGTTCTGCAAATATATCCATGAATATGCTAGGGCACACAGGTTGCAAAGTTATGAAAACTTCTTTTTATTTTATTATTATTTTTATAAATACTTTTATTGGGGGCTCTTATCATAAACCAATTGCATCAAGCACATTTGTACAAATGTTTCCAACATCATTTTCAAAACATTTTCTTTCTATTTGAACCCTTGGTATCAGCTCCTCTTTTTACTCTCCTTTCCCTACCCTCCCCAAAACTTCTTAATCCTAACCAAACACCTTGAGAGAGTACGCTGCTGAGCCAGGGGGCTTAGGACATCTTGGGGGACATTGAGGTAAATTGGCAAAACATATAGCTTTAAGAAATCACTCGGGTCTTCAAAACACGTGAGAGGGTATCAGAGGTGCAACAATTGGTTTTCTCGTCTCCACACCATGCCCCATGCCCCCCATCCCCAGCAGCAGAGAACAGTGATGGAAATTAAACTCATGGAAATCATTAGTTCAAAGGACTATTGAGCCCCCAAGCCTCGATGCCCCCGAGATATTACTACCAACCCCTCTGAAAGGGATCACGAGAGAAGGTCCTGCAGAATGGGAGAAAAATGTGGAACAAAACTAAACACCACATGGTAAGACCAGGCTCCCAGGTGAAACCTGGTCTTCCAGGTGGACAGTGGTGGGACCCTGAGACTATGGCCCTTTGTCCCCCTTCAGCCCTGGAACTGAATCCCCACCCCACAAACCTTTCAACACTAGGCCTCTAAAGTGACCAGTAACAGCAGGGAGGTGCCTACTCCTTAAAACAACCCATCCTAGGAGATCAAAGGGGCAGCCTTTGATCGCAGGCCAAGTTCAGAAGACAGAGAGGAAAGCAGAATGAATAGAAACAGGAACTCATTTGTACCAACGTGCTTTACACAATCGATGTGTGTGTGGATTGTGAGAAGAGTTGTATGAGCCCCAATAAAATGATTTAAAAAAATTCCAAGGACCACACACACAAAAAGAAACAGGAAACTCATGGAGGAAGTGGGAGGAGTGTTGTTGCTTTGTGGGGATCACAATTAATATAATGAAGCAAAATGTATGCGCATTGCTGAATGGAAAATGGATTTGCTCTGTAAACATTCCCTAAAATCGTGATTAAAAAGTTAAAAAGCAAACAGTGACATGCATTTTTTTTCTCCCAAGATAAACAGGAAAGAATTTGAAGCATGGATTTTTCTTGCAATAATTAACTCAATTCTCATAAACTCATGGTGCCCTACTTAATAGAAAATGCTGTCTTATCTAGAGATTAGGATTCTGGTGGCATAGTGGTTATGAATTGGGCTGCTAACTGCAAGGCCATTAGTTTGAAACTACCAGTCCCTCCTCAGGAGAAAAACGGGGATTTTTACTCCCATAAACAGTGACAGTCTCAGAAACTCAGAGAGGCAATTCTACCCTGTCCTATGAGTCAGAATCGACTAGATGGCAGTAAATTTGTTTGGTTGGGTTATCTAGAGATTTAGGTGAGACAATTAGTTTGAAAAAATAATGAATCAACCTACAGAGGACTAGCCAGTGGCATATGACAGTGGGCACCTCCATACACATTCTTCCCATGATACCACACATTCCGCCCTTATCAGTGGCTACAGCTAGGCGTTATATTTTTTAGGAGTAAATTTTTTGCTTCAGGGCTCATTGCCTAGTCCTTTTCTTGATCAAGTTTCAATCCCCAGAGATCTTATCTAGTCGCTGATCTTTAAATCATTAATGAGGTCTAAAATTCAATGATTTTAATTCTCAGGACAGACTTTCTCAGTAATGGCCAATTAAAACCAGTCTCAAAGTTATTTGAAACTTAATATATCCAGGTAAATACAAGGTCTTCCCAGACCTCTGCCCACTACCTGCAAATCAGCTGCACCCAAGAGTACATTGGCCTCCCTGTTAGGCACATCCTCACCCCGGGCCTTTTGTCCTGACTGTGAATTCTGCCTCTGAGGCATTGGCTCCTGGGATATTGCAAGAGTAATTCCTTCATATTCTCTAAGGCTCTGCTCAAATGGGATTTTCTCAAAATACAACTTCTTTAAAATACTGTCCTGTCCCCATGCTACCCTGAAACACTCCTGATCCCCACCTTTCCCCTTCTCACCATGACATCTATCACCTAACTCACTATGCCATAGATTTATATGTGTTTATATATTGTGCTCAGTACCTATATCCTCGGCCAGAATGAAAATCCTATAATACTCAGAAGCTTTGTCTTCTAAACAGAGGTATTCAAGTGCCCTGGACAGGATTGATCACAAAATAGGTGTCAACAAACATTTGTTCAAAAAAAAATGCAAGTAACTCACCTCCATGCTCTTAAACTCGTTGTTATAACCATGATTGCCTCCTCCACAGAATGTATATGCTTTACTCCTACAAAGAAAGAATGTGATTACAATGTGATCTTATATACTAGTTTAGACCTTTGCTGAAAATCGGCTTGAATGGATTTTTATGTAGCTTCTGGTGTTGTATAAGTAGGATTTTTTTCTTTCAAAAGCAACATAAATATACTTACTACCATGTCAAATATACAATCATAGAAGAATAAGCAAAATAGTAGGGGTATTTCAGGGTCTAGGGATAGAATTCAAGTTTTCTGAATTTTGGATAGATAAAAGTAATTGCAATGGAATATATATGTCTGTGTGCATATTTACATCTATAGCTATAGAATGGAATATATATGTGTGTGTATCTATCTATCTATCTATCTATCTATCTATCTATATATATATAGAGAGAGAGAGAGAAAGAGAGAGACAGACAGACAGACAGACACAGAGAGGCAAAGACAGAAATGGAGCTATATCATCGTCATGTTCACCTGTACCTTTCCAAGGATGCATGATTAACAATAGTTTGATTCATGCTACTTTGAGGATTTTAGTGCTATATAAAGAAATCTTCAGGATTGGAAGAAATAATAATTTCTATTTTGCAGTGGAGATATCTATGGAAAAATATGACTATGAATAAAGAATACTCAAGGTAAGTTAATGAAAACATTGGTTCAGAGATGCTGTCTATTCTCTAAATGCAGAGTTTATTTTCAATTTGGGGGATTTTCTTTCATAAGCTATGCACACTGTCTATTATTTGAGTCATCCTGTTTAATGAATATGTCTTTGGCCAACTTTTTTGAATATTAATTGTTGAAGGGAGCAAGGTCAGCAATTGTATCAATAGCTTCTATACTGAAAAGACAGAAAGAAAGAAAAAGATAACTAAACCTAGAGATTTTTCCCCAAAAAACCACTTCATTAGGTAATCCAGACACCACACCATTCCATAGTTCAATCACATAAACCTAGAGTTTTCAAAGCAAATTATAACTAAAGGTTATAAATTTGGCTTCAGAATGGCTCAGACTCCTATTTCTAAAAGTTACTCTTAATGAGCTATTTCTCCTTTGCTTTCCAAATTGGAGTAAGTACACATGAATATACATAAAATATATATAGATTTTATACTGAGGGCTCAACTGTTAAGAGGATTAAAAAATCATTGTATAAAAAATTACATTTTAAAAATGTATGACTGATTCCTACTCAGTTTTAAAACAGAACTCTGTAAATGCCCTTTGCCTCCTAGTTCTTTCCTCTATTTCCTTTATTTTTCTCTTGTCCCACTATCATGTTCGGCCTTCAT
>NW_022107431.1:64923288-64928053 GCF_000313985.2 Echinops telfairi | reverse complement strand
GGTACAGATAAGAGCTGGGAACACAGGGAATCCAGGACAGATAAACCTCTCAGGACCAATAATGAGAGTAGCCATACCAGGAGGGGAAGAGGAAGGTGGGGGGAAATAGGGGGAACCAAACACAATGGTCTACCTGTAACCTTCTCCCAAGGGGATGGACAACAGAAAAGTGGGTGAAGGGAGACATTGGTCAATGTAAAACATGAAAAAAAAATTATAAATCATCAAGGGTTCAAGAGGGAGGGAAGGTGGGGGAGGGAGATAGAAAAAGTGAAAAGCTGATACCAAGGGCTCAAGTAGAAAGAAAATGCTTTGAAAATGATGATGGCAGCTGATCCCAAGGGATCAATGGAAAGTAAATGTCTAGAAAAGAACTATGGCAATATAAGTGATACTATGTTGGATACAATTGAAGTATGGATTGTAACAAGAGTTGAAGTGCCCCCAATAAAATGATCTAAAAAAAATTAAAAGAAAATGATATTGGCAACAAATGTACAAGTGTGCTTGACACAATGGGTGGATGGATGGATTGTGATAAGAGTTACACAAGCCCCCAACAAAAATTATATTTTTTAAATCTCAAAGAAATGAAAACTCTGGCCAGCCCATTCTGGGATCTAGCTAAAAGAGGGAAGAAAAGAGCGGCTGAAAACAAAACCTGCCCTGGGAAAAGAGGAGTTGTCCTTTACGAAGGGCTATAAGTTGGCTTACCTTCAGCGAGTTCATGTTATTATCTCAGTTTATTCCAGTCAAGTTGGAAAAAAACTGGGAAACAGAACATTTGTGTGACTTGCTGTCCTGCGATATTCGCTTTCCTTTGGTAGCCCAGAACAGAATGAGTACTATCTCTGAACAAAGTTGCCGGCACTAGGCAAAACATATTTGTGAAAACTTTTATTTTTATTGCATAAATCACTAAGGAGTTCCTGCATGATGTACACACAGCCTACGGCAGTGACTCCCCAGAGCGTCAGATGTCTTAGCCCACTCAAGGGCACTGGGGATAAAGAGGCGTGGCCAAAGTCCTACTTGTGAAATGTCAGGCACAAACATGCTTGTGACACAGCTCCCGTGGACACACAGGAGGCCGCTATGCGCCAGAACCAAACCTATGGCAACTGGTGCCGCTAAGGATGTGTGAACTTTTTGATTAGGAATAATTAAGTTTTACTTTCTATGTGGGAAAGTACAGCCTTCATAGATGAAGGAAAGAAAATGATCTTTTGAACCTGAATCATTAGCGAAAGCTTCTAAAAAAAAGGATTCTTTATCTGTTCTATTTTCAGAAAAAAGAAAACAAAACACTTTTTATATTTCCATTTTCCAACCTAATTTAGTCAAAAGCTATTTTTCAAAATCACATTTTCAAAATCAATATAATAAATATCACAAAACATCATCCCGACCCGGAGAGTAAACTCCTTGTTCATCAAGAGGATCGCGTTTCGCGAGCTCTTCCCCCTGTGCTTCCCTTCGTGCTGCTCGCAGAGCACCCCGCCATCATGCGGGGACCGTTCTTCCCATGGCTCGTGTTCACGTGGTGTGTCCGTGTGGCATTTTGATAATTCTTACAATATTTCACACTTGTTTGTCATGCTGGGGCCTTGACGGCGTAGTCATTACACATTGGGTTGCTAACCACAAGGTGGGCCATTCAAAACTGCCAGCCTCTCCATAAGAGAAAGAGTTACAGTCTCAGAAACCCACAGGGGCAGTTCTAACCTGTCCTATAGGGTGGCTATGCATGGGCATCGACTCGATGGCCGTGAGTTTGCTGTTAGTTATTGCATGCCTAGGAGACAGTGCTATGTAAGCATGATCTTTATATGAATTGGGACATGAAAACAGCTGTGGCACTGGCTGTACTGCAATGCTCACTTTATTACAGTAGCCCCGAAGGGAATGCACACTCCCTCCAAGGCATACCTATATTTTCCTTTGTTTTCCCAAATGAATACTTTAGAAATTTGCACCTTTAATTGTACATGTTTCTGCTTTCAACCATTAATTGGGATCTGGAAATTGCACATGGAAAAATAGAGACTGGTGTTTGGTGAGGAGGAATTGATCTTATCTGTCAGAGTTTAGCTCAATTTCCAAGTACTAGGTGGTATTGTGTGGAACAAATTCTCGATGATCTTTCCTACATCTAGTTAATAAAGCTGAGTTTCCCTCCCCCACCTGGGTAATGACATGATCGGGCAATGAGCAAGACTTCCCCTGATACCCAAATGCCAGTTGCCAAGATTCTATCAATCCCTTCTCCTTCCTCATTTTCCCATTTGTCACTTCCCTTCCTCCTCCATTATCACCACCCTAAGCCAGGTTCTCATCACCTCGCACTTAAACAAGGTTTCCAATTGATCACCCTGCCTTCAGACTCTTCCTTCCCAAAACACACACACACACACACACACACACACACACACACACACACAAATACACCACACACCCTAATTCTATTCAACACTACGTATCGGTGATGAAAATGCTAGTGCACCCTGAGGGAGACACCATTACAAGCATGATAAGAACTATTCTAGAAAAACCTGGGTCACAAATAACTCTACACATGATGTTAATGCTATGCCACATACCTAGTCTAGTCTCACTAACCTCACGGCTCCACAGTTACCATGGGAGCTGGCATATTGCTGAGGACTATGGAGACACTTTTCTAACTGGTCTCCCTTCTTATTCTGACTGCCGCTTCCACATAGCAGCCAGAGGGGTTCTCTGAAAGACAAATCTTTCTTGATGCACCCCCAGCCTCTGTTGAGTTACCATTGGCCAGTGGTCACCAACTTGCTTCAAAATAAAAGCTCATGCTTCAGTGGTAGCAGATTAGGTAGATCTTGCAAAGGGCACGTTCATTCACTGGGTGCATTTGTAAACTACTCCCAACTGTTGGTATTGAGTTCTTGTTCTCTCATTTTATTCCCATGGGAACCCATGGCTGCTGTGGCTTTTAAAAGGTGTCTCCCCATTCCAGGCTGAACAATAGAGAAAGAAGACCTCCTGGCAAAATACAGTGTGGGGTGTGCAAGGTGAGGCAAGCACATGATTGCTGCAGAGAAAAGCGATCACTGATGCAAACCCAGGCCCTATCATGGCTTAGGGAGCTGACCACTCCCCTTGTTAAGTGGGTACCTCTGTGCGGTGCACAAACCAACCCCGCCTAAGCCTTCAAACCACAAATAAGAAACCATCCCCACCAGGGGCACTCGCTGATGTTCCTTGACATTTCTGCCTGGCCATCCTCCCCTAGGAGCCCTGGGGTGCTGTGGGATGAGTAAGCATGGGCTGGCTAACTACAGAGCTAGCCCAGCAGCCACTCAACGGGAGAAAGATGAGTCTATATGCTCCCATAAATATTCACAGCCCTGGAAACCCTACATAGGGTCACGATGGATGGACACCAACTGGACAAGGTGGGTTTGGAATCTTGGTTAGGGGAGCAGGCCCTTAGGCCAGAGGTTCCTATGGAATCCCTAGGGAAGTGCCTGAGTGTCTATCCACGTGGCACTTGCTTCTTTTTAAGCAGGAGTGAAATTACTAGGAATGAGAACTTGATGGACTCTCTGAGTTCTTTCAAGTAAGATCAAACCGCACCCAGTACAGGCAACGTTTACCTAGGGCGAACATATCCTGACCACCCCCACCATGCATATCACTTTGGAGAAGAGGTGTCTACTGATGTCTCAAAAGGAGAACCCCAGTTAACTCTATCCCCAAATTACCCAAGTTCATACGTATGGCACTCAGCAGTCTCACAACGATTCAGGTCAGAAGCTGCGTTCACAGCACTGGCGCTACGGTCTCTGGCTCCCGCACTTCAAGGCGGCACACGCAGTGCCCCTGCAAGTCTCCTACCTCACCATGCAGCTCAGAGGGCCTGCGCAACTGCCACTGCCCCAGAGAGTCCCAGCTTCTCTGCCTTTCCAATGCTACAGTCCGTGGGCAGTATCCCAGCTCAATTACTTGTGTCCCGGAGGTTCTCAGCACAGGCATTTGCAGTTGATAGTCTCACTCCATTCCAGGCTCTGGGTGACCATGATGTCCCCCAGGAAACTCCTATTAGGAAATTCCCGGTCCATCTCAAAGCATGGTCCTCTCAGTAGGGTCACAAACTAATCAATGCCTTAGATGGACCACAATCCATTCAATCCTATTGACTAGATCACGAACCACGTAAGTGGCTAGTGATCCAACCAATCCCTGCACGCTATTTATGTACAAAGTAAATTGACCAATTACTTGCAAGATTTCAACCTAACCAATCATTTGGGGAGAATTACAAAGACCAGAAGCACACTAGAACAGACATCCATTGCAACACACCTGGACTGATTTATCAAGTATGTGAGGTGCCTTCTTTTCATCTGGCTCAAACTGTGCAACTGTAAGATGGAGTGACCAGCAGGCCACCTTCCTGGTCCATGGAGGCAAAGGCTAAGGGACCACGTGGCTAAGAGACTAAGACCCAGAGATAGACTTGGCTACTGGCTGAGGAGGCCGTCATTACTGTTTGCTGATCCTGACTTGTGGTAGCTTCCCTAATAAACCCCTTTAGACCATGAGTATTGTCTGTGAGTTCACTCAATCATAGAACCCAGCAGAGATGTAGAGTGGTGTGGGAGCAACGGTGAGGGTCAGCATAGGTAAGTAAGCGTGGACCATGGAGGCTTGTCTGACTCATGCTTCATGGCAATAGGGAAGCCAGAGGAGGATGGATATAGCCCCCTCCCTTTCAGGTGCTTGA
>NW_022107431.1:64920567-64922483 GCF_000313985.2 Echinops telfairi | reverse complement strand
GGAAATAGGTAGAATTCTAAAGTGATAGATAGAGTGAAACTAGGAGAGGGTCAATTGATGTAAAATCAGTTTCCCTTGCATGCTACTAGCCAGAGACTAATAAAATCAGCCTTGCTTTTTGTTACAGATGAAGAAAATAACTTGTCCAACTTCTCATAACTAGTCAGTAGAGGAGCTAGGCCTTGAAGTTTATTTCAATTTACTGCTAGTTGTTAAAAAAGCATACGTTACTAGTCTGAGGTACTCAGGTGACTAAGCTCCCCTTCAATGACAGGCAATAGTGTGTGCTTAGTCGTAGTGACATTTTATTTTACTTATGTATTTTAAAGAAATAACTCACCTTTTTTTGTTGTTGAGAATTTTGCCTTCAACCACAGTACAACCCCATTAAGAGCTTTGAAGCCCCATCCCAAAGAGTCCAGTGCCATCTAGTGATCAAATTTGAAACTACACATTCTGTGACCTAAGTCTCCTTCCTGCTTGGCTGTTATTACCAAAATCAAAACCAAACTCACTGCCCTTGAGAGAATTACAACTCGTAGCAGCACAATAGCACAGGAACTGTCCCTGTGGGTTTCTGAGACTGTAACTCTTTCTGGGAGTAGAAAACTTCATATTTTTCTCACGGAGCTGCTGGTGGCTTCAAACTGCTGACCTTGTGGTTAGCAGTCCAACATGTAACAACTCCAACAGTACCGAAAACAGAAAAGAAAAAAAATTAAACCATTGAGCCAATTCTGACTCAAAGTGAGCCTACAGGACAGAGTCGAACTGCTCCAGTCGGTCTCCCAGGCTGTAAATCTTTATGAGGAGCAGGACACTCCTCGGGGATTCAAACTGCTGACCTTGCAATTAGCAGCCCATTGCTTGACCAAGGCTCCTTGACAATTATCTTATAAAACAGGCTCTGTCAAATTCCCAGTTCCTTGCCCACTTATTTTCGAACTCAGTTCTCTTGGCTTCTTTCTTTTTCTTTCTTTGTACACTGTCTCTCAGTCACTCTTCTGTTCCACATGGAATCTTGGTGGTACCGTGGGTTAGACATTGGGCTGCAAGGTTGGTAGTTCAAACGCAACAAGCTACTTCATGGGAGACAGATGAGACTTTCTGCTCCCATTAAGAATGAACAGCCTCAGCAAAGGGCATATATAGAGGGCATGTACATATGTAAATATATATATGGGGAAGCAGAAATCAAATTTTGTGCTTATATTTATAGGTTTAGTATTAATGTGGCTGATGGATATTGGGCCTCCACTCAAGTACTCCCTCAATGCAAGAATACTTTGTTCTATTAAATTGGCATTCCATGATCCTCACCATCCCGACACAGTCGCTGAAGATGAAATAGGTGCATAAGAATATATGGTGAAGAAAGCTGATGGTACCTAGCTATCAAAAGATATAGCATCAAGGGTCTTAAAGACTTGAAGGTAAATAAGCAGCCATCTAGCTCAGAAGCAAAGAAGCCCACATGGAAGAAGCACACCAGCCTGTGTGATCACGAGGTGCCAAAGGAAACAGTTATGAGGCATCAAAGGATAAAAAGAATAAAAAATTGTATCATTGTGTACTCACCTTCCTGCTACAATTGCAGAAGACAAATGGGTGCGTAAGAAAATGTGGCGAAGAAAGCTGATGGTGCCTTTTGCCACTATCAAAAGATACAGTGTCTGGGGTCTTAAAGGTTTGAAGGTAAACAAGCAGCCATCTAGCTCAAAGCAAAACAGCCCACATGGAAGAAGCACAACAGCCTGTGTGATCATGGGGTGTCAAAGGAATCATGTATCAGGCATCAAAACAAAAAATCAAATCATTGTGAATGAGGGAGGAGTGCAGATTGGGGACCCAAGACCCATCTGGAGGCAACTGGACATCCTCTTACAGAAGGGTCGCAGGGAGGAGACGAGCCAGTC
>NW_022107431.1:64904266-64919627 GCF_000313985.2 Echinops telfairi | reverse complement strand
AGGGGCAAGTATATCCTATATAGGGTCTGATGAGTCAGCATCGACTCGATGGCAGTTAATGAGAGCATATAGCACAACATAAAGGAAGCCAGGGAGCTACTCTCAAGATGATGATGTACTCGCGAAAGAATACTAGTATGAAGCACAAAAAATAGGAAGCGTTAATTCAGCTACTAAAAATACACAAAGCCCATAGCCATTGAGTTGACTCTAACTCATAGCTATGCAATAGGAAAGAGAAGACGTGCTGCCCACCGAGCTTCCAAGGCTGCACTCCTTAAGGAAACAGACGGCCTGATCGCTCTCCAGGAGTGTGGCTGGTGGGTTTGAACTGCAGACCTTTTGGGTTAACTGTTGAGCACCACCAGGCCAGACCTCCACGATGTATTGACCAGGATGTGTCTATTTACTTGTTTACTGGTCTCTTGTCAGTGTCAGGACAGACTGAGGCATCCAAGCAGGCAGGACTCACGTCTGCCTCCCAGGTGCTGACAGCAAGGCCTGGCCGTCCAGAGAAAGCAGTGAATCCCATTTGGCTGACTCCACTGGTTTTTCAGGATGAAAAGATTCCTTTTTTTTCTTTTTCTTCAAGCACTCTCAAATTTTGCAACTGCTCAATGGTGAACATGGATCACAATTATAATTAGAAAAAATAAATAAATGATAAACCTAATTGTTTAGCTTGGCCTAAGAGTGGGTCCTTATAAAAAAACTCAGCATGGTGACTAAGATTTTAAAGAGCCCTCCAGTCGCTGACTGACTACCAGCCTGGAAAGGGGCCAGCATCCTCTGGCTGACTGCCTCCTAAAGAGGCCACAGCACGGTCAGGGATGCGCTGCCCACAGCAGGGAGAGTCTCAGACGCTGCCTGATTCTCGTTTATGCCCTCAAGATTGGCAAGCTGCCGTTGCTAATCTACTGGGCACATTAAAGGTCAAGAAAATGTCAACACTCAGGAAAAAGATGTGAACGTAGTCGCAGAAGAAGGTTAAGCACACTGATAATGAGAGTGGCTGTCAAAAATATCATGAGATAAACAAATAGAGCCCCAGACCTCACAGCCAGCCACTGCCGATCCACCATGAGATGGGCTCTGTCGATCCGGACATTCTTGGCGTAGTGCAGTCGCTTCGGTAAATCGGGCGTCAAATATGGTTTGAAATGCTGGCCAGCTTTTCGGCACTGGAAAAGAAGGCATTGTTTCTTTATGACACATCAGGAGGCAAGCCCGTTCCGCAAGCTCGTCTTCTAAACCGACTTCTTGTTGTAGTGTGCGGCCAAGCCCATTCTGATGCTTAATAACCCGAAGGGCCGAGTTGAACTGCCCCTGGTGTTTTCAAGAGCCCTGGTGGAGCTACGGACGAAGCTAACCACAAAGTCAGTGGTTCAAATCCACCAGTCTCTGTGTTGGAGACAGGGGATGCTCTCAGCTCCGGGAAGGATTCACAGCCTCAGAAACGGCCCAGGCGGCTCTGAGTCAGAATCCGCGGAATGAGAGTTTGATGGAATCTTTACAGAAGCCCCGGCAGCAACTTACCCCAGAGGGGCAGCTGAGAGGCTCGAACTGTTGACCCTTCCGTTAGCCTCTTAGCCACTGCACAGCCAGGACTCCTTAGGCTATTTAATAAGCATTTATTTAAAGGAAAAGGAGATTTAAGCCCGTTCTGAAAATAGAAACTTAGACCTATTGTTAAGATACTCATGTCCTCTAATTATATTGTTATGTTTTGACTAAAATAAAAAATCTGATATAAATTATGATTTGGTGTTTGATGTTTGGTATACATATTTTAAACCCCCATAAATCTTCTCTTTTTCTTGGGCAGAGACTATAAGTAGGAAGTCTAGATTTAGGGGGTCATTGCAACCTTTGAGTATAAATTACATATGAAAAGCATATAAAATAACATAAACATGAGTAAACACTTTTAAATCAGTATAATTAAACCAAGAATTGTTTCCCCATTGACTCAATGGATCCTTTAAGCACCCCAATTCGCGTCATCTTCAAGTCAAAAGCTTTCAAAACCTAGTATTGTCTCCTTTTAGAAAATGGTGATCATGTCAAAATTGGCATAAAACATTGTTTCTTTAAAATGATTGCCGTAGCCAGATGGTATGTTTGAAAAACTTTGTGAAGTTCAAATCACCTTGGTATCTATTCACATAAAAAAATGAGTAAATGAGAAATCAAACAACAGGGAAACTTTATGCTCCTTCAGAACCTTTTTGAGAAACAAGGACAAAAATAAACATACAGATAAGAACATGAGGAAAATGACTCTTTTCCATTTCCCCAAATTTCTCATTAATTTTAAACCTCAATATCTCACCATACTAATAAGCCCGTGTCAGTGGTACCTATGCTCAATTTATAGAAGACAAAGTATGAGAAGTGATGAAATGTAATAAACACAATTTAAAAATAAAATGAGAGAGCAGAGAAACTTAGTTATAAAATGAAAGAGTAAAGAAAATTGTAATTGTTACAGATGTGTTTTTTGCCAATTTTTTCTTCCCTATTTTCTTTTCTCCTTTTTTACTTATCAATATTTTTTTCCTCATGTGTACTCCCAAAGATCAGTACATTAACCAGGCTAAGGGAAAGTAGGAGTGATTAAAATACCGAAGGATTTTTGTTCCAATGGTCATTAGACCTTCAAACTTAAAATAGGTCCCACATTATATTAAACATTCTTTATCCGGTGTTTCCTTTTATCTTTCAAATCCATTCTCAAGATTTTTGCTATACCTGTAAACTACCTGTATCTAAATTTAGTTCATTCCAAGCAATATCAAACTCATAAATTCCATATATACAAGATGTATACCTGTGAATACTTCAAGTAATAGCAATTAAAATTGCCATATGAAAGCATTTCCAATGTCTCTAACAGAGAGGACCCTGCTTTGAAGCTATCTCGCCTCTGTCCTGTTTAAAACCAGAATAGGAGAACCAATCAAAAGTGGTTGCAACTCTCTATATTTTGGAAGCAAGAAGAGGATGTTACTAATCAGTACCAAGAGATCAATAAGAACCTGTGATTTTTCTGGTAGAAAGTCACACACAAAAAGGGAAAAGTGAAGTTGTCTGAAGCCCAGCCATGTGGGATGTGACACCCACCAGCTCAGCAAACCCTGGGCGTCAGAGCTGCAGTGACCCCACACGCACTTCCTCTCGCGGTGTCACTTCCAAAACAAAAACACTAAGATGGAAGCAACCGAAGATCTACATTGAAAATAACGTTAGCAGGGGTTTAAGAAAAACATATTACCAGTGGTTTGGACTCAAATATGGAATAAATTTATCTATAATTTATCATCTGAAACCCAATTTGTTAAGGCCGTCACATTACATTAAATAAATGGTTCTAGGAGACTGTATACTTACTGTGAGGTTCTTCACAATTTCTTCAGAGTTAACTGTTTCAAAAGAAAAGATCACATCCCATTAATACAAATATCGAAACAACTCCAGTGAATTGACACATTTACTAATGAGTATGTGCTCATGAGGAACTTGTACTGGATCCAGAGGCAGTTCTGTGAACCCACCAAGGGAAATTCTGCGTGGTTTAAAATCAGGAAAGGTGAGCATCGGGGTTGTATCCTCTCACCACACTTGTTCAATCTGCATGCTGAGCAAATCGTCAGAGAAGCTGGATTGTACGAAGAAGGATGTGGCGTCGGGATTGGAGGGTGGCTTATTAACAGCCAGTGGCATGCAGAGATCACAACCTGCATGCTGAAAATGAGGAGGACCGGGAGCACTTGCTGATGAAGATCGAGGATTGCAGCCTTCAGTATGGATTATGACTCAATGTAAAGAAGACCAAATTCCTCCGAACGGGACCAGTAGGTGACAGCATGATAAATGGAGCAAAGGTTGAAGTTACTAAGGATTGTATCTTGTTTGGATCAACTATCAATGCTCATGAAAGCAGCAGTCGAGAGATCAAAAGAAATGTTGCCTTAGTTAAATCTGCTGCCCAAGACCTTTTTAGAGCATTGAAAAGCAAGAATGTTACCCTGAGGACTAATGTACGCATGACCCAAGCCATCGTGTTTTCCATTGCCTCATATGGATGTGACATTTGGACAATGATACGGAAGACTGAAGAACCGATGCATTTGAAATGTGGTGCTGGAGAATATTGAAAGTACCATGGACTGCTACAAGGGCAAGCCGGCCTATCTTGGAAGAAGTCCGACCAGAGGGCTCCTTCAGGCAAGGAAGATGAGACTTTGTTTTACACACTTTGGACATGTGAGAGAGACCAGTCCCTGGAGACGTGCTGAGTACAGTGGAGAGGCGAAGAAAAAGAGGAAGGCCCTCCACGAGACGGATGGACACAGTGGCTGCAACAAGCAGCTCAGCGTCGGAACCATTGCCAGGACACGTGTCCTTCTGTGGTGCACAGGGTCACTGTGGGTGGGAACTGGCTCCATGGCAGCCGGCCACCACAACCACGTGGCCTCGTAATCCTCACAGCCAAACCAATAAATGACATCGTGGTACATGAAGAAGAGATGGACATTTCCCACAATTGCATTTCACTTGGATCCACAATTAAGGCTTTTGGAAGCAGCGCTCGATGAATCAAACTGCATCCTGTGATCAGCACATCCGCTGCCCAAACCAAACCAAAGAACCCCTGCCACGGAGTCTGTTCTGACCTGTGGCGACCTCGCAGGACAGAGGAGAACTGCCCTGTGCTTGTCTGAGACTGAAAGTCTTCATGGGAGTGGAAAGCCCCGTCTTTCTCCCAGTTTGAGGGATCTGCTGCTGGACTCCTCTTTAAAGGGTTAAAGAGCACAGACGTCACTAAGAGGCACCTGGCCACGCCATGGTATTTTCAATCAGGTAATAAGTGTGTGAACTCTGGACAATGAATAAGGGGCACCAGAGTAAAACTGATGTCTTTGAATTATGGTTTGGGGGAAGAATATTGGCTACCGTGTGCACTGTCAAAAGAACACCCAAACCTGCATTGGGAGAAGTATAACTAGCGTGCTTGTGAGAAGCAGGAATGGCGAGTCTTCACCTAATGTATCATAGACGTGCTTTTTCCAGAGGAACCATCCCTAGCGAAGGACACCATGCTGAGAGAGGGTCGGCAAAAAAGAGAGAGGAAGCCCCCTGGGATTGGATGAACCCAGTGGCCGCCTCAATTGGGCAGCTCAACAACAAGGAGGATTGTGAGGGTGCCACGTGGCCGGGCAGTGTTTTTTGTTGTTGTGCGCTGGGTGGCTATGGGGTGGAACTGACTCAACCCATGGCAACAATATGACCTGGGAAAAATCAAATAAAAGATTATTTTAAGCAAAGAATGATTGGGGATGTAAGAAGAGAAAACACTTTAACCTAACAATATTGTTTTTTGCCATAGGATGTGTAGATGATACCGATACATAGAATGTCTTATATGTTTTCGTATGGTCTTCCCAGAGGTCAGAAGATAGGCCTTAAAGCACCTTATACCCTCACAGCATTGGGGTACTAATATGTGGCCATGTCTTTCATATGGGACTCTTTATACTTACAGGTGTAGAAGTCTTGAGGTATATTCCGAGACCTGATGCGAGGAGCAGGCCCTTCGTACATGTAGAAGTTTATTTTGGGAAAATAATCTGTCATATATTCTATTTTGTCACAGTAAGTTTGATCCATTCCTGAATCAAAAACAAACATCACATGCAGAATATATTTATTTAGGAACAACCTATGGCCTTTGATCACATCAAGATCTCAAACTATGTTTCATGGTGATATAAATCATGAATCCTATATTTTACTCTAAATTGCAGAACTTCAAACTAGTGGCAATGGAGAAAAAAGTCATATGTACTTATGAGACATAGGCAGTTATAACTAGATCTTGTGCTCAATGAAGATTCGTTAAATTATTTTGAAGAAAATCTCTATTGCAGGCTAAAACAAGACTTAGAGTGTCTGATCTGTACATAAAGAAACACATATTGTTAAACTAAAAAAGCAACATGTAGGTCGAAAGGGAGAAGATGTCAACTAGGATTTAAAATTTCTCTGAGTTCTAGATTTTCTGGAGCCATGGAGTCTGCATAACTCCCCCTGCACCCCACCCCCAAACAAGCAAACGCTATAGCCCAGATCTAACCTTCTCTCAAGTTGTAAAACAAACAATAGTTCCGCTTCTCTGGTAAAGAAGGTCAGCCTAGAGCACTGTGCTTGATGGAACTTATCTATAGGGGATGCCTGATGTAATATTTAAATCTGAAAGTGAAAACCAAAAACATCCCCCGAAGCTGGTGGAACTAAGACATGACTGTCCTTTTGGAGAGGATGTTGCAAGACACTCCATCTTGAAAAGGTCCATGTCGGCTTTGAACATTCCAGAAGTAGTAGCACTTAAGCTGAAGTCTTCTCCCTCTCCCACAGGTTGAAACACTGACCCCAGCTGAAATGAAGCCTCCTTTGTCGAAGCCGGTTGTAAGAGGTACGTTTAGCGAGAATGATATATGGTTCATGCACGCTGGACTGGCTCTCGGCCTTGTTGCCCAGAAGACTCGATCTTCCTTATGATCCATTTAAATTTGTTCTAGTTTTTAATATTGTCTGCTTTCTATTTGCTTGAAGTTTTTAGCCATTTTGTTATTCTTGTTAATGTTGGTTTGTTTTAATATTTTTCTCTATATGAAATCCAGGATAGGTAACGCTACAGAGAGAGTAACTAGATTAATGGTCCCTTGGTTGTGTGGCAGGAGAGGTTGAGGGGGAATAGGAAGCCAATAACGATGAGCACAAGAATGGAGAAATTGTCCTAGAGCTAACTGTGGTGATGATTGTACAATTATTCTTGATGTGAGCAGACTATTGAATTATATGCTATGTGAACTATATGTCAATAAACTGCTGGAGGGAAAAAGTATATGCTGAATGAACATATGCTTTTAAATTGAGGGAGGGCCTTCAGTGTGATGTGGGAAAGGATGCAGCAGACCTTCTGCTCCCTTGAACACTCAAATGGAATGAAATCAAGAGTTAACCTCAAGGAGAGACATGGGGAAAGACCAAAACTTTGTAAATGGAAACGATGATTACAAAAAAACTCACCTATCTGAGGGACTGAATGGGATACTGTTACTGATTCACTGAGATGGGTTATGTGACTATATTCTACTATTAGATTCCACAAACTAAAGTGGAAAATTATATGTAAATACATAAACAAAGCTAACATTTTAAAAGTCAGAGAGAGAGAAAGAGAAAGGGGCACCAGCCGTAAAGACCCTTTGATTCCTTCACCACCAAATCTAAACATTGGTCTGAATGATGATTTTTTTAAAAAAGTAAATTGGAAACAGACTGAGATTCTTCTGTGACATGCAAGTTGGTTTCAAACAAAAAATTTAAAAAGGATATGAAAAAATTGCACACAACAGTGTGAAACTAGCCAACAAGCTGATATAACTGAGTCACCGGCCATAAAGCACTTGCTGGGACTGAATAAATGCTTCACCATAAACCTGGCAAGTGCTCTTGCCTCCATTTTTACAGAGTCCATGGGAGGGTTTCCAAGAGAAATGTTAAAATAATTGAAGTAGAACGTTTTATCTTAGTCCTGCATTCATTAGCAAACAACAAAACAAACAGACTCCCTGCCATCCAGTTGATTCCCACTCACAGTGTGAGCCCAGAGGACAGGGCAGAACTGCCCCTGTGGGTTTCCACAACTGTCCCTCTTCACGGGAGGAGAAAGCCTCATCGCTCTCCCGAGGCGCAGCTGATGGGTTCCAAGTGCTGGCATTTGTGTTAGCAGCCCAGTGAATAACCATGATGCCCCCAAGGGCTCCCTGTACACAACAAAATTAAATTATTCAAGTGCTTCTAGATCCGGAAGCACATACTTTAAATATACACTCCCTAGAGTGATAAGGTATGGTAAACTATGATATCAAAAAGGAGTCATAGTGATGCAGTGGGTTCAGTGCTAGACTACTAAATCCAAACCCAGCAGCTGGGTCATTTGAGGGATCAGGCTGCCTGGTCCAGTACGGAATTTAAGCCTCAGACACAGGAACTGTTCTACTCTCTCCTGTAGGGTTGCTGTGAGTTGGAATTGGCTTGATGGCGTGGGATTGATTTGAATTTGGGTTTGTGATAACAAAAAGCATACCGTGATCAGCCAAAAGGATAATATTGACACAATTGTGTAGATTCCGCTGTTTTAGGCCTTCCATCAACATTCCAAAAGTTTGATCGACCAACTGTAAGGCTTGAACTACCTATGGAACAAAAGTTGGAATTAACATTCCATTTATGAATTGTTTTAATTAACCAAATCATTATCTAATTGATTTCAACTTAAACACCGTTACTTTGCTCAAATTCGTCGTCTTTGAAATAGTGCATGAGAGTCTAGCATCCACGTCACCTCCCTTACCAACCCCAATTCCCTAAATCTCTAGAGTGGTGGTTCTCAACCTGTGGGTCGCGGCCCCTTTAGGGGTCAAATGACCCTTTCACAGGGGCCGCCCGATTCATAACAGTAGCAAAATGACAGTTATGAAGTAGCAATGAAAATAATTTTATGGTTGGGGAGGTCACCACCACATGAGGAACTGTATTGAAGGGTCACAGCATGAGGAAGGTCGAGAACCACTGCTCTAGAGCAAATTAAACCACGTTGCTTAAAAACGGAGACGCTCTACTGCCTAATCGATATATGAAACAACACACAACGTTCACAAACACAATTCAGCTGCACATGTTTGCCTGGCTGTGCTCAGTTCCAGGAAGGGGTGGTGTGATCTGTAGCACACCAGCTGGAGGATCAGGTTAGCAATGTGCTTACATACCTGGGAACCAAATGACTCTACTTCTGGGGATTGGTCCGAGGTAAGTAACCAGAACACAAATAAGTGGAGACTAGCCAGGCTATTCATCCCCTTATCTAGGGACTAAGAAATCATGGCCCATTCTTCAAAGGTATATTCTTTAAACATTAGCAAAGATTTTAAAAGAAAAATGCCATGGGAAAATGTTCACAAGCCCATGTTAAACATAATAAAAAAGAAACAAAGAAACCAAATAGTACAGTCATAACTCCGTTTACTGTGTCTCACTTTTTGAACTTGCAGGACATTGTGTTTTTTACAAATTGGACCGCAACCCTTTGTTGAGCACATCTGTTGGCGGCACTTTGTGGCAGCATGTGCTTTTACCTCTTGTCTCTGTGGCACATTTCAGTCATGCTCGCAAGATTTCGAACGCTTTCATAACGGTAGCACACACTTCATAGACTACAATATAGTGCAAGCACAAATGTTATATGCGCTGGGAAAACAAAAGATTGCGTGACTCTCCTGCGTGTCATATTTGTCTTAACACAGTGGTCTGGGACCAAGTTCACAGTATCTCCGAGGTAGGCTCATGCATACCACATACATGCATGTTGCAAGCTCCTGATTTTGTTTTCAAGTACCTTTAGCACAGTCTTGAAAACACACACACAGAAAGCCATAAGGAAATGCTTCACACTGTTATAAGAGGGGTTGGCTCTGAATAGTGCAATTGGAGTTTAATTTTATAGTCCATACCCTTCTGTGTTTTTAAATGGTCCTACACTATAATATCAATGGAGTGCATTGAACAGCCTTTCTCAGTGAATAAGAAATTGTAATATCAGTGGAAAACCACACTTAAGCTCGTATTCCACGGCCTGACTCATAACGACCCTGTATAGGGTTTCTGAGGCAGTAAATATTGGTGGGAGCAGGTAACCTCAACTTTCTCCCAAAGAGCAGCTGGTGGGTTTGAATTACCAACCTTGGAAGTAGTAGTGCAATGCTTAAGTAACAACAGTGCCTTCCGGGCTCCTTAATCTCTCATAGGATTATGGTAACAATACCTTTCTTGATTTTACATGCCAGATGCTGCTAAGGGCATAAATGTCTTGTCTCATGAAATATAACCAACAATTAAAATAAAAAGATCCATGAATATGCCGGCCTACAAAGGAAGAAGAAGGACATTTCCCAGACAAGGCAAAGCATATTCTCCAATTAAGCCCACTTGCTGAAAGAATTACAGTGAGGACAATTGTTAGGGGGGGGTGGGGAGCTTTGCAGCTATATGTTATTTCCAAGAAAACATAGGCTTTAGAAGATCTGAGAAAAGAAAGTGGCTTTTTAAATAACCCACAATATTTAACACCTATAGTTAAAAGCTGTGGGAGAAAGATGGGGCCTGCGGGCTCCCATAAAGATTTACAGCCTTGTCTTTGGGAAAATTGACAATGTTGTCTGCGCAATCATCTTACACCCCAGGGGATGATTGACAAAGTTCTATTTTTTTGTTCCTATGGGACTTTGTTTTGGGGCCTTTAGCTTGTTGTTTTTGTTTGTTTGCCTGCTTTTTCTGTTTGTTTGTTTGTTCCATTTGTTGCTGTTATTGTTGTAGTTGGTCTTATGGGGCTTTGATTATGTCATATGAAGGCCACCAAAGTAAACCTGAGTTGTGCATATCCCATGAACATGCAGATGGATTCTGGGCTCCTACTTAATCCTAGCTCCAATTCAAGAGCAGTTAGTTCTGAAAACATGGCCCTGCTTGATACTCATCTTCATAAAATGATCGCTGAAAGTTAGGGTGCTACAGCAAAGTGTGGTGAAGAAAGCAGATGGTGACTGGCTATCAATCAGAATAGTGTCTGGGGTCTTAAATGCTTGTATTCAAACAAGCAGCCATCTAAGTGAGGACTCAACTAAGTCCACATGGAAGAAGCACACCAGCGTGTGTGATCTGAAGATGACAATTACAAAATTCAAATATGATGAAGGGAAAAGTATCAGAGCTCAAATTGTGAAAATCCAATTTGTAGAAGGCTATGGAGGATAGTGTGAGCCCCAAACCCATGTGCAGAGTAACTAGTTAGATGAAGCCTCCGGCAGACCCCAGTAGCCACAGGGAAGGGTCTCAAATAGCCCTAATATCAGAGATCACTTTAATCTTGATTATGCTGGCTCAAACGATACTTGGTCGCTGACCTCCCTATGGACCCAACCTGCATTTGTTCTAGGTGCAAGTATCTCTTGCGTGTTCCGCGACAAAAAGTTTCTTTCCTGGCTTTTTAAATAGTGAGGGTGATCTTTTCTTTCTAACTCGTTATTTGTATTTTTTCTTTATATTATTATTATTTTATCCATACCAATTTATTTCGATTTTGTTTTTTACAGTGTCTATTGGATTTCCCAGTTTGTGAAGCACAGAAGGAGTGAATGCATAGCGATAATAACTGAAGCAAGGGTTTATAGATGGTATAGGGTGGGAGACAGGGGTGAGGGGATTTCAGGAGTAAACAATGATGGTAGGAGGGAAAACCAGAACTAATTGTGATTACACAACTCAATTAAAAGGCTATTTAACCATGGGGGGTGAGGGATGGAATGCACTAAAATCGATTGTGGTATGACTGTATAATTCTTCTTGCTATGATTGAATGATTGAACTATTGAATTATATGGCATGTGGATTAGGTGCCAATAAAAACGTAAAAAAAAAGATTTCAAGCCTTGAAAGTTCTAGGAAGTAACAGTACTCTGTTTTTAGGGTCACTATGAGTCAGAGGGTAGTGGTAGTAGAAATCTGATAGACTATGTTAATAAAAAAAACACAATTGAATAATAGTACAACTAATAACATAGGGCCCAAAGGGACCTAGAAAGGGAGTAATTTTAGCTTAAGTTCAATGACAATGAAACTCATGAATGGAATTGTACATAAATTCGGTCAGATTTACCAAAATGGACTTTGGTTGAAATGGGTCACACTATTGTGTTGAATTGGCATGTGTAGTATCGAGCTTTGATGTTTCATTGTATGAAATAAGAGTAACATGTAAATATTTAACATCCTTTTGGGACTTAGAACTATTTTGATGAAGTTGTGGGCTAGGCCTTGGGCTGCTGAATGGCATTCAAAGTCAGCAGATGCTGTACTGGAGAAACATTTCCAGTGTCAGAAACCCTGCACCGGGCCACTATGAGTAGGAATCAATTAAATGGCAGTGCGTATCTTTAACATCTAAGTGTTCAGTGAAAACTAAAGATTATTTTTCAGTTAGGGGGTGTAGTAGGGCTGGGTGATTTAAATGTCTTTAAACAAACTTACATCAGCACTAACTGGCCCAGCATTATGTCCTGCAGAATCAGGCTCTTCCACATAGAAGGTATAAAAACTGGGTCTGATGGTGAAATTGAAAAGGAAAAACACATTATCAACATTGAATAAACCTATGAATTGGAGTTTGGGCTTCGTAGAACTAGAACTTGCTATTGGTTGTGCCTTCTCTTTCTCCCTGGTCTTCTTTCATCCAGGCCATCTACTTCAAAGCAGAAGGGGTAGACCTTGTATCAGGAAGTAAATAGTATTTTCCTGGCATGCCTCAGTTGTGAAAAATGTGTATTGGTCTTAAGACTTCTCTTGGTGTGGCTCAATCCTTTATGTTTCCTGGTTTATGGCCTTGCTAACTCTTTGTGCTGCCTTCTGGTATCATCCATACCTGCCTATGTCTTGCTTCACATGTCTGGTTTCAGACACTCTTTTCCTGGTGCTTTTAGGGTCACGGTGAATCAGAACCAACTTGCTGTCAGGGAGATTGGATTTTCGGTTGATCCTTCTCAGGACACCTTGACCCCAGCCCGTTCCTGTGGCCTTGTTCTGAGTTCTGCTACCTGGAGTCAGTTCTCTCCACTGAGTTTCAGATTCACTCTTAAGTCTACCCTGGATCCTTACCTAATTCTATAATATTTGCCTCTATTCTAATACCAGCTCTACCTCTCTTGTTAATATGTCAGTCACATCTCTTCAGCAGAACGACCGATTCAATAGCAATTCTAGGGGGATTTTTCTACAAAAAGTTATTTAAAGCAAGGAAATAATTTCAATACACTGTGCACTTCTCTGGCACTAGACAATACCTTTCATTTGGGGGCAGATCCATCCATTTCAACAATGTAGAGACCCTCTCTTCATATGGGACAGATCTGAAAAGAAAAGCGAAAATGATCTCGAAAAGCAATCACACCAAGAGCTAGCTCATCAGGAGCCCTATAGGACCAGTGGTGTGAGTGGCAAAACAGGGAGGGTAAAGGGAGAATGGGTAGGAAAGAGGGAAACGATTACATGGAACTGTGTGCTCCTCCCTGGGGGACAGACAACCGAAAAGTGGATGAAGGGAGACGTCGGACAGGGCAAGATATGACAAAATACCCATTTATAAACTATCAAGGGCTCATGCGGGAGGGGGGAGCGGGGAGGGAGGGGAAAAATGAGGACCTAATGTCGGGGGTTTAAATGGAGAGAAAATGTTTTGAGAGACGATGTACAAATGCGCTCTACACAATTGATGTGTGTGTGGATTGGGATAACAGTTGTATGAGCCCCTAATAAAATGTTAAAAAAAGAGAAAGAGAAAAAAAAAGAGCTAGCTCATCAGATGCCTATTCAGTACCCGAGCCCACTCCCTGCTGCTGAGTCCATTTCCCTCAGAGCGACCCTAAAGAGGGCCATGCTCCCGGGGGTCTCCCAGACTGTCAATCTTTATGGGAGAAGATAGTCTTAGCTTTCACCCATGGAGCAGAGCAGCTGGTGGGTTTGAACCACTGACCTTGTAGTTAGCAGTGTCATGCTTAACCCACAGTGCCACCAGGCTTAGTCCTAGTCAGAAAGGCAGTTTGATATTTTCAAATATTCATTTTGTGTTCACGGGTGGTCAAAATACTGAAGGGGATTCAGTTTTATTCAAGGGGATTCCTATTTTCAATACATTTTATATAAATACACATACAGAATTAGAAATCAAATGCATATTGGGGCCTTTAAAAAAATCATTTTATTGGGGGCTCTTACAGCTCTTATCACAATCCATAGCATACATCCATTTTGTCAAGCACATTTGTATATATGTTTCTTTCCTTCTCACCTCTCTCCTTCAATTTTGCCTCAATGAAAACACCATGAATTATTCTCCATTTATTTACTTATATACATTTCTTTCATATGATCATTGATGTATATATTGACTATCTATTACCAGTCACTCAGTAGTGGTATTCAACCGGTTCTCAAACCAGTTGTTAAAATTGCACTTGTAGGTTCATGAAGGAGGGAGGGACCGGGAGGGAGGGGGGAAAATGAGGAGCTGATACCAAGGGCTCAAGTGGAAAGCAAATGTTTTAAGAATGATGATGGCAACAAATGTACAAATGTGCTTGACACAATGGATGTATGTAAGTATTGTGATAAGAGTTGTATGAGCCCCCAATAAAATTATTTATTTTAAATTGCACTTGTAACCAGGGTTCTCTCTAAGGTGGGCAGCTGGGGAGCCACACAATGTAGAAATCACGAGTTGACATCCTTTACTCTTTTTGAATGTTCATCTGTGCAACAGTTATTCTAAGTGCTCACAGTCATGTTCCTATCATCCATAAGTATAAAAACTTAGATGGAACTATGCTGTAATATTTATTTATTCATTTCCCCAAACTCAATATACTGTTGATGAAATACTACATTTTTATTCCCTTGTGTTTGTTTCCCAGTCAGCAAACATATATCGTAAGGAGAAAAGTGCCAGACAACAGAAAGTGGCAAGCTGTCATCTGTTTCCGCTTTGTGTTGTGCTCCAAATTCCCACCAGAGATTATGAGTGAATGATGCAATTCCTGAAAGTGTTCAAAGAGCTAAAAACATTGTCAGAACAAGTTCTCTAAGCCCAGCAGAAGCAGAAAAGGGTTTTTTCAAAGATAAACATGTTATGTTCAGAGAAGAGAAGCTGCCTGTTTCTAGTCTATCCATCCCAATGACTATCGGCTAATTGGCCTACCTCTGAAGGAATGGGACCCTACTCTAACAGTGCAAAGATGGTTAAGGGTAAATCACACAGCCCAAGATGCTCAGATAAAGCAAAGAATTTTGCAAGTGAGGATGTCAAACAGGAAGCAATATGGAAATAGCTTTTAAAAATAGTTTTATTGGATTTTTTCAATTATTCTTAATATGTTTTCATTAATATTTTTAAACTCTTCCTTGTAACATAATCTAGTTTTTTCCCCATAATCTAGTTTTGTGCACCCTTTTAAAGTATTAACTGCATAAAATAAAAACTACCTTTTAGCATATCATTTTTTTTATATAGTTAAAACAGTCATTATCACAGGGAAGAGATGAGCCAGTCAGGGTGCAGTATAGCACCGATGAAACACACAACTTTCCTCTAGTTCTTTGGTGCTTCCTTCCCCCCACTATCATGACCTCAATTCTACCTTACAAATCAGATTAGACCAGAACATGCACACTGCTACAGATAAGAGCCCAC
>NW_022107431.1:64885467-64903112 GCF_000313985.2 Echinops telfairi | reverse complement strand
ACAGTGTTCAGATACTACATTATTTGCACTAGACCATTTACTGCAGACTGAATGAGGGAAGTGACAAAGAGGACGCAGTGATAACTTGGAGTATGAGCCCAAACCACTGAAAGAAAAGAATTACCATCAAGACAAAACAAAAAAGAAAACGAAAGCTCCACTCTGAGTCAGTCCTGTGTCGATGGGGTCACACGTGAAAATGCTTCACTTACTTGTTATAGACCATGTATTTGGCAGGAAAGGTGCCATTGATAGCCACATCTGACCCTGGCCAAAAGAAGGTACCAGATTTTAAGCCCTGGTACATGGCTGTCAGCCAAATCTGTAAGAGAAGAAAGACATCGGATGAGTAAAAGTCAACAGAATGAGGAGTTTGGAGAGAAATGGTACAACTTACCAGAAACAACTACGAGCACAGTTGCAAAATGAATCTAATTTATCTAAATGTATAAGATGCTTTTGAATTATTTAAAATTCAATCATGCTTGACCTTGGGTCTATAAAAGTAGAATTTAGAAAAAGGTACATCTGCATGAAAGCAAAGCAACAAGAGCACCTTCACACGGGAAGACCTCTCGGTGCGAACTTGGGCAAGTGTTTTGTTCAAACTGTCGATCAATTGCAAAACCTCGAGCGAAAGGAAAGCCAAAGAACCGCCTGGATAGCTTGTTCATATTCAAGCGGAGGTCATCATTTTTTAACTAATAAAGTATTCCTAAACGCTGAATACGTTTCTTCTTGTAAAGTGTAGATTATGGAAGCCAATCAACTAAACGAAATTTAAAGGATTAAAAAAAATGCCTTTGTAGCAGTTAAAAAGAATTAGTACCTAGGAGTCACCTTTAAAAAATCGGAAATGTGGGATAGGAGTAAAAATGATCATTTTATTTTCAAATTGGTAAGATTGACAGTTCTGCTTTCTCTTTTAATGAATTACAAAGCAGAATGAGGAAAATTAATAGATACTCTGACAGAGTAGCCTCTAGAATGACACACTTATAGTACAATACTGAAGATTTACCATGAGGCCATTTTGGTGAACAATCATCAGTTAAAAACAAAATAATAATAATTTATAAATTATCAAGGGTTCATGGTTATCAATACTAATTTATAAATTATCAAGGAGTGGGAGGGAGGGGAAAAATGAGGTGCTGATACCAAGGGCTCAAGTAGATAGAAAATGATTTGAGAATGATGATGGCAACATATGTACACATGTGCTTGACACAATGGATGGATGGATGGAGTAATAAGAGTTGTATGAACCCCCAATAAAATGATTTTTTTTAAAGAAAAAATATATATTAAAATATACTTAGAGGTGAAACACGTTCCCTGGAAACTAGAAGGATAACGTCACACTCAGAATGGAGAGAGATGACAGCTCCTCTGCTCCCCAGAGGTTCACTGTCACTGGGAAATGGGGGCCATTGGGTTCCATGGAGAGTTTGCTACTTACTGGCTGTCCTCCCCACCAGGCTGGATTATCTTTCTCTTTTGATGAAAGAGAAAAATTCTTGTTGAGATTTACATCATACATATTATTGTCAATAATGCCATGTGATTCTAGATATAAACCCTAAAAGGAGATATGATAAAATAATGTTAGTAAAATATATTTAAATTAAAATATCATAAGATCTATAACTCATACCTAGGAAAGTCGTCATATATCATTCATTGTAAAATCCCTGGTTGACATCCAAATGCCTGTATATATAATACACACACACACACACACACACACACACACACGAGAGGAATAAGTCAAAAAGTATTGTTTCTGGGGCTCCAGTGGCTACATGCATGGGTTTACTACAAATAGACTGCTGCACACAAGTTGTCTTGGTGATGCGCTTGTCTTGGTCTGGTTAGAGTGCATTTAAAAATGATCCAATAAAAACAGTGGTTTCTGAGGGGATCTCCTGAGCCAGTTAAATACAAGGCAGAGAGGTCAGCTGAGAAAGTTATGGTGACTGTCTTTCGGGATTCCCAAGGGGTAAGGGGCAATACTGATCGATATTGTCAAAATGCAAAGATTGGTCTTATAGGCTTTTAGGGAGAAGCTTAAGTAAACTAGAAACTGCAATGGTCAGAAAAAGACCAGGAAAATTTCAAGGGAAACTGATTTGAGTCGTTCAAGGATGCCAAAGCTACTATTTTCGTGTGGTGGATATCAAAGAGAAAGGATTCTTCAGGTTAGGGATAGAGAAATTGAGCACCGTCTTCAAAAGCAAATAGACAGACTTACATGGTAGATATGTCCCCAAACAATCGCTTCCCATTTTTATATTTTTACTTAATAAAGATTTCTATGATTTTGTAGCTTAACATAAGGTTAATCAAACCTGAATCAATGGTTTCTATGGTTATGTAGCTTAACATCTTTCATTTAACCCTAATGGATTCATGTATACATAGGAGGGGGCTTCAAAGGTTCATGGAAAAATGGAATGAAATGACCATGGAATCTTTTCACCAACTTTTTGAAGCCCCTTCACATATATGCAAATCCATTGTTGTTGAGTCATATATATATATATATATAATCTCTAGTCATTATTCACTCATCCATCCACCCATTCATTTAACTACCGGTTATCAGTCCTTCAATTCAGCCACACATATTCATTCAATAATCATTGCTGCCTTCAACATGTCTGCTGCCTGCCAGAGGTCTTGTCAGTCAGTCGTACTACTCAACCAAGCACTTACTGTGACGATGGTGTAGTGATTTGGGAAGGTTTTGGTGGGATAGACAGCCCTCATGTATTTTGAATGAGTTCCACATGTCTCTGCAACAAAGTTCAGTGAGAAATTAGCAGTGTTTCCTCCTCAGAAGGTGTGCTGATAACTAAAATTCTGGAGTGAAAATTTCCCAGAGAAATGGTAAAAGACTAATCTGAGAGTGGATTGTAAATGAAAAGAGGTCGAAATGCTAGCTCAGAAAACGCATCTCTCCAAGGAATGTCAGCTTCTTGGAGAGGAATGCGCTAAATCGGGGTTCACACACCCTTCTGTAAAGGGCCATCAAGTGAATGGAACACCCTGCAGCTTTGTGGACGATAGCTCACTCTTACTGCTCCTGACTTGTGGTAACCTCTCCACTTCCCAAACTCCCACACTGGGAGTATTGTCTGTGTAGGCATTGAGACAAACTATTGAAACCAGCGTAGAAATCGAGTGCAGTGGGAGGAATGGTGCTGCAACCATTGGTAAGGAAGGACGAAGCATGGGGACATGTCAGACCTTCATCTCCTGGCAACAGGGGAGTCAGAGAGGGTCAGTTACGGCTGTCCTCCGAGCCCCATGCTGCTTATTGGAGTGGGTTTGAACCACCAAACTGGCGGTTAGCTTTCCAATGCTTACCCAATAACTATAAGGTGACCAGACATCCTGCTTTTGGTGGGACAGTCCCGATTTTTAACAATTTGTTCCTCATCCTGCGGCATTTTTAAAAAGGCCCAAATTTTGGAAAGAATGCATGACAAGCTAGGGAACAGTGGGAGAACAGCTGCCATGTGGCTATTTCGCCAGGATATGAGTTTTATGTTAATTTTGTTAATTTTATAATGTTAAACTTTTTTATAACATTAAACTTTTTTTATGTTAAACTTTTCTTATAATGTTAAACTTTAATAATAACAAATAATTGTTGAGAACTGATTATCAAGAACTACTTATCAAAGTTCGCATTGTTGATCAGTTGTTAGAATTCGACCACCATTGTTTTGGACTCAATGAACAATGGCATTTTGGGGCATTGGCAATGACGAAAACATTTTGTAACTCTCTCAGATGATACACATCATACTGCATGCTAGTGCTAGTTAAACAAGTGATGTCAACAAATCAGCTATTCAGATAATTTAGATAAGTAATTTATTTATTTATTTCATAAATACATACATTTTCTTGAATTAGCAGACAGTACTGGAATGATGTGCAAAAATCATTCGATCATATTACTCAAAATTTCCCATATAGTAATATTTCAAAAAGTGATCTTTATAATGAGGTATCATTATTTAAAAAATCTTGATAAGGAAAAGGTTAAATCTTGGGCATCAGCAAAAATCACAATAGAGAACAAATGGTTAGAAATATTTCATAATTTTGAAACAAACCATGTTCCAAACAATAATGCACTAAAAATTGTGGGATACACGCTGTGGGAACAAATGCTACTACTGAACACATTTTTCCCTACGGTAAATAAAGTGTGGGCATCAGAAAATTCACAATTTAGTGTTTAGACTTTGAAAGCCATTTTATGTGTGAAATATAATTTAACAAATTCTTGTGAAAATTTTCATGACCTTTTAAACGACAGCAATCTACTAAAAAATATTAATTCAAATAAGAAATATGCCAAAGAATAAAATAATACTATACATAATTTTTATTGTATTATATTTTTAAATTGTACTTATGTTGAAGTTTTAAAAAATATATCAGAATACTATTTTTTCATTCTATTAAAATTTTTGTTGCTCCATATAAACCAAATTTTTAATCAAGAACCCCTCCCCCCCATACCCGGTCAATGGTGTCCCGCTTTACCAATGTTAAAATCTAGTCACCTTACAATAACACCACCAGAGTTAAATGTACCCTAAACTATACACTATTTTATACAATTTTACCATTCCCTTCTATAATACTGGTAAATACAATAAAATTTTCCTAATAATGTTTGAATCTCAGCAGATCAGTTTTTAAGATGAAACCACCCAATGTAACAAAAGTAAACACAACTGTGTAGCTCATTTGAAAGGGATCTGACTTACAAGAAGCAAGGTTTAAAAATAAGCCAGCTTGGAACAAAAAGTGATCCAAAATCAATGTCAAGGAGGGTGCGGGAGGCCTTGCAGGGCTGGATCAAGGGCAATGTAACCTAGAGGAACGCCTAAAACCCAAATGAAGGCAGAACACGATAGTGGGACAAGAGGAAAGTGCAAAGAAATAGAGGAAAGAACTAGGAGGCAAAGGGTAGTCATAGAGATGTAAATACAGGCATATAAAGATGTAAATATATTTATATATGATGATCGGATAGATTGTAATCAGTGCACTAACCCTGCACAAGGAGGTCAGAACCATTGGTGCACACTGCTACTTCCTCTGCAGCAGCAAAATCCAAGAAAAGTTCCATAGACGCATCTTTCTGCTTTTACTTCTATGAAAAAGCTAGACCATTATGGATTCTATGTCGGTTACAACAACCAATGCAATTGATTGTTGTTCAAGAAGTCATACTGGGGAGCTGGGAAGCGATGAGGGCTTGTCGATTCAGAAGCGTGCTCTTTCAGAATCTTCTAGCACTAATATCAAGTCTACTAATTAGGACTCGCTGGTGTGGAGAGAAGAAGATGGGAGAGGGATAAACTAAAAAATGTACACTTTTAACAGGGTAATTCCAAGTAATTAAGTTTAAGAATGCATTGCATTGGGACTTGACTCATAACACATAACACAACCTTTCTTTCTTTGTCAATGCCACCAATAAATAAATCTTGTCCTTGACAGGAAGAAAAACATTTATTTTACTAAGAAATTACGTGACAAGGAAACAAAATGAAGTCTAATCCATGTATGTAATTAGAAGAATTTAACTGGTGGGAGAAAAGGTCAAACAATGGCCCCAGATTTATGAGCAGAAGTCAGGTTTTTGTTTTTGTTTTCTGCAAACATGGACGGCAGACTTAAATTCTTAAATGCCTAAAGCCACAGGGTATAAAAGGAAACACAAATTAAGCTTCTAGTATTGTGGAAACCTGGCACCTCCCTCACTATGATGTTGAAATGAGATATACTCCCGACTTCTACAGACTCAAGCTACCATTTTGGAAAACCTGCCTTGGAACCAGGACTATTAAAGTATGGCCTTTAAAAAGCAAAGTCTTCTAAATCTTATCATCTAAATCCAAATTATGACTGAGGTGAAAAATATTAGAAAGAGGGACAATAAACTAATTAGAAAAAGTCACTGTAAAGAAAAACTAGGACATTTTGTTTTTTAATTTAAGGATACTAGTAGCCAAATAGAAATCTGAAATATAAATGGACTAAACAAAAAGAGGTCCTTTGTAAGACCAATTGAAATACATGTAATAAGGAGAGATAAGCATGGAATTTTAAAAAATTGCACTAACTTGCACTACTTGTAACATGTCTAAGCAGATTCTAGCTGATGCACCAAGAAGGATAAGGCATCGGCTTGAAAAGAGCCGCTAGGAAACCAACATGAGTTCTACTAAAGCGAAGCAAGAACGAACACTGAGTTGATGGTAAGGCTGGATGGGAGAAGGGTGAGATTTTTGATGCTTTATGTACATTTAGGAGGACAATGACTTCCCACACAAAATCAACAGTTTATGAATGGAAACTCATTTCAAAAAGAGAAGACCCTGAAGATAAAATCCATAGCAGAAGACCATCTATCTCAATTTGTAAAGAAACAAATGAGTATAGTCCATGCTGTACTTGAAGAGAACCAAGCAATGATTAACAGCAGAGACAATATCAAACACAATAGATAACGCTATTGGCTCAGCTTATATAAGTCTCACTGAAAATTAAAGTTGAACAAACTTTCCACTCAATGGGTTCCAAACTGACAGCAGTTTTAGAACGGCTGCAGAAGAGATGAGAACTTTCCATCGAAATTTTAAACAAGTGATCTCAAGATCCCGACATGTTTCTTGGAAGAATTATAACAGGATATAGAACATGGCTCTACCAGCACAATCCTGAAGACAAGGTACAATGAAAACAAAGGCTACCAGGAGGTGGAAATGCTCCTGTCGAAGAGAAAAGGTCAGAACTTGGTCATGGCAAGAGCTCATGAAAAAAAAAAAAAAAGAGCTTCTGGAGACACTTTAGCTTGTTGACTTTCAATAAAGGAGCGAAAACCCCTCTGCTTATTATGACAGTGTTTTTAACAACATTAGTGAAAGTTTCAGCAGAAAAAACACCCAGGAAAGTTTCACCAGCGTCCTTCGCCGCGACAATGTCCTTACTCATTCCTCCACTCAAATGATAGCCATTTTGCTAGATTTTCTATGGAAAACCAGTGAGCTTCCACCTTACAGTCCTGATTTAGTGTCTCCTGATTTCTTTTATTTGTTGATCTTCAAAAATATCTTTAAAGGGCACCCATTTGTCTTCAGCCAATTGTGTAAAAAAATATCGCACTGGCAGTGTTAAATTCCTAGGATGCTAAGTTCGTTAGGGCTGGGATGAATGGCTAGTATCATTGCAACAAAAGTGTCTGGGCCTTTATGGAGTTTGTGTGGAGAAGTCAAGTTTACATATTTTCACTTTTATGTTCTAATTCCATTTTTCATGAACTTTTAGAAGCCCCCTCATCTACCCATTATTGTTGTTTTTGTCAGGTGCCACAGAATGGGTTGTGACTCACAGTGATCCTAAGCAGAACAGAATTAAACCCTGCCCAGTCCTGCACCATCCTCCCAATTGTTGCAGCCATTCTGTCCATCTATCTTGGTCCATCCTCTTTTTTGCCGCCCCTCTACCAAGCATGATGTCCTTTTCCAGGGATTGGTCGCTATGAGTTGCAATAGACTTCATGGCAGTGGGTTTGGTTTAAGAGAGTTGGTCTCTTCAGACAGCATGCCCAAAGCACATGATAATGGGGTGAGGACTAAATGGATGCATAGTTGAGCAGCTGAAGAACATGCAAATCAGACTACTGAAAACTCGTTGAGATTCTTATGAGTCATGTATTGAAATATTGTCATTAAAGTATTGGTACATATTGAAGACATAGCAAACTGCTCAGCAATAGTCAAAGGCTTAAAATAGACACTTTTCATTTAGTAAACAAACTCAAAAACCAAACTCATTGTCAGCGAGCTGATTCCAATTCAGAGATCCTGTAGGTCAGAACTGCTCCTTTGGGTTTCTGAGACTTTAAATCATCACGGAAGTAGACAGCCTCATTTTTCTCCCACAGACTGGTTGATGACTGTGACTGGTTGGTTCAAACTGCTGACCTTGTGGTTAACGGTACAATGTAGAGCCCCCCATGCCACCAGGGCTCCTTTTAGTAGAATAGCCTCCTGGAAATCCAAACCATACAGTTGGCCTCTATCATGTCCTTAACTCAAGGAAACCTGCAGGGACTTCTATTTTCTCAGTAATTGCAAGCATATACCTGAACATTGACACGTAGGGAAGACAGCATGGAAGAGAACAAAAAGCAAACAGCATCTGTTGTAGGGAATTCCAGGGTTCTGCTGTTCAGTACTGCCACCCTGGATAATTCTAAGCTTCAAAAATTCACATATCTTGCCTGCCTGGAAATTAGCTTTCTACCAGCTATTTTAGTTTATTTTACCCAATTTCCCACCTAATTTTCCAGGAAGTTTGACTTCTGCTCTAGCCAAAGAATTTCTCGTTCACCTGACAGTTTCCTGATCTTGGTCTGCCCTTCCCTTGCCTCCTGCCACTCAGACTGAAACAAAAGAATGCCCAAATCTCGCTGGAGCATGTCTGAGAGTCAACTCATCCTAACAGGCTTCACTGCCCTGTGGTCTTAGTTCCTGCTCAGCGTGTGCAGCCACTTTAGTCCAACCAAGACAGCTTGATGGGAATCTGGAGATGGGGTGCTAGAGGTTCTTAACAGTGAGATTTGCTGCCCTATACCTCACCTCAAGGCAAGGTGAAGCCTAATCCTAGCATTTTACTACAGGCTTATCTTAATTGAGCTTCTTAAATACCACTGTCCCAAATGTGTCTTGTCCCACCTAATGAGGGATGTGTTTATACATTTGAACATTGAGATACTGCCTGAATGACTCAAAAGTATTTTAAACCTACGGAAAAAAACAAAGCACCTAATGATCCAGTATTTCGTGGTCTCATGTCCAACTCTCAATGGGTTGAACAAATCAAGTAATTTCTTTACAAAAAGGGGTAAGTTGAACCTGCCTAGGTAAATCCCTCTCTGGACACAAGCTTTAATGAGTATATTATCAAGAGAAATGTTGAGAAGGAGACAAAAACTGAGAGGTATTGATCAACTTTTCTGGCCCAAGGGTGTTAGCAGAAAGAGACAAGTCTTCAATGGAGCCAATTCTGGCAGAGCCACAAATGCTGACTCTCTTTGCTAAACACCCATCTCAGATCATGAACGAGCAGCTGAAGAGGTCGGATAGCATTTCTTTGGGATGTGATGATTTATCTGGCTTTCTAGAAAGAGTAGTATTTTAGAGCTGAAATTAGCAGGAGAAATTAAGATTTATCCATTCTTCTTGTTTGACACATATGGTCATTGACCAAGAAAAACAACTGGTTTATTCAGGCTTAACATTTTTTTTGTAATCTGAAGAAAGATAAATACAGGGAGACAGTAAAATTGCCATTAAATGTGAGAACCTTGTCTATAGAAGAAGACTTGGGAGAAAGAGAAATGAAGAGAGAAATGGTGAGGCAGTGAAGCATTTGAGCCCTGGAGTGAGCCTTTGATTCTGATCATGTTCTGCCATCGTCTATCTCTGTGTTGTTCAGCACTCACCTTCTCCATATTATTAACATTATCAGATTGTAGGGAGACCAAGTATACCTTAATGTAGAAGTACAACATCATGATATGGCTGATAACAAAAGCAGTAATTATAGAAATAGCTTTAAATCATTCAGTGTAAGTTGATGGTGCCAGGCTATCAAAAGATGTAGCATCTTGGGTCTTAAAAGCTTGAAGGTAAACAAGCGGCTATCTAGCTCAGAAGCAACAAAGCCCACATGGAAGAACATATTAGCCTGTGTGATCATGAGGTGTCGAAGGGATCGCTGAAGACAAATGGGTGCATAAGCAAATGTGGCAAAGAAAGCTGATAGTGCCTGGCTATCAAATAGTATAGTGTCTGGGGTCTTAAAGGCTTGAAGGTAATCAAGTGGCCATCAAGCTCAGAAGCAACAAAGCCCACATGGAAGAAGCACACCAGCCTATGCGATCACGAGGTGTCAAAGGCATCAGGTATAGGGCATCATCAGAACAAATAATCTTACCATAGTGAAGGATGGGGAGAGTGTGGAATAGAGACCCAAAGCCTATTTGTAGACCACTGGAGATCCCCTTGCAGAGGGGTCTCGGGGAGGAGATGGGCCAGTCAGGGTGCGATGTAGCAGCCATGAAAAACACAACTTTCCTCTAGTTCATAAATGCTTCCTCCCCGCCACCACTATCATGATCCAAATTCTACCTTGCAAGTCTGGCTGGACCAGAGGATATACACTGGTACAGATAGGAACTGGAAACACAGGGAGTCCAGGGCAGATGATCCCTTAAGGACCAGTGGTGTGAGTGGCGATACTGGGAGGGTAGAGGGAGAGTGGGTTGGAAAGAGGGAACCTATTATAAGGAACTATATGTGACCCCCTCCCTGGGGGACCGACAACAGAAAAGTGGGTGAAGGAAGACGTCGCACAGGGAAAGATATGACAAAATAATAATTTATAAATTATTAAGGGCTCATGAGGGAGCGGGGAGGGGGGAGGGAGGGGGAAAATGAGGACCTAATGCCGGGGGCTTAAGTGGAGAGGAAATGTTTTGAGAATGATGAGGGCAATGAATGTACAAATGTGTTTTACACAATTGGTGTATGTATGGATTGTGATAAGAGTTGTATGAGCCCCTAATAAAACAATTTTAAAAAAAAGAGTCACCACAGGGAGGGAAAATCATTCAGTGTATACTGCATGTACATTCTCATCATAATCCTATCCAGGTAGGAATTATTACCCTGAACAGATTACATATGATGAAAGGGTGGTCAACAAAAGGTGAGATAAACTTGGCCAAGTTATCCCAGCTAGTAAGCGGTGGAGTCAAGTCTCAGATAGTTTGATATCAGAAACAAATATAGATCATGGGCCTCTCACCTTCTGGACCATTGGTGTTTGGTAAATGTGTCCAGTCTACACAGATTCTCAAGGGACCCCACCCTTGCTGGGCACATCTATTTCATTAGGACCCAGAACCTATTTTGGGAGCTGTCACTTTGGAGCCAGTATGAAGGACCAGATTTCTATAGGACAGAAATTCCATTCAAATACAAAGAAGTGAAAATAATCAAAGGGATCAGCATGGTACCAAGAACAAAAGGAGACACCAACAAGTATGAAAACACACTCCCTATGAAAAGAGATTGCGTATGATAAAGCCATCCGGACTTTGAGGGGACCTGTGGTAAGACAGTCCACTAACCCTAGAAGTCAGAAAAAAAGGTGTATCAATCAATCATCTAGAGATGGCCTAGCTTGGTTTTCGATTTGCAGGATCTGTCGGTGGGGAACTTACTCAGTTTATTGATGTTCGGCATGAACTTGTACCAGGTTTGTAAATACTCAGCCCGAAAGCCATCCATGGAAATCAAGATAACTGGTGGTAGGTCAAACCTGAAAATGAAAACGAAAGTCAGTCCGTTGTTATTTTTATTGTGAAAAGCAACAAATATGGTTTTTTGTTCCCCTTTCAATTAGAAAACATAGTAAGATTGTACTGGTGTCTTTGCAATGGTCTATTATTCATAAGCGAAAGTAGTAGACACAACCTAAGTGGCAATAAATAAATGAATAGGTAAACAAAATATGATATAGATGGATACATGAATATTATCCCCCCTAAGGGAAAATAAAGTTCTGATATATGTTTCAATATATAAACCTTGAAAGCATCATGCTAAGTGGATTAAATGCATCATGAAAGGACAAATAGTGTTTGATCTCACATATGAAATATCCAACATGAGCCAACAGTGCAGAGATAAGAGTTTATTAATTAACTACCTGGGGATTAGGGGAAGGGGAGAATGTGATTTATTATGCAAGTGGTACTGTTTCTTGGGGTCTGATAAGAATTTGGAAAGTGTGGATGTCACTGAATTATAGTGTCAACAAACTATAGATTTTTAAATGGTTGAAATGGGAAATATTATATATATATGTTAACACAATAAAAATGCTTAAATGGAAAAAAATTTTTAAATGGATGAGTTAGTTAGAAAGAGATGATGGTATAATTAAAAATGTTTTCCTAATTGCTTCTACCCAGCCTTATTGTACTGGCTTATGTGTGTGGAGACCCATGATTCTGCATCTCAATTGGGACCTATTAATGGAAATGAGGAAGGGTGGGGGGAAAGGAAAGAAGGAAGGAGGAAGGAAGGACAGAGAGTACTAGCATAAGATTGTTTTCCTTTCCTTCTTAAAAAAATATTTCCTTTATAAAAAACTAAACTAATTATATGGAGGTATACTTAGTACTTCTAGTGTGTAGGAGATCTCTAATTAAAATGGATATTAAAATCAGAATGGATTCAATAGCAATGTGTTTGGTTTGGTGTTTATCTAACCAAACACACTGATTGCTATTGAATCCATTCTGATTCATAGTACCACCATATATACCTATTATAGAGTAGAGCTGTTCCACAGGGTTTTCTTGTTTCTAATCTAAATGGAAGAAGATCAAAAGGCCTTCTAAGTTAGCCTCAAGCTTTAGGTTAGCATCCAAGAATAAACAGTTTGTCCTTAATAGGGACTTCATAGTAGGTCTATAAGGAGTTAACTAACTGTTCTTTATAATAGATGTGAGTGGCATTTGAGCAGAGCACTAACAAAGCACCAACAGAAATAAGATTTACATTGAAGGCCCTTTAAAGCCCTGGCTCTGGCTAAATCAAAAGAAGTCAAGTGGTAGTGATTACCAAGTTCAAGGCTGTAAACTACAAAATTATAAAATTTTGTTTACTCCATTGTACTGTCCTACATACACAGTTGACCCTTGACCTTGAACAACACAGGAGCTGGGCCACCAACTTCCCATGCAGTTGAAAATCCATGTATAGATTTATAGTTGACCCTTGGACAACATGGAATTTATCTGCCTGGGCCCAAGGAGCTCAAAGGTTGCAAATAAGTACTGTGTGATACTAACCATCTCAATGAGTTGCTGGAGAGGACAGAGTGCTCAAGTGTGGACATTCACTGCGCTCCACTGTGGAGCCGTCACCCAGAACAAGATCCCTGCCAATGCCCGGAAGTCTCCCCTGGTGGTCCCATTCAGTGACTACATTCTGCAAACCTGACTCCCACACACCACACCACACTCTCACCACCAAAAAGGGTCACTAGTATCTTGACTTCTAACAGCACAGAGTTGTTTTATCTCTTCTTCTCCTTTCCCCTAACATTTACATACAAGTAGAACCAGACAGTGTGTACTCTACGACATCTGCCTTCCTTCATTCGACATTATTTGGGAGTTTTCAGCAAAATAGTTGCATCTAGTTGTGCTTGTTTTCATCTGTATTCCAGTGATACAGTAAGTTATAATTCATTCATCCTACTGCTGATGGGAATTTTTCATACCTAGGTGTTTTGCACAAAAACATATCAACCTAAGAAGTGTGGCTAGAACAAAGCAAAAGTTCCACCAAACTCCCCAATAGGGTTCAGATAGAAAAATCTGCATGCTGATGAATTTTTCAATGTGTTTGAGTTGGAAATTGAGTTAATTCTGAAAAAAGAAAAATGGGTCATCTAACTACCCAGCATAAAAGTATGGGAAGAATCTCAAAAACAAACCAAGTTTTCCAGAGGAAGCCTTTATTGTAGAGTGATTCATTTAGCAAACAATTAAGCTGGGCATTCTCCTGGATGTTGAGGACAAAGGTATGAAAGAGTAAATGCTCCCATGAGAAAGGAAGGGGAGCTGCGAGCAGCTGTTCAGGATGTTGAGTAAGTAGGAGAACAGAGCAGGCTGGCCAAGGAGTGTGACTGGTGAATGGAGCTCTAAAGACCAATAGAAATGTGAAAGGAGAATTGGACTAATGTTTGACCCAAAGAAAATAATCCTGTGCCAACGCCCATAGGTTAAATACAGGAATATGTATGAATCTCAGAGCATTAGGTTAAGCAAAAGAAGCTCCATACAAATGAACACATGCTTTGATCCCATGCATAGGAGATTCTACAAGGATCCCTGGTGATAGATATCAGAATTGTGAGGGTCTCTGGGCAAGGGTAGAATGGACAAGGAGTATCTCTCTAAGGTAATGCAAATTAAATACTTGATCCTGTGAGTGCTGTGGGTTATGCTGGAGTATGCATTTCTAAATCTCATCAAACTGTTTGCTTATGCGCAACATATATCAACTCTACCTCCATTCTTAACATGGAAAATTAGAAGTGTTTTAACTATATCCTGTGTGGGATTGAGCCAAACTTTAGACTAGCCAAGTACAATTTGGAAAGGAAAATATTTTTTCCCCAAAGTAATTACTGTTGGCATAGTTCTCATGAAAATGTTTTATATCCACAAATACACTACCAAAATGACCTTCCCACTTAAAATAATGTCAAAATGCTTATGAGATCAAGTGTGGGATCTAATGGACCTTAAAAACATTAATGGGTGAACTAAGTCAGTAACAAAAGATCAAATAATGCATAAAATCACTTAAATGAAATGTCTAGAACACACCAATGAAGAGAGTCATGTTCATTAGTGGCTGCACAGGCACGTGGGTGGTGTGGTTGGGAGAGTTTGTTAGTGGGCACTGAATTTCTGTTAAGAAGGATGTAGCCAACTGATGTATGTATGGATTGTGATAAGAGTTGTATGAACTCCTAATAAAATGATTTTTTTTAAAAAGAAGAAGGATGGAGCATTGGGGAAATGGATAATGGTGATGGTTGTACAATAGAAAATAAAAAGAATGGAATCCAAAGTTCCAGGAGAGCTCTTTCTCGCCTCCCTGCCCCTCCAAACTGCCTACTCCAGTAGTGCCATCTCAGTGCCAAACTCACGGCTGTCAAATCGATTCTGACCTTGTCCCTTTAGGACAAAGTAGAACTGCCCCTGTGGGTTTTCAAGACTAACTTTCTATGGGAGTGGAAAGCCTGCTCTTTCTCCTGAGAAGTGGCTAGTGGTTTCCAACTGCTGACTTTTTGAGTTGCGTCCCAACATATAGCCTACTGCACCACCAGGGCTCCATAGTACAAAATTATAAACATTGTAAGACCACGAACATCTTTGTAGGTAAAATATCTGTCATTATTTCCTTAAGGCACATTCTCTTAAGATGAAGTTTCCTGGTCAAAAGATAAGCACTTTCAAATAAGATTAATATATTTTGTCCCAATATCTAAATCATATTACACATCACTACCCACTTCCCTGTTTCAACAAGCTGATGAAGCACTGGAAGCCCTCACTCATTTATGCCAAGAAAGTTGGAAGACAAGTACTTGGCCAACTGACTGTAAGAGATCTATATTTATGCACATTCCAAAGAAAGGTGACCCAATAGAATGATTGGATTATAGAATGATATAGATCTCACATGCACGTAAAATTTTGCTGAAGATCATCCAACCACGGTTGCAGCAGTACATTGATAAGGAGCTGCCAGAGGTTCAGGCCTGATCAGAAGAGGATGTGGAACTAGGGATATCATTGCTGAAGTCAGATGGATCTTGGCTCAAAGCAGGAAAATACCATAAAGATGTTAACTTTGTTTGATTGACTATGTCATGGCATATGATTGTGTGGACCTTAATAAACTATGGATAACCTTGAGAAGAATCAGAATTCTAGAACCCTTCATTGTGTTCATGAGGAACTTGTCCATGGATCATGAGGTAGTTGTGCTAGCAGAACAAAGGAATACTGCCCGGTGTAAAATCATGAAAGGTAGGCACCAGGGCTGTATCCTCTCACTATATTTATTCAATCTGTATGCTGAGCAAAACAACAGAGATGCTGGCTTATATGCAGAAGAATGTAGCATCAGGATTGGACAAAGGCTTATTAACAACCTGCGATATAGTGAGGAGGATTTGAGGCACTTGCTGATGAAGATCAAGGGTTGCAACCATCAGTATGGAATTCAACTTCATGTAAAGAAGACTAAAATCCTCACAACGGAACCAATAGGTAACATCATAATAAATGGACGAAAGCTTGAAGTTGTTAAAGACTTTTTCTTGGTTGGATCCACAATAAATACTCATGGCAGCAACAGCCAAGAAATCAAAAAGGACTAATACATTTGAATTGTGGTGCTGGAGAAGAATGTTGAAAGTACCAAGAACTGCTGAAAGGACAAACCAATCTCTGTTGGGAGAAACAAGGCCAGAGTGCTCCTTAGAGGCAAGGGTGGTTAGACTTCATCTTACATACTTCAGACATATTGTCAGGACATATTGCCCCTGCAGAAGGACATCATGCTTGGTGAAGTGGAGGGGCAATAAGGAAGGCCCTCAATGAGATGGATTGGCATTGTGGCAACAATGGGATTGCGTGTGGGAATGATTGTGAGGATGGCACAGAACTGGGCCATGATTCCTTCTGTTGTGAATAGGCTCGCTAATAACAACATCTGCCTTGAGGGCGGAATCCTTGGCTTTTTACTCCTGTAAAGGCTTACAGTCTCAGAACCCCACAGAGGCAGTTCTAGATCCACTCTGTCCTATAAGGTTGTTATGAGTCGGAATGGACTCAATGGTGGTGTAGTGGACTACTCCTTGGGCTGCTGCCTGCAAGGCTCAAAGTTTGACACCACCAGCCACTTCACAGGAGAAAGATGAGGCTTTCTGCTCCTGTAAAGATTTACCCCCTTGGAAACCCACAGGGACGGTTCTGTTCTATTGGGTGGCTGCAAACCAGAAGGCACTCTCTCGTGGTGAGTATGGTTGCTATGCCTCAGAACAGACTAGAGGGCAGTGGGTTTTATGTTTTTTTTTTAAGCACAGGTGGCTGCTCATTTATTATAAGCATGAAATAGTGCACCTAACAAAATCCCACTCTTTCACCCTTCCTGGGTCACCTTTCATTGTAAGACCTCCCAGAAACAAACTTCTTACCTTCCCAAGTAAGACATTCCCTCCCTCAAATAAGAAATGTAGGGCTTAGATGAGGGACCCCTGGTGCCGTAGTGGTTACTTGTGGGTTTGCCAACGGCAAGGTCAGCAGCTCCAAGAGAGAAAGATGGTCTTTCTACTCCCAGTCTTGGAATCCACAGGGGCAATTCTACCCTGTCCTCACAGGGTCGCTCTGATCAACTTGATAGCAGGGAATAAGAGGCTTAGGAGGTTCATTGAAAAAAGTATTGGCAGGAGTAAATGCGACCTAAATTTTAGTCTTGATTGTAGGATGTTAGGACTCTGTGAGTGTTTAAAGTTTCAGTCAAATGTTAAAGCATGACCATAATATAGTAATACAAAAGCATTCTGTACACAATGAAGTGAAGTTGGACTTTGAAGGTACAATAAATCTAACCTTTTGATAGCTTTTGAAATGAACATAGCTTTAAGGAAGCTGAAGTTCCACCCTGTCTTTCAAATTACATTCCCATGTGCCCACTGTGATAACCACCCCCACCCATGTGGGGCTCACCCTTCTGGACACTGAGATGGTTGCGATGTGCTACATTCTTCTTTCACCCACGGTGTTTCTCCTGGAAAGAAGAAGATGAAACCCTTTAGGTATCCGGTTCATAAAATTAGATAAGGGAAGCAAGTGTTCAATGGATTTGACCTTGGACCATGTTACCCCAATAACAAAACTCTTCCAGAACACATTAAATGCACATAGCATTCATTACAGAGAA
>NW_022107431.1:64883067-64885025 GCF_000313985.2 Echinops telfairi | reverse complement strand
GACACTTCATTCTGATATGCTGGGTGTGACAGAAAACTAGCCTGTCACAACCAATTGGGTTCTAAGAAACTGTTCTACAATTAAAAAGAAATAAAAGAGACAAAGAATATAGTGTGCTCACCTCCTCCATGGGGATCAGGAGAGAGAGAGAGAGAGAGAGAGAAGGAATATACCACCAGCCACTCCTTGAGAGAGAGAAGGAATGTACCACCAGCCACTCCTTGAGAGAAAGATGGGGCTGTCTACTCCCATAAAGAGTTAGAAACTGTCCTCTAGGGTTGCTGAGTCGGCATCAACTTGATGTCACTAAGACCTTCTTGCATGTTATTTCCATCTTAGGGTCTGTCAGCCAATGCCTTAACCCACAACTTGTCTCTTCCACAGTCACTGGAAGGAAAAGGACCTGGCCTGGTAGGCCAGCATGGAGCTCTAAGTTCTATACTCGCCAACCTTTCTGCTAGAACTTCCCTCCTTCTGTAATACACAGATCAAATTTCTTTCACAGAAAGTACATTTCCTCCTCTGTTTATATGAAATAACTCAAGAGTCTCTGATTATTTTTATGGCTGAAAGCTAGGCCGGCGCTGGGCCTTTCCCTTCCATGACTGTGGCAGCAGCCATTTGCTTACCTTGGCAAACGCTCTTATAATCAGCACAGCAATCTTTCCTCTGCAAACAGTCATCAGAGCAGGAGCAAAGGCTAGACTCCAGCCTGGCCTCCCCACACCGAAATGCATTACAGGTCCATATTCGGGCTGTAAAAGTGCACCGTTCAAATCTGAGCATGTAATGAATGTAAAGTAGTCAACACAGAAAGCAGAAACATCATGCATTTCCCTTCTATTGCTGTCATACTGTAAAAAGTTTGGTTTATCTGCATCAGACACAGCATACAAGCTGCTTTTCCTCGTGGGCAGAGAGGAGTGCACCTTTACTAACTGTAGCTCTGGTCCGGTCACAGGGATGCGTCTGAGTTTGGAGAAAGGGAACACCATTCTATGCCCACACAGCCGTGAAAACAAGAGCCCTGAACAGGGCAGAGTCCCTGACTCTGACTAATGATTGGCATCTAGGACATCAGGACATCGAAGTCACAGGTGCACAACCAGGTCTGCAAGCAGGTCAGCAGGTCAGGGTGCCTCCCAGATGACCGTAACTGAAGTTGGCGATCCGCCCTCCCCTACACCTCGAGGATACTTCTGGGCTATATCCTTAGCAGGAGATGAGTTTAAATAAATCGTACTGTTCAAAATAAAATAAATGAAAGCAAGCAAGAGGCCACTTCCTTATTCCACCTGCTAGGAAACAGTGACAAAAATGTATCCACCCCCTGTGCTTAGGTAATATGTTCAATAGGTCACTGCTGTGTGTTGCAATGGTGTGTATGATTCCATTTCCAGCATGACTCGTTAACCAGGTCAGGAGAAGCTGGCCCGGAGGACTAAGGAAAGGGAATGCAGATCTTGACCCTGACTGTGGTAGACAGAGAGCACAATGGCAGCAGGGCTGCTCTGCAAACCTTCATCTTCTTCTCTGATCTCCTAATGAATTAACCATTACAAACCACCCCTTTGCTAAGGAAAAGAGGACCCTGGCATCAGCATCACTGAGAATAACCAACCTTAGATGGGAGACTTTCGTACCCTGAAATCTGAGAACCCCTGAAAATGAAACGAATCAAGATGTTGGGCGGTCCACCAAGGCAAAACTCTGTGGAAATACATGTGGTTTATCACACTCCAGGTGCTGAAAGCAATGCTATCCCTCAACCTGGATGAAATAAAGGAAAACTCTGGGTTTAGCTCCATCAAGAGGCCACCGGTCATTGACTGTGCTCCAGGAAGTCCAGGTGAGGGTAAGCATCTGCCCGAGGATAGCACAACCAGAATGCAAATGGACTGAGTGTCAGAATTCATACTTGATTCCACACAGGTGTTTTCAAAGTCCCAACAGCAGTC
>NW_022107431.1:64880302-64882236 GCF_000313985.2 Echinops telfairi | reverse complement strand
CTGGAGTCTGACTACTGGAGCTCCGGACAAAGGTAATGAATTGAGAGTGATCAGCAGATCGGGAATAATAAGCAATAGGAATACTATAGATCTGAGTTGTTCAAGGAGTGTGCACTCCGTCGATACCTGTACATGATTTCCTTATATACTATTTGATTGCTAAAATTATAAAAATCTTTATGAAACAAAACAACAAAATGTGACGCTATTGTGTCCCTTCATATCCCCCCAAGTGGATGTGTACACTTCCAAAGGCATGGTCTGTCTCCCTAAAACTTCCCTGAAGGAATCTGCAGTCTTTGGTTTATACAACATTAAACGTGAAATGTGAGCATCTTTGAGAAATTCAAATTGTGTCTTTTTTGTTTAATGTTGTTTAAGTTTGGGGATTTTTTTGGGGGGGTGATATTGTTAAAAATGAGCTCCTATCTTTCAGAAATACTTAGTGAAATATTTATGGAAATAAAAAGATGTCATTTATTTCAAAGTTATAGAGGGAGGGGAAGGTAGTGGGTAAGGGTTTAGAGAAAAGACTGACCCTGAACTAGTAATGATATAGTTGAGTGATAGATGCATGGTATTTATTACTTTTGTCTTTTTCTTCTGTATATATTTAATTTTTCTTCATTATTTTTCTAAATGCTCATATTCTTTGATCCTAGTCACTTCACATCAGGTGTCTACCCTAAAGAAATATACCAGAATACAATTGAAGTATAGGTTGTTATAAGAGCTGTAATAGCCCCCAATAAAATGATTTATTGAAATAAAATAAATAACTAAAATAAACCACTAACAAATAATAAATCACATGGTATCCCGTTTTCTGTTTGAAAGACTGCCTGTGGTCTATGTACAAGTCCTAGATGAGCGTAATTAAGTATCTGGATTTCCCATTCTTTTAAATGCAATCAGTTGTTTGTCTGTTACGATGCACACAACTGGCAACCTTTGCATAGTCCGGTAAACATAAGCAAACATCAAAAAGCAAAACAAAACAAAAAATGTATCAGAATCTATGCACAGAAATGTTCTCCACAGTATTAGCTCTAGTTATAAACATATTTTTTCAATTTAAATCATCTCAATATACATTAAGAGGTGGGGTTTATCAAATTACATCTATAAACATTAATACCATAAGTATTTCTATATGATAGAAGTTGTTATAAAGTGCTCATGATTTTATGACAAAAATGCTATGCCATTATTTTAAAAAACACAATCCATAACATAGTAAAAATTTCTCCCATTAAATGTGGCTGATTAATAAATCACTTATTTCCTCCATTTCCCCAAATCCCATAAAAGAGTTATAGAAAGAATATTAGGAAATAAACAATATTTTTAAAGGACACTCAAAATCAAAGGATAGAAGATGGAAGCAGAAGAAAAATGCTTGAAATAACTAAATGACAGAAGACAGAAAGCAAAACTGTATGCTTCAGGGGAGACTAAGTGCCCTCTCCCCAGGACAAGAGAAAACAGACTGACGGCCCAGATCTCCCTATAAGAGGGTAGATGGGACAAGCACAAGACCAAACATTGGGGGACTGATTGAAAATTAGAACATGGAGTAATAAGTACCTATTCACCATTATCTTTCCCACGATAGAGCTCCCTGCCATTAAATTCCTTCTGACTCATGGAGACCCTTTATGGGTTTCCAAGGCTGTACACGTTTACAGGAGGAAAAAGCCCACATATTTCTTTTCAGAGCTGCTGGTGTCTTTCAACTGGTGACCTTAGGGTCCGACAGTTACCAAATAGTGCCTTCATCCCACAATCCAACTCCCTGTGATCCCCTAAGAGGAGGCTCCTACTTTGGTGCCACTGTATGTTAAGGGTGGGGCTGCTGATGGTGAGGACATCAGTGCAAATCCACCAGCCACGCCCCCAGAGCAGGACAAGGCTGTCGGCTCCTGTGAAGATTT
>NW_022107431.1:64873461-64879344 GCF_000313985.2 Echinops telfairi | reverse complement strand
TTAAAAGTGTAGAGCTGGTGGAAGGCGGGAACAGATATGCTGAGGATCTTGGCAAAAGAGGGACTGAAGTTCAAGTCCTGCTTGGGAAAAGAAATGAATGACACCATAGATAGGGCTGGGGAGTGAGATTAAAGGGAAAGAATGACAAACGAAAATTCTGGGAAGCCAGGTGTACTAAAGTAGGAAGAGAGGGTAAATTAGAATAACAGGAAGTTTTGTTCAGAAAGGCAGTGGACAGGGCTAACCACAGATCTGACACGTGAGTGTGGGAAAAGGAAAATAGAAAGGCTTTGAAAAACAGAGAACTACATAAAGCATAGAAGAGGACTTGGCAAGGAGCTCACTTTTAAGTGGTTAAGGCTGAAAAAAAAGAAGAAATAAGGAAATAGTCTAAGAATTGGTAAGGGCTGTACCTTGTGTCTCTGGCTTCCTGAGTCCAAGGCCCAGGCCTAATCCAAGTGATACAATCACCAACAAAGCCAGAAGAACCTGTTACAAAACAAGGAAAGGTGTCCTTCTCAACCTTTAAAAAATAATATGTACAGAAATGCAAATGATCACCTGCCATTCATGATCCGAAACATACTACTTATTCAGGATCCAACAACAATAGTCATATATTATTTTATTTAATTCCTGAAAATAAGAAAGGATGTTAAAACATATTTCAGATAACACTCATTATGGATTTTCAAATTAAAATGCTTTAGTCCCAGTGGGCTTAACTCCAAATTGAGGTAGAGTAAGAATTAAATCCCTGGGACCATTCACTTTTGCCGAGTCTTCTTGCTTAACTAGGCACGTGTTTGCAGATCATTTATCAGAGAGCATGCTGAAAGTGTGACATCATTAACTGCATCATTCTTGGGAGTCGTTTGCTCTCATTTTGTCAGAGGATAATCAGAATAATATATGTGAGAATATAGTATACTAATAAGTAACTGACAAATAATCGGCATTGATCTATATTACAAATAAATAATTCAGACTAATTAGGGAACTAATTGGCCAAAGATTGCTTGTTTCATTTATTATCACCACTGCTGACAAAGCTGATAGCTATAATGGACTTTATGCTATGACTAGAATTCAACTATGATATAATTAAAGAGAATTCTTCTAATTGCCCTCTCTCCCCACCCTTTAAGTCCAATAGTAAGCATGTTGGATGATAGGGTTGGAGCAATATATATCACCATTAGGAATACAAATGGAACACATATGCAATCAGATTACATAGGGAAATCTTTTACAATGACATTTCTTAAAGTTTAATAAACTACATAAACTATTGATGAAATTTTCATCCTGAAAATTAATTGGAAAACTAATGCACCTAATTTTTGCAATAGAAATTTACCTTTCGGTTGCTATGATAGATCTTGTGCTAGATATTTTAAAAGATATTAAAATGCATTAAAATACTAAGGATCCATGTCTCAAAGGAAGTCTTAAAGTTAGCTCAAGATTTAGCGACTTTTCAGGTTGTATTTCTTCAATGGAGAAGAAAGAGAGAGAAAAGGGAATAGAAACAGCTATTAAATAAAAGTGAATAACAGTTAGCTGAAGATAAATAGCTTGCTGACGAAGAGTTAGGACTACCACCTTCAATATGGCTTTACAATTCAATGTAAAGAAGACCCAAATCATCACATCTTGATAAATGGAGAAAAGACTGAAGTTGTCAAGGATTTCATTTTGCTTGAATACACAATCAATGTTCATAGAACAGCAGTCAAAAGACCAAAGCACTCATTGCATTGAGTTAATCTGCTGCACACTTCTTTAAAGTGTTGAAAATTGAGGATACTTGGAGGACTAAGGTAAGCCATACTTAAGCCTTGGTATTTTCAACTTTTTCATATGCATTTGAATGTTGGACATTGAATGTAGAAGATGGGAGAATAATTGCTTGTATTTGAATCATGGTGCTGATGAAGAATATTGAAAGTACCATGGACAAAAGAACAAACAAATCTGTCTTGGAAGAAATACAGCCAGAATTCTTCTTAGAGGAAAAGTTCAAGAGAATGTCTCACATACTGTGGACATGTTGTCAGGAAAGGCTAGTCCCTAGAAAAGGGGATCATGCTTGGTAAAGTAGAGAGGCAATGAAAAAGACCTTTGCCAAGATGGATTGACAAAGTGGCTGCAACAATGGGCTCAAACATAAGAACAATTGTGAGGATGGCGTAGGACTGGGCAGTGCTTTGTTCTGGTGAACAAAGGGTCAATATGAGTGGGAACGGGTTAGAAATAAACCAACAACCATAGAGGTTAGCCCCTTGTCTTGGTGCTTGGAAGCCACAGGTGAGAGACCAGGACTATTAACAAAGCACCGAAACATTGGGAGGTTTTCCTTTTACCGAACTTCATTCCCTATGCATTCACAGTTGGTGTATTTCTATTTATGTCTCACTTTTGGTCCTTTCCTCTTTGAACTACCATCTAGTTGTCCCTAGGATGCTTCACAACTCGGCAGTCTTAATTTCTATGTCTGATTATTTTCATGTGTTCCATACATTTATAGCTTATTCTCTGAATAATTCTGTAATTTCCTAGAGGATAAGAAAGGTCCCACTTTTGTTTATTTTAATTTTTTAAGGATCATTTTATTGGGGGCTCTTACAGCTTTTATACCATTCCATACATCAATTGTATCAAGCACATTTGTACATATGTTGCCATCATCATTTTCTAAACATTTGCTTTCTATTTGAGCCTTTGGTATCAGCTCCTCTTTTATCCCTCCCTCCTCCACACCTACCCTCATGACCCCTTGATAAATTATAATTATTATTTTTATCTCTTACACCATCCACTGTCTCCCTTCAACCACATTTCTGTTGTTCGTCTCCCTGGGGTGGGGGTGTATCCATCAATCACTGGGATCAGTTCCCCCTTCCTTCCCTCCTCACTCCACCTCCTGGCATCGCTACTCCCATTTCTGTTCCTGAGGTGTTTATCTAACCTGGATTCCACATATAGTGAGCTCTTATCTGTACCAGTGCACATGCTCCGGTCTAGTCAGAACTGAAAGGCAGGACTGGGGTCATGGTAGTGCGCGGCGATGAAGCCTCAAAGAACTAGAGGAATACTGTGTGTTTCATCGGTGCTATGCTGCACTCTGGTTGACTCATCCCTTCCTTGTGACTCTTCTATGAAGGGGTGTCCTATTGTCTACAGATGGGTCTTGGGTTTCTGCTCTGACCCCCCTTGTTCTCAACAATATGCTTTTTTTGGGTTTTGTTTTGGGTCTTCTGATGCCTGTGACCTGATCCCATCAATACCTCCTGATTGCACAGGCTGGTGTGCTTCTTCCATGTGGGCTTGTTGCTTCTCAGCTAGATGGCCGCTTGTTTAACTTCAAGCCTGTAAGACCCCAGATGCTATACCTTTTGATAGGTACCATCAGCTTTCTTCCTCACATTTGCTTATGCACTCATTTTGTCTTTAGCATTCATGTCAGGAGGGTGAACATCACAGAAGGCCAGGTTGTTAGAACAAAGTGTTCTTGTGTTCAGGAAGTGGTTGAGCAGAGGCCCAAAGTCTGTCCACTTCCTCATTGTATTGCCATATAAATATATGTACATAGGCCAACACATCTTTGTAAAGAATTAATGTATTTACATATGTACACACCTATATTTATATCTCTATCCATAGCTTTGCTTCCTAGATCTTTCCTCTGTTTTCTTTTACCTTCCTCCTGCCTCACCATCATGCTTGCCCTTCTTCTGTCTCTTAGTAATTCCTCTCGGCTAGATTTCTGTTGCTCCAACCCTCCCAGGAGCTCTAATTCCTCCTCCTTGTTTATTTTAATTCTCTAGTTGTTCCCCTGTTTATAGCGTTGTTTGCCCACCATCCCCTTCTTCCGCTTCTTCCCCCAAGTCTCTCGGAAACTGTCGGTCCTATTGCTTTCTCCTCCAACTTGCTTCCCATGCTTATCTTAAATAGGTAGGTAAAACAACAATAATGGAGACAAAACAAAAAACAACAAAAGATTGAATAAAAAGAGAGAAAATAAAACTAGCAAAAAAATGAAAATAATTCCAAGTCTGTCCACTGACCTTTATGGCTATCTCCCCACTGGTCCTGGGGGGTTCTGGGAACTGCCCTCCTAGCCTGAAGCGTATTTCCGGGGCTCCCCAGGGGCTTTGTGGTTTTTCTTTGTCCCATTGCTGATCTGTTATGTTCCCTTCTTGGTTCACCCTCGGATTGTCCTCTGTCGCAGTATGCTCTAGCCCGGGGACATCCTGTCTGGAGTTGTTGTCGGCCCTACAGTCCTCTCTGTGCCTTAGCAGCTCTGTGCAGGGAAAAGTCCCATTTTTAATCCCATAAAATTACATACTGTTAATATCTGCTCCTGACCAGGCTTCAAGATGCTCTCTTATGCCACCTGCGAAGTAGGGAAGAGTATTCTGAGTCTCCCAAATTATTGAGGCTCCAAATGTGACCTTTAGCTTGGCCAAATAAAGAATGCCAGAAACACAAGTAAAAATCTGTTAAATTTTTTGAAATGTGAAAGCACTTTTGAAATGATGATGTTAAAATATCAAGCATCTAGTACATGTACATGACCCATAGAATATAAAGATGATAAATATACAAAGTTTGCTCAAGAAGTTTACACTTTTCTCACCAGATAAGGTAGGATAAATACAATAAATGGCATACTAGCTTAAAAAGCCTTCATAAGATGCCAGAAGAATAAAAGAATAGACGATACAGAGGGTTTACTTTGTTATAGTGATGATACTCAGTATTTTCCATGCATTGCTTCTTGACTCCATGAAGCGATGCTTCTGTGGAAGTGTCCTTCAAATGATTCGACAGCTGATCTGAGACTGAGAGACTATTGCAATGTCTGCTATCAAATGGATGTTACTCTTGAGTTTTTAGGCAGTTATGCTATACGAGAAAAACCAAAGAAAACAAGCAAAGAACAACAACATACATCTTTTCCAATAAAATTAGTGTGTCATAGAGTACAGGGTCTAATAGCTTCATTTTAAAAATAAGCATCTTGACCTTCCAGGTAGGTTTTCCAAAAAAAAACAAAACATACTTGCATTTTAGCCACCAGGCAGTTACCTTCTATTAAAGGTCATTTTATGCCAAGTTTCAAATGCAGACTAACTGGCCTGGCCTTCATTCTAGACAATAGGAAACTCTGCACTTGGTAGTGTTACAGCAAACTTGGGAATGTCACTCTCACCAGGCAGCACTTTTGGAGAACTTGAGAGAGGAAAAAATTAATAGAGGAGACCCAGAGAAACCAGCCTCCTGGAAGCTCTGGGCCCGATGGCAGGTGGCTGTGGCTTTTGTGTGCTGTCTGCAGGACCGAGGTCACAGAACAGAACAGGTAGGGATTTCTTTCTGGTGCAGACATGGTCGTTCGTGAAGGGGGAGGAGGGTCTGGCACGGGAACCTTCTGAGAATGAGGGTGCCCATGGGGTGAGGCCGCATGTTAAGTTTCTTTTCCAATAATTAGAATTCCCTATTAGAATTTTCCTTACACTAGGATATACTTCACACAAAAAAGTTATGCGAGTGGCTGAATTACAACGGCAGCTGAATTGCAGATCTACAGCAGTGTCTGAAGCCAAAGTGAGAGCATTGATTAGGAAAAGTTGGGCCCCTGAAACATGGGATGGGAACATATGGGCTGATGATCCAGAAGAGGAGGATATTGAGCCCTTAGAAACACTTGACCCACCCCAGTCAATAGATCCACCCCTCCCAGCTGAAAGTATTAATTCACAGTCCACACCTGAGCAGATTAGCCAAACTCTTCGTGGACTTACAGAATGCCTCATCCACCGGCATGGCATCCCATTGCTTCGGATCAAGGAACTCACTTCACAGCAAATGCAGTGCGGC
>NW_022107431.1:64869999-64872011 GCF_000313985.2 Echinops telfairi | reverse complement strand
ACGGGAGTGAGTTGCACTGAGCCATTTGTACTGCTTTATAATTTAATTGTTCATTTCTTGCATTATATATCTATCTATCTGTATATAATTTAACAGTTCATTTCTTGTGTTATATATCTTATTATCTTTATAAATAAATATATTGAATTATCAGCAATCTGGTTTTATCTCTCTAGAGAACCCTGTCTAACACAGCCATCTAGTCAATGATGATTCATAGTGACCGTGAAAGACAGATTAGAACTGCCTTGTGAGTTTCTAAGACTGTCTCTTTAAGGAAGTAGGAAGTCCTGTCTTTTTCCCTGAGTGGGGTTGGTGGTTTCCAATTGCTGATCCTATGGATGGCAGCCCAATGTATCACCACTATGCCACCGGAGCTCCTCTACTAGGGCATGAGCTTGGAAAAAGCAGTTAACTTTGCTAAATCTAAGGGTGACTGCTACATACCTGGTGGCATTTGTGTGAGTGCTAAGTGATACACAAAGCACTACAAGAGAGTAAGTAAACAGTGGTTATTATAAGCTCAGAGAACTGAGATTGAAACCATTCTAAAGGAACACGGGTGGCATATAATGTAAAGTGTTAGAAGTTCAAACCCACCAGCTACTCCAAGGGAGAAAGATGAGTCTTTCTGCTCAGTGGCAGTAGTTTTTCATATGTATTTATAAGCTACTCTAATAAACAATGAATCAGGTGTGCTGACGTTATATCATAAGCAAAGAAGAGAGAAACCTCTTAGATCTCTGGACATTTCCTTATGTGGAGCACTTACCTGGAGATACTTTGGGACTAAAGAAAAGGAAATCTGTTGAACTTACTTCAAGAGAATAAGCCTACAATCACACACACAAACAATAAGATCTCCTTACAGATCAAGATAAGCAGGTACAGAAATAAGAAGACAAGATTAGGTGGGGTTTGCGGGAGGTGTTAAGGAAAACCCACATTATAATTGACAGAAGGAAACAGAGAAATCACCAGGACAGGCCCACAAGCAGCCATCAAAATCCCAGGGGGACAGAAGGCTTCATGAAGGAGAAAGTAGTTGGGAAGAAGGGTCCAGGGAGAGAGAAGAAGAAAGAGGTTTTTACATGGATCAGCTTGGAAGTCGCTGATATTCTGGCCCCCATCCCACCCCCAGAACAAAATCTTTGGAAAAGGAGAGGGAAGACAGGAATAAATTAAGGAAATAAGTCAGAGGTCGAGGCAGAGTATAGATTTGTCTCATGGAGAAGAATTAAAACAAAAGATAAGAACCTGAACAGGTAGTTAGAGAATTCTTTGTTTCCCAGTTTATCGATCTGTTTTTAAATTGGGAGAGCTGTGAGTGTGCTTGTGAACAGAGGTTTTGTGTGAAACTGCTTTCCCCCCAGTCTAGAAATGTTCTTTCCTTCCTGTGTAATGCTTTTCTCTTCAGCACTTCCCATGACTAAATGTGATTTTTTTTTTATTGCGTTTCTTGAGACCATAATAGAGTTGAATTATTTGTCTCAATTGTTTGCCTGCCTTAATGAGGGCAGGAATTTTTTTCTCTTTTCCTTGCTATCCCCTTGCCAGAGATTGGTAAACAGATGCACAATAAATCTCTGTTGCATGTCTAAATAAATGAATGAGTAAAAAGAGAGGAATGTAGACTTCATCAATGTTATTCGCCGAAAGTGGAAATGATGACCCCCCCTCCCCCCTTTTTAGAAAAGATATTAGAGAAGGGAAAACAATACAAGAAAACACAAAAGATATTAAGAGCCAGAGAGAACAACTGAGGTCGCTGTGAGACATGAAAACGCATTGCCATTGAGGAGATAAAATACAAAGGCCAAAGCCAGAGCTGAGCCACCAGTTCCATGGGAGACACAATTCAAAAGTAGCCCACAGGGGCCCTCGTGAGAGTGACTAAGAGCGAGGTGGTATCCTTAAGTAATGGGAGTCATTCTGGAAAAGGCAGTTGTGAGATATAGGTTTAAGAACAGAATGTAATTTGTATGGCATTTCAGACAGACCTCCACCAGTGG
>NW_022107431.1:64855196-64869322 GCF_000313985.2 Echinops telfairi | reverse complement strand
TTGTCATATCTTGCCCTGTCCAGTGTCTCCCTTCACCCACTTTTCTGTTGTCCGTCCCGCAGGGAAGAGGTTATAGGTAGATCCTTGTAATCGATTCCCCCTTTCTACCCCACCCTCCCTCCGCCCTCCCGGTATCGCCAACTTTGGGTCATTTACATGATTCCGAAAGCCTTACCAGAAGATAAGACTGCCAAGGGAAAGGGCCTGAGGACTTTGAGGCGCACTTATGCCCAACGTACACTAAGAAGGCAGACGAGAGCAGCAGGAAAGGAGGAAGTCGCAAAAAGGAACATTCCCAGTCACCATGAAAGGGACAGAAATACTTGAAATGCTAAAATCATCAGTAGTTGTCATAGGTTGTTAAGTGGACACAAGCGAGTAAAGGGTGGATTGACTTTTCGCAGCCTGTCCCCCCCATACAGGGAAAACAAACCCCAACCCGAGGACGTTTGGGAGGGACTGGGAGAAAGGAAACCGAGGCAGCAGACAGATGATTTTTTCCAAAAGTTAGATGATGAAAGGAAAAGAGGAACAAAATCAAGGAAAGGGTTTGGTTTGGTTTGGAGGTTTTGGTTTGTCTTATTTCACTTTTTCTTTAGGATAGGAGGGAGCTTTAACACATGAAAGGACCAGAAAGAGAAAACAGAGATATATCAGGAGGAAAATAAAATAGAGAAAAAGCCCTTGCTTTTTAAAAAACACAATGCTTTTAATTTCTCACCTGTGGGTCTTAAAATATTAATGCAATAAAAAGGAGACATGGCAGAATTATTAAAACTTGTGCTAAAACCAGCCCTGCAAAATTGTTTTTGTCCTGAATTATGACATTTAGACTGATCAAACATTAGTTTGTTATTACTGAAACTTCTTATTGGTAAAAATATCAAACCGGCAGTAAAGCTGTCTTATGGGAAAAGCAAGCAATATAATCACTAATGCTTAACATTTAAATATCAACCCCAAACAACAAAACAAGTCATAAGTTAACATTTATCACAAAGCTATAAAGGTTGGAATTAAATGCTGTACTTACAATACAAAGTATTTTGTATTTCTTAACTGTGTTCTTCTTAAAACTGTCTTCTTCCATCGTTAAAGGTATTATAGCAGACATTGTCCCTTAGCTCTCTAAACCTGTTTTACAGCATGAAAGAAGTACACTGTCCAGCAAAAATGAAACTATGAGTGAGATAGCTGTGGTTGGCTTGTAACGTTTGGTCATAGCTCTTTAGTGATTGGGCAATCAGGAGAGGGAAAAATTATAATAGTAATTGTGTCAAAAGATTAAACTTCATTCCAACTGTGGTAGGCAACTTCTCTTTTCTTATCTTTGTACTAATGCTAATCAGTACTTGGGGAATGAGATTTTTGAGATAGCTAATCACTGTTGGAGTCCTGGTAGTGCAGTGGTTACTCATTGAGTTGTTAACTGCAGAGAAACCAACAGCCAGTTGAGAGAGAAAGATGAGGCTTTCTACTCCTGCAGTTACAGTTCTGGAAGCCCACAAGGTCATTTTTCCTCTGGCCTATGGGATCTCTATGATTCGGAATTGGCACCATGCCCATGGATTTTTTTTTTTCCAGTTTTTAATCATTCTCTTTAAGAGCCTTAGTGCCATTGTGGACTAAGTATTGGGAAGCTAACTAATAGTCACGTGCTCAAGCCTACCAACAGTTCCCACAGAGATGGGCTTTCTACTTCTCGAATGATTGATACCTAGGAAACTGTAGTGAGCAGTTGGAGTCTGTCCTATAGGGAATCCTCTTGATGGTGTGCAACTCAACAACTCACTGCCATGGAATTGAAAAGGGAGAACTTCCCCTGTGGGTCTCTGAGACTAACTGTAGGAGGAGTAGAAAGCACAGAGCAGCTGGGGGTTTTGAACTGCTGACACTGCAGATCACAGCCCAAGACTTGCTTTTTCTGCAGAGGTCCTGGAAGCAGAATTCATTCCAGTAGATGGAACTGAGGAAAAGAGAAAATGTGTGAAAGGTCATCAATTAAATAAAGCATCATAAAAATAATATGCTAGGTTCTTAAAATTATTTTTTTAATAAATCATTTTATTGGGGCTCATACAACTCTTTTTTCTTTTTTTTTTAATCATTTTATTGGGGGCTCATACAACTCTTACCACGATCCATACATCCATCCATTATGTCAAGCACATTTGTACATTTGTTACCATCATCATTCTCAAAACATTGGCTTTCTGCTTGGGCCCTTGGTATCAGCTCCACATTTTTCCCCCTCCTTCCCCCACCCTCCCTCATGAACCCTTGGTAATTCATAAATTATTATTATTTTTTCATGTCTTGCACTGACCGATGTTTCCCATTTCCCATTTTTCTGTTGTCCAGCCCCCTGGGAGAGGATTCCCCCTTTCTCTCCCCACCTTCCTCTTACCTCCTACTCTCAATATTGGTCACAAGGGATTTATCTGTCCTGGATTCCTGTGTTTCCAGCTCTTATCTGTACCTGTGGACATGCTCTGGTCTAGCCAACTTGTAAGGAAGAATTAGGGCCATGATAGTGGAGGGGGAGGAAGCATTAAAAAATCAGAGGACAGCTGTATGTTTTATCTGGGCTATACTGCACGCTGACTGGCCCATCTCCTTCCCATGACCCTTCTGTCAGGGGATGACTTGCCTACAGATTGACTTTGGGTCTCCACTCAGCACTCCCCTCCCCATTCACATTGGCATGCTTTTTTGTTCTGGGTCTTTGATGCCTGATACCTGCTCCCTGATATCATGATCACACAGGCTGGTGTCAGGAAGGTGAGCATTTCAGAATGCTGGATTATAAGAACAAAGTGTTCTTGTGTTGAGGGAGTACTTGAGTAGAGGCCCAATGTCCATCTGCTACCTTAATACTAAACCTATAAATATATGCACATAGATCTATTTCCCCATCATCATATATAAATATATTTACATATGTACATGCCTGTATTTAGCTCTCTAAATGACCTTTGCTTCCTAGTTCTTTCCTCTATTTCCTTTTACTTTCCTCTTGTTCCACTATCATGTTCAGCCTTCATTTGGGTTTCAGTAATTCCTCTCCATTACATTGCCCTTGATCAAGCCCTACAAGGCCTCCTATGCCCTCCTTGCCATCGATTTTAGATCATTTGTTGTTCCCTTGTCCCTGGGTTTGTTAACACCTACTTCCTTTCCCCCACCTCACCCTTCTCCCATGCCCCACCCCATCGTCCTCCTGTTGTTTTCTCCTCCAGCTTGTTTATCCCACCTATCTTATCTAGACAGGCAGAGATAATAATATGCACAAACACAAGACAGCAAAGCAAAGCAACAAAAGAAAATAAAACAATAACAATAGCAACAAAAAAGCCAATGACAAAAAAAAAACAAAACACCTATAAATGGTTCAAGGTCTGTTTGTTGACCTTTAGGAGTGTTTTCCAGTCGAGTCTGATCGGTATTTCAGGCTGTATTTTTCAGTGTAGTCTCACTCTGTAGTGTCACTAATACGTTACTTTCCACATTATTCCATGTTCAATATTATATTCATTTCAAGTTATCTGCAAAGCTGCTTTACATTCTGAGTGAGGCAGACTAGCCAAAGAAACCCCATTTTTTAGCAGCTGAATGACCTGCCTCCTTCCCCCTCCCATCTCGGAAAGTCCCACTAGTGATTAATGTTAGAATGTATTCTCAGGTTCTCAGGTTCAAGACACTACAATTAGTTTAGACTATTCTTCAATTTATCATTGGTTTTAATGTTGTTTCTTTTGATGTTGTAATCTGAATGGTGAAGTTAATCTTGTTATGGTAACCATGATGGTATGGTCAATTTTGGTGTAGTTTCTTTTATGATAAGTAATGTACCTTATAATGCATGTTTGCTCTTCTTGAAGTTACCAGAATGTTATAATCAATATTGTACCCTGTAATGCTTCCTAAACAATCATGACATTAATTTTGTTTACTGCTTCTCTCCACACTTGCTTAAATCGTAGACAAAGGATAAATGAGTTTTTTGCCTTTAAAAATGATCTGAAATGCAGACTCAGGACTGAAATCAAAGAATTGCTTTTAGATTCTAGCAGTCTGGTTATAACTGAATAAAGACACTTCTAAGTTATCACATTGTAGTGGCTGTCATTTATTTGAACCTGCAACACTTAGCACATTGGATCCCAAATTACTACAGTATCTAGCTGGGATATATTATTATTATGGTTAGGAATTGAGTAGCTAACTGCAAGGTCATCAGTTTGAAACCACCAGGTGCTTCTCAGAAGAAAGATGAGGCTTTCTACTGGCATAAAGAATGACAGTCTCGGCAACCTACAGAGGCAGTTCTATTCTGTCCTATAGGGTCACTATGAGTTCACATTGACATGCTGGCAGTGAGTTGTTGTGTTGAGCTATCAAGGGAATTCTCTGTAGGGCAAACTAGATGGAAGTGATTGGAGTATCATGAAAGTAGCTAGCTTCATGGTGGTACAAAAAGTATTGTCGATGCCATGTGATGACCTTTCTAAGTTCTGTGAAGAAAACTGTATCTAACTTCTACTCATATTGCAGGGGAGAAACCAAGTCAACGAGGAGGCAGTGAAAATATGCGGCAAGTTTTCCTCAAGATTTTTCCTAAACCGTCTTTAAGGAGCCCTTGTAGCATAACGGTTAGGGGCTCAGTTCCTAACTGAAAGGTCAGCAGTTCAAATCCACTGAGTGGCTCTGTGAGAGAAAAGACTTGGCAATCTGGTCTCATAAGGATCCCAGCTGTTTGGTCATAGTTGTTTGATAAATACATTTATGACAACAACATCAAAAATAAATAAGTAGGGAGGCTATGGAGGCTGCTCATGTCCAAGCAAATTCCTCCTGGTTTGGTTCATTGTGTTGGAGGTTGCAGGCCATGGTTGCATGGGACTTCCCAGTTAGTTGCCCTAAGAACAGGTTAAATACTTCTGTTCTCCTGGCTAGTTTGTTGCATTGTACAGGAGGTTTTAAAATCTGGCAAGCCTCCACCCACACATAACCATTGGTCTCTATCTACCTGGAGCACAAAGGACAATGGAGAGTCACAAATCGGAGAAGGGTGAGCACAGTGTAGCTGATTGCCTCCATGAACAACATGGAGTTGTTCTGGTCTTTTGCCCTGAGACTAGAAGAATGCAGTGTTAGAGCCTTGGCTACCATTATTGAACATTTTGATAAAGAGATCCCATAGAAGAATCCTGAGCAAAATGGTGAGGTGGTGGTAGAACTGCAGAACAGAATTTCGAATTCTCATGGATTGTAGGCTTTCTGGAATCATGAAGAATAAACAGATTCCTGAAGCTGTTGTCCTGAGGTAATCTTTAAATCAACCGTAAATCCAAATGATCTCCTGAAGCTATCTTAAAACTAAAAAAAAGTTTAACTAGTAAAAATGTTCTGCCTTGAGCATCATACTCTTTTAAACCAACCAGCAAAATAACCAAAACCTACAGCCATCGAGTTAATTCCAACACATAGTGACTGCCTATAGGGTTTCCAAGGCTGGAGGCAGGAGGAGACAGCCTCAACTCTTTCCCAAGAAGCATTTGGTGGATTTAAATTGCCAGCCTTGCAGTTTGTAGTCCAATACATACCCGACAATGCCACCAGGTCTCCCATACACTTGTTAGAACTATGTGGAATCAACCACCAAGTTTGGGGGTCCTATGAGAGAAAGATAAGGCTGCCTACTCCTGCAAAGATTTACACTCTCAGCAACTCTATGTAGGGTCTCTATGAGCTCGATTCACTTGTCTACCAATTTGTCGGACTGTGGTGGCTTGAGTGTTGCTGTAATGCTGAAGTTATGCATTTCAAATGCCAGAAGGTCATCCATGGTCAATAGATTTCAGCAAAGCCTCCAGACTCAGGACAGATTAGGAAGAAGCCCTAAATGATCCACTCCTGAAGGACTAACCACAGAAAGTTTAATATAGTGTCAGAACATGAGTCTCTCAGGTTGAAAGTTATCTAAAATGTAACTGTGTTGTACAATGGAACTTAATTATGATGAGGTAAATCTTTGGGGACCTATATTTGTTGACCGAGCATGACACAAAAACTGAGAAGAAATAGCTGCAAACATCCATTAGTAATCAGAATGTGGAATATGCAAATTACGAATGAAGGAAAATTGGAAGTTGTCAAAAATGAAATGGAATGCATAAGGCATTAGTGAGCTGAAATGAATTAGTATTGGTCATTGAAACCCAAAATCATATGCCTTACTATGTTAGGAATGACACATTCAACAGGAATGTTGTCTCAGTTATCATTTTAAAAGTCAGCTACCTCAAAGGACCATGCTATTTTTGATAAGATAATATCTAAACAACTAGAGGGGAGATCACTTAACACAATTCTTATTCAAATTTATGAGTGAACCACTAAAGCCAACGATAAAGAAATTGAAGAATGCTACCAACTTGTTATGTCTGAAATGAATCAAACATGCCATCAAGGTTCATTGGTAATTACTGGTGATTGGAATGCAATAGTGGAAAACAAAGTGGTAAGGTCAATCATTAGAAAACATGGTCTTGGTGATAAAAATGAAGGTGGAGATCCCATGACATAATTTTGAAAGACCGCTAACTTTTTTGCAAATATTTTTTTCAACAACACAAACAGAATGTACCCATGAACCTCACCTGCAGGAATACACAGGGATGAAATTGACCACGTCTCTGGTAAGAGATGATCCAGAAGATTGCTATCATTATCATTAGCCAAAGCAAGGCCAGGGGATGGTGGAGCAGACAATCTATTGTATGTATGCAAGTTCATGTTGAAACTAAAGAAATTTAAAACGGGTCTATGAGCACCAACATACACTCCATCTAAATGTAGAGACCGTCTCAAGAACAGATTTGATTTATTGAACACTGCACGTGGGGCTGCGCTCGCGTGGTTGGCAGTTCGAAAGCACCAGCAGCCTTGCAGGAGAGAGACTGGGCGTTGTACACCTGTCAGAAGGTACACTCTCAGAAACCCACTGGGGTCACGATGAGTCAGCATGGACTCAGTAGCAGTGAGTTGGTTTTGTTTGGTAATGACCAAGTGCCAGATACTATCAAGTACTGTATATATGAAGAAATTGAAAGGTAATTTAAAAGACAATAAACAGAAAAAACTAACATGGCTGTCAAAAGAAACTCTGAAAATTGCTCTTAAAAAGTAGCTGGAACAAATGGAAGAAATAATAAAGCAAAAAGACAGAACAGAACATTTTGAAAGGCAGCTCAAAATGACAAAGTGAAATATTATAAATAGATGTGCAAAGACCTGGATGCAGAATCCCAAAGGGAAGAACACATCGCACCCAGTATTTCTCAACATGAAAGAAATGAAGAAAAATGTCAAGCCTTGAGTTGCACTATTAAAAGATTGTATCGGAAAAATAGCAAAACATGCAAGAAGCACCAAAAGAAGATGCAAGGAAGACTCACTGTTGAACTGATCAACATTCAACCATGTCACGAGGTACCTTATGATCAAACCTGACAGTATTAAAGGAAGAAGTCCACATTGCACTAAAGATAATGACAACAAAAAAAAGGCTCAGGAAATAATCCAAGAATACCAGTGGGAATATTTCAACAAGATGTTGAAACACTGGAAGCACTCAGTTGTCTATGCCAAGAAAATTGGAAGACAGATAACTGGCCAATCAACGGGAATTCTTCTTTCCAAAGAAAAATGACCTAACAGAATGTGGAAATTACCAACAATTTCATTAATATCATATGCAGGTAAAATTTGGTGAAGATAATTAAGAAAGAGTTGAAGCATTACATCCACAGGGAGCTGCCAGAAATTCAAGCTGGATTCAGAAGAGGAAGTGGAACAGGCATATCATTGCTGATGTCAGATGAATCTTTACTGAAAACAAAGAATTCCAGAAAGATATTCACTTGTGTTTTATTGATTATGCAAAGGCATTTGACTGCATGGATCATAATAAACTATGCATCATATTGCAAAGAACGCAAATTCCATAGTACTTAATTGTATCCCGGTGAAACTTGCCCAAAGACCAAGAGAGAGTTGGGTGGACAGAACAGGAGAATACTGTGTGGTTCAAAATCAGGAAAGATGTGTGTCAGGGTTGAATCCTTTCACCATACACATTCAATCTGTATGTTGAGTAAATAGTCTGAGAAACTGGATTATATGAAGAAGAATGTAGCATCAAGATTGGAGGAAAGCTCATTAACGACTTGCCGATGCAAAAGACACAATCTTGTTTGCTGAAAGCGAAGAGGACTTGAAGCACCCACTTATGAAGATCCAAGGCCACGACCTTCAAAGTGGATTGCAACTCAATATGAGGAAAGCAAAATTCCTCATAACTGTATCAAAATATAAGAGCATAATGGATGGAAAAAGATTCTGAATTTTTCTAGGATTTTATTTTACTTGTATCCACAGTTAAAACATATGGAAATCAAGAAATCAAACAATATATTTCTCTGGGCCTACAAGCTGCACAAGCCCTCTTTAAATGTTAAACGTATCACTTTAAAGACTAAGTGCACCTGACCCAAGCCATGTGGTTTTCCATCATCTCATGTCCATATGGGCAATAAATAAGGAAGAGCAGAGAAAAACAGATGCGGGATGGTTAAAGAATATTGAAAATACCAGGGCTGCCAGAAGAACAAATAAATCTGCTTTGGATGAAATACATCCAGAATGTTCCTTAGAAGTGAGGCGAGTAAGACTTCAACTTGAGTACTTTGACTATTTTATTAGAAAGGACAAATCCCCCCCCAAAGGGCATCGTGCACAGAGAATGCACTCAGAGGCTACAGCAATGGGTTCCAACATCGCTACAACTGGAAAGATGTTGCAGGATCAGGCAATATTTTCTCCTATTTTACATAATTATTGGATTCTGGGTTCCAATGATCTCTTTGACAAAGTAGCTTCTCTGATTTTCCTCTGGCTCATAATACTTCTCTATGTTTATGTACCCCTCTGAACATTTTTTCTTGTTTTTAAAACTTTTCCTTGGTGCTAGCCTCACCCCTAGTTGGAGTGAGTCTAGAATATTTACTAGATGCTTACAGTCAATTTCTTGGGTAACCGTCACAAATTACCAGAATCTTGGTGGCTTAAAATAATAGAATTTATTTTCTCACATTTATTGTAGTTCTGGACTAAAACTTTGAAACTAAGGAGTCAATCAGGATCGGGCTACCTCTGGAAGCTTTAGGAAAGACACCCCACCCCTGTGCCTCCCCCCAAAACAAATATTTTTTTGGCAAGATAATGGTGAAAACCAGACTTCTTCATTTTATAAAATCTAGGGATATGGTTAAAAGACAAATGGTTTTCTTAATAGAAAGGTTTGGGTCTAAATTTAGAATAAGCCTCTTTCTAGCCTTGTGATTTTTAACAAGGAACCTACTTGTGCTAAGCCTGAGGTTTTACATCTAAAAAAAATGGAACTAGATTTTAAAAAATTAGTTATTGTCAAATAGGTTCCAATTCATCAAGGTCCCATGTGTGGCAGAATAGAGCTCTGCTCCCCCTGGAGCCCTCTGAAATTTCAGTGACTGAGTTCTTGCTAGTCCATCACCAGTCTTTTCTTCCAAGGCAACCGGGTGAGCTCGAACCCCTGAACTCAGTTAGCAGTTACCCATTTGCACCACCCAGATATAAAAAGTGCTTGCTCTGATAACTATTACAAATCATCCTGAATCCCATTCAGCTGTCCACAGATGATTTCAAAATCATGATTTGAAAGCAGTTCATTAGAGTTTATCCCCCTCCTGAGAACTTGCATTTCCAGAATATTTCCAGGTATTTTAACAACCTCTCCAGGTGAAAGGGTCTTGAACTAGAGGCCCCCTTCATCTCGTGTTAGTGTTCTTGAAAGGAGGGTACATGGCACTAGCTCTACTTGAGCCACTGGCAGAAATTCTGCCAGCCTTCCTGGCCTTGCAATGTATGCTCAGCCTGCATTGATCTGCTCTGGACACAGCATGTACAGCTTCTGTTCCCATCAGGACTCAAAGAAGATCACTCAAAATAAGTGATCTTCTCTGAATGGATGATCCAAGACATCTACCAAGCAAGAGAACACTGATGCTCTTTTTATATAATATTTGAAATGTCAACTATGACTGGTAAAAAAAAAAAGAATATAAATGCAAATTCTCAGGCAAGGGAAAGGGGCAGGGAGCTTGACCAGAACAAACTGCCCCAAGCCCTGTTTAAAATTAAATCAGGGCTCCTCATGGCTCCACCCTAGGCTTGTGATAAGCCTTCATGGGCATCTGTGCACTAAGGAGACCTCAAGGACAGGTCCATGGTTAAGATCACAGCTATCCAAACATATGCATCTCATGTTGCTTCATGCTGAAATCCATTAAAATGGCAGCTGGTTTTGTTCTTGAGTCTGTTCTGAGTCACGTTGGCTTTACATAGGACAGAACAAAATGCAGGTCGTCCTGACCGCCTTCATACCCGTGATCTATACTTGAGTCTTGTTGCAGCTACTGTGTCGGTGCGGACCATGGCGGGTCTTCTTTTTCTCGAAACGTCTACTTTACCAAGCATGATGGCCTTATTCGGGGAACGGTTCCTCCTGCTAATATGCCGAACGTCCACAAAATGAAGTCTCGTCACCTTCGATTCCAAGGAATGTTCTGGCTGTATTTCTCCCAAGACAGGGGCCCACGTCTTCTGGAATGCTAGTTCCTCAGGGTCACTGGCTAATACATTTTTGCTCTTTCAACTTCTCCAAGAGTGCTGCCTGCTCGTTCCTGAGTCATGATGTTGGTGTTACAAGAGGTCTCTGGCAACACATTTGCCTGGTGCAATAAGTGGTTTGATTTCTTGACTCTGCTTTCATGGACATTGGTTGTGGGCCCAAGCAAAATGAAATTTTTGATACCATCATTATGTCTTAATTTATCATGCTATTGTTTATCGGTCCAGTTGTGAGGAAGTATTTTTGTTGCTGTTGGTGGTTTCATTTTGTTGAAGTGTAGGCTATGCTAAAGGTATAGCCTTTTATTTTCCTCAAATAATACATTTCATAAGGAGATCTATTTTAAAGACCCAAAGCACAAGAGCAGGATGAATAAAGGGGGTGATCTCAGAATTCTGGAAGTTCAGAAAGCAGATGGATAAATGGCAAGAGACCAGAGAACAGCAAATCCTCAACTGGCATTGCAAGAAGATCTAAACATAAATAAATCCGATATGTTTGCACAATTCTCGGGAAGACTCAGGCTTTTGAAATGGAAAAGGAATTGGGGCCAAATTAGAGCTGACTGGTGGAAAGCTGCTTGTGATAGAAATTTATTTCCTTAATCCCTTATATATCAGACTCCAGCTGAGTGCCTCTGCTTCCCTTGAATAGACAGTGTGGAAGTCTATTTACTGGAGAAAGTCCAGGGCTATCTGGCATAGCTGTAAGGTATGGATAATGTACTGTAAAATGGGGGTGATACGAGACTGTAAGCATATTAAATACTGAATATCCAGGCTTCTTGGCCCATATTCATCCAGGAAGATTGACAGCCAATCACAGTTTTACCCACTTGCAAGAGACTGAAGAAACCTTCAGTCTGGTGATTCAGATTAGTACAAAAGGAAAGAAGAGAAGATGCCAACCACAGAGGTACCCCAAGACAGTGTACCCAGGCCACCTTTATTATGGCAGACATAGCACTGCCTTGTAAGTGCCAGTACAAGTTTTACCATAAACTCAACCCTCCCTTTTTGCATCAGTGGTGCCCAGTGCCTTGAGTTTTTAGTCTGTACACGTCATCAATCCATGTACTTTAGTCTAAAAATCTGCCTTATACATAGTTTGGTTTTTGTGATAGTTAGGTTTATTGTGCCAGTTTGGCCAATGAACACATGTGGGATTAATTGAAGGGCAGTTTAATTGAAGGGTTGAGAGATAAGTGGCTCGGCGAGCCTCACCTTTCTGTTCTCTTGCTCTCTGATGGTTGGACCAGTTACAGCTGCCTTAGCTAGTTCTCTGGTCAGCTGGCAAGGCTCACTTCCTGTGAGACATCCTGAGGAGAAGGCACATGGACCTACCCCGATGCAGCCCTGGGTGCTGAATAAGCCTCGTGGAGACCCCTGCCAGCGCTGAGATGCTTACACGCTCACTGATTCAGCTTTCCTCCTACAGTTAGCATCATTGTGTGTGTTTTGTGAGTTTGAGGAGGACTTTGTAGATTGGTGTCAGACATATGGGCTAATGTCGGACTTATGGGCCAGGACTGGACTGGGTTGGGATGCTTAATGTACAATTATCCTTTATATAAAACTCTCTCTTATACACACATGAGTTTCTATACATTAGTTCTTCTGGTCTACCCAGACTAACACAGTTTTCTAAGCAGTATTTTTAATTCTATATCATTGGCTAAATTAATGATACTATCAAGAGAATTACCATATGCCCCATGGAAATGTTTTATAATAGTCTTCCATAAAATGATATCTCTAACTTGGACCAAGAACATATATAAAACATAGATATATGAATGGATTTTGAACCTGCACATAATTGTATGCATAATCTGAGAAACATTAGTTCTTATGATGTGGCCCTACACAATATTTGCCCCGCGAAAGAGCACACTTAAGATATGGATGCGATATAAAAGTGTGGTGAAGAAATCAGATGAGAAGGAAAGAGATGTTGAACACCTTCCCTTCACATAGGCAGCATGCACTTCTACAGATCCGGCACCATGTCCCTGCCACAGCAATGTCAGGTAGTTTGTGCTTACGCCAGTGCTGTGTCACTGTCTTTTTGCGTGTGTGTGTTTTCTTGTTTGCTGGAGAGAAGGTGATATTTGAGGGAACCCTAAATAAAGTTCCCTACAGAGAGGAAGGGAAGAACATTCGAAGCAGACGGCCCGAGCAAAGGAGAAATGCTTGAGAGAAGTACAGGCTTGTGTTTGCTGCTCAACTTTTGGAAATTAGGTCCTCAGGTAAAGGAAAGCACTTCTTTTTTCAAATTATTGTTAAAAGATCATTTTATTGGGGACTATTACAACTCTTGTTACAATCCATACATTGGCAGCACGAGGCGAATGTGTACATATGTTGCCTTCACTCTTTTCTAGACATTGACTTTCTATTGAGCCCTTGGGATCAGCTCCTCTTTTCTTTAACCCCTTCACCCCACCCTCATAACCCCTTGATAGATTATAAATTGTTGATATTTTAATATCTACACACCAACTGCTGTCTCCCTTCCCCAATGTTTTCTGTTGTTCTTCCCCCTGGAGAGGGGTGTGTGGTTATGTGTCGATCCATTGTGATCGGTTCCCCCTTTCTCCCTTCCTCTTTCCCCACTTCCCCCTGCCCGTCTGGTGTCGTTGTTTCCACTCCTGGTCCTGGATTATGATACACTTCTATATCGCATAGCATCCTAAGAAATTAGAGGCGAATTCCCTGGAACCAGGGTCAAAAGCCAGGCCTCTTTGTGGTGGAGATTACAATCTTTACTATACAAAGGTCATATATTACTCATTACTTGGAAATCTACCACATTCCTACCTCTATTCTCCTCCCCTGCACCCACCCACCCCACACAAATACTTAGATATTAGATGATGTTCCTGTACAGGGTTTTCCAGACAACTCCCCAGTAGCTATCAGGATAATTTAACTACCCAATCATTACAAAAAATTTTTTAAAGAAGTTGAATTTCTTCCCCAGAAGATTTATCTTAGACATAAGAATTTTTAAATCTCTTGTATTTATTTATAGTCTATTCTCTTACATAACATGAACATTGCTGAAGAGCCCAGTCTTCTTGGGTGAGAACAACACAAGCAAACTTCATGCTATCGAGCTGATGCTGACTTGCAGCAAAACTGTAGGGCGGGATACAACTGCCCCTTAGGGTTTCCAAGATTGTAACTGTTTACAGGAGTAGAAACCCCGTCTTTGTTCCATGTAGCTGCTGGTGGTTTTGAACTGCCAACCTTGAGAAGCACAGCCCAACTTATAACCACTATGCCACCAGGGCTCCCTCTTACTGGGGAGAGAAGCATAAAGGTTACCCAAATGAGTGAATGTTATTGAAAGTTTTGTCCTTTCCAGACAACCGAAAAGTGGATGAAGGGAG
>NW_022107431.1:64853068-64854648 GCF_000313985.2 Echinops telfairi | reverse complement strand
TACTTAGTTCTTATGACATGGCCCTACTTGATTCTCACCCTCATGAAGAGATCACTGAAGATATGTGTGGCATAGCAAAGTGTAGTGAAGAAACCAGATGGTGCCTGGCTATCAGAAAGAATAACATCTTGGATCTTAAAGGCTTGTATTAAAACAAGAAGCCACCTAAGTGAGTCATCAACTAAGGCCACATGGAAGAAGAACATCATCCTGTGTGATCCAAGGATTATAAATGTTAAAAATACAAATCTGTAGAAGGGAATCGTATCAGAGCTTAAATCATGAGCACCTGCTTTGCGGAAGGCTATGAATGACAGTGGGAGGTCAAAGTCCAGTTGCAGTGTGCCTACATGGATTAAGTTTCCTGTGATTTCCCTCCGACCATAATCCAGGGATGTGAATAGCCTTGCTATCAGACAGAGGGCATTGTAAACTCCATTAAGGCAGATGTTGTTGTTGTTGTTGTTGTTAGGTGCCATTGAGTCGAGTTCTATACATAGTCATCCAATGCGGAACAGAAGGAAACACCGCCCAGTCCTGTGTCAGTCTCACAACTGTTCCTGTGCCTGAGCTCACTGCTGCAGTCGCTGTGTCAAACCATCTCCTTGAAGGATTTCTTCGTTTGCACTGCCCCTCTACTCTACCAACCATGATGTCCTCTGCAGGGTCTGGTCTTTCCTTACAATATGTCCAAAGTAAGAAGATAAAGTCTTGCCATCCTTATTTCCAAGGACCACTCTGGCAGTACATCTTCCAAGACATCAGTTTTTCCTTTTAGCAGTCCCTGGTATTTTCAAGATTCTTCCCCAGCACCACAGTTCAATTCATCAATTCCCCTTTGGTCTTCCTGATTTAATCTCAACTTTCACATGTACATGAGACGATGGAAAATACCATGGCTTGGGTCAGGTGCACCTTAGTTCTCAAAGTAACATCCTTATTTTTCAGTACTCTAAAGAGGTCTTGTGTAGCAGATTTACCCAATTCAACAGGTTTTTTTAATCTCTCTTTTTTTTAATTAATCATTTTAGGGGGCTCTTACAAATCTTGTAACAATTCATCATTCAGTAATATTAAGCACACTTGAACATATGTTGTCATCAACATTTCCAAAACAATTTCTTTTTACTTGAGCTCTTGCCATCAGCCCCTCTTTTTTCCCCCCACCCTCCTCCACCTTCCCGTCCTCATGAAACCTTGATCAATTATATATTAATACAGTTATTTTGTATCTTACACTATCCATTGTCTCTCTTCACCTACCTTTCTATTATTTACCCCACCCCCCGGAGGGGGTGCTACACATCCAACCTTGTGATGGGTTTCCCCTTTGTCCACTCCTCTCCAGTCCCCACCATCCCCCTACCCTCATGCTCTCACTACTCCCACTACTGTTCCTGAGGCTTTTATCTGTCCTGAATTCCATGTGCCGAGAACTCTTATCTGTACCAACGTGTGCATTCCAGCCTAGTCTAATTTGTAAGGAAGAACTGAGTCATGGTAGTGGGGGTGGGGGAGTATTCAGGAACTAAAGGAATGATGTGTGATTCATCAGTGCTGTGCTGCACCTTGGTTGAATC
>NW_022107431.1:64850001-64852267 GCF_000313985.2 Echinops telfairi | reverse complement strand
AAAAAAACCAGAAAAACAAATAAATACTTTCACGTCTGTCTGCTGACCCTTATGTATGTTTTCCAGTCAAGTCTGATGAGGTGCTAAGCCCTATCCCCCAAGTCATACATCTATTTTCAGGATTCTTCAGGGACTTGATCACTTTGCTCCCCTTGCTGCTCTGTTGCACTCCCTTCATGCTTCACCCCACTGTACATGGGGCAGACTTTCTGCACAGTGTCCAGTGCTGTCCCCCGTAGCGCTATGGGTCACCAAGGGAATGTCATGTCTCATGGTGGGGCTAGCCCTAAGGTCCTCTCTGTGCATTGGATGCTCTGAACAGGAATGTCATCCCGGGGTTTGGTGGATCATGATAAGGTTCTCTCTCTCTCCCTGCCCCCTCTTAGTTCACTCCCATATGTTCTGGACAGACCCGTCTCTATATCTTCAGTTCTGTCCCCTGTATTTCCTTGTTCTTCTGAGGGGGTCAACATAGCTCAGCTTGGCCCAGCTCTTTCATCCTCTTTTACGTTGCTGCTCCACGCCAGTATATTGCCCTGAAGGCCTGGCGCTCTGACTACATTTTTTGATCTCTTGAGTGTTGCTTCTGTGAGAATTGACTGTGGATAAAAAGAGGACAAAATCCTTGACAACTTCAATCTTTTCTCCATTTATCATGATGTTACCTATTGGTCTAGTTGTGAGTATTTGTGTCTTCTTGACATTGCATTATAATCCATACTGCATCCTTGATCTTCCTCAGCAAGTGCTTCAAATCCTCCTCACTTTTAGGAAGCTGATACATGGTAGGAGCTTAGAAATATTTTGGGAATAAGTGGATAAATAAATAAGTGAAAGAGTGTTGAGCTTGAAAATAAAACTGAAGACAGTAGGTTTAGTTCTATGTTCCAAACAGATAGGAAGTTAGTTCTTGAAAATTCCATTGGCTTATGAGTTGGGCTGATAACTGCAAGACTAGCAGTTCAAAACCACCAGCCATTCTGTAGGCTAAATATGGACCTTTACACTCCCATAAAGTTTTATAATCTCGGAAATCCACAGTAGCCATTCTTTTTCTGTCGGGTCTCTATGAGTTGGCACCAACTTGATGGCAGTGAGTCTGGTTTTCTGGAGCTAAAGACTATAAAAACTCATTAGCCAAGGGATCAGGGTTCAGTGGTTTTGAGTAGTCCAACTTTGACCTTGGGTTGGGAGTGAACTGAAGCCTAGGGCTAATGAGCGATGGAAGGGTTAGTGGAGGGCTGGGTCACACTTCACCAGAGACCTGGAATGCTGGAAGCCTATTCTTTCTGCATTTTAGAACGGACTGTAACATATGCTAATTGAGAAGAGTCAGCCCCAGGGTAAGACCAGAGGTGGTGTCCGTAAATGGAATGGCAATGACCCAAAGATCTGGGAGAATGTGACAAGCAATTGTTTCAAGCTTGTTGAACAACCTGTCTGTGTAGTTAACTACACAGTGTCGTTACACCTACACGTGAACACACACACAAGGGTGAAATAAAATTATTTGGCAGAGCTCTTTTGTTCATGTCTTTGTAACTTCAACCAAATGATTCAGTGGAACCATGCACATCAGGATTGAACGGTTTTGTCATTCTACTGGGTGTATGAGAGAATACTGTGACCATAAAGAAATAAGACCTGCCAGTGAGGCACATGTGAGATCCCTGCCCAAAGTGGCAGAGGCAGCAGAGGTACCAGAAGCTGAAGCACCAAGACCGTGAGACAGAACAGAGGAGACTTTTAGGCAGAGTGCTGGACTTCCAAGCCCAGGGAACAAGACTGTGGCCAAGGGACCACATGGCCAAAAAGACATGTATGTCCATATAGCTAAGAAGAGGCTTTGCAGACAAAAGAACCGTATCCTTCACATTTTGTAACCTGTCAGCTTCCCTAGAAAGCCCCATAATCCTGAGTATTGTCTGTGAGTTCTGTGAGATCATTGCAAAGAATTAATGAACCCAGAGGAAGAGGTAGAGTGCCAACGGAGAGATGGTTGACGTCAGAATATAGCCAAGAAGGATGGGTGGTGGAAGCATGTCTGACCTCTGCCTGTGGCAACCTATAACACCTGCCAGGCTAACCATGTGAACACCCTCTTCACTCTTGCTGGCTCCTGACATCCCACCTGGAGTACCTACTCTCCTTCCTGTATCCTGTCATTCCTCACAGCCAGATCGGGCACCTATTTGATTTGCTTCACCTAACAGTATTTGGTATTGTTCCAGAGGCGACAACCACTGAAGACAAAGCGGGTGAATAA
>NW_022107431.1:64843251-64848155 GCF_000313985.2 Echinops telfairi | reverse complement strand
GATCATGGAAGGAAAACTTTAGTGAATGTTGAATTGATGGCTCATTTCCATGGAAACAATCCTAAAATTTATTTTGATATTTGAATTCTTAGAATCACATTTTAATATGCTATGCTGTTTAGCTCCCACTTCATTAATCCTCAACCTCCATTTAAACACCTATAGTAGTAGTCGTCCTATTATTTTTATACTACCTACTATGTTCAAATGTATTTTGAACATTTTATCTAACACAGCACTAAAGTTCAGGCTTCCCTTTATTTATTGGTTTTGATTTCCTGAGTGTGTGTGGCTTAGTGGCATGGATTAGGCTGTATTCACAGGGTCAGTAGTTCTAAGAGACCAGATATTCCTCAGAAGAAAGATGAGGTATTCTACTCCCACAATTATACTCCCTTTGAAGACCCACAGAGGCAGCTCTAGTCTGTCCTACTGGGTCCTTATGAGTCAAAATTGACTCGAAGGCAGTGAGTTTGGGTTTGGGGTTTTTGGTTTGGTTTGGGTTATATTCACTCAGTTCTAATCATGTTGTTTCCTCTCGGTTTGTAGCACACTCTATATTGATTTTTACCCCAATGCCTCGGCATACTCTTTGCTCCTTGAATTGTATATCTTTGCTGACTCTTCTTTTCATCATTAAATTAATTACGAAAACTCTCCACATCCCAGATGAAGTGTACCAGGTATTTTCAACTTGAGGATGTACTGCATTGCATTAAGTGTTGCCTCCTCAAGAGGAATGCAAGTTCCTTAACATTAGAAAGAAGTGTCAATTTGTCTACCACACCCCTACTTGACCGCAACAGTAATTGGCCAATAAAATGTGCTTGAAATGAACTAGTGAATGAACAGCCACATCCATGTATAGGACTGAGAAGCAGTTGTGGCTGAGCAACAGTTCCAGCCTTGAGGATTATGATGGGTGAGAAATAGAATTAGAAAAGAAGGATCCAAACACGGGCTCTTTGCCCACCATTATCAGAGTGCACTCTCATCGAAGGTACATTTCATACATGAATTTATAGGATAACTCCCACCTACCAGAGAGGTTCCCTTCATAAGATCACTACACGTTATAAGATTTGTTTAGAATTAAGTCCATTTTAAATTAGCTCTATGTTCTAATTTTAAAGATTTACATTCATCAAATCACAAATCAATCTTATATGAAAGAAAAGAGTTCTGCTGCATTGCACCACTGCCAGATTTTCCAACATGTTTACAGCTCACATACAGTTTTAAGAAAGTATCAAGCATATATTAAGTGAAGTATTGAAAGAGAAATCCAAACTTAATTTTCGAAGCTGGTGGAATACTGGTTACATGTTGGGTCAGCAGTTTGAAATGGCCAGCCTCTCTGTGGGGCAAACATGGGGCTTTCTACTCCCATAAAGAGTTAGGGTTTTGGAAACCCACGAGTCAGTTCTACCCTGTCCTGAGGGCCGATGTGAACCAGAATTGACTCAATGGTGGTGAGTTTGTTTTTTTGGTTTTGTAGGGAATTTGGATTTTTGCATTTGTTTTTATTAGCTATTGCATGGTAACAATGCCATGCAGTGGTTGTATGTGTACATTGCACTTCTTCGGGAACTAAGTTTCTGACAGATCAAAAACTTGTGTAGCAAAAGCAGGACTGGGAGAATCCTCAGCTCATTGCCTAGGACCTATAAGAAAGCAACACAAACTTAGCAGTCTTTGTTTTAGGTATCTACTGCAGACATGCCCTAAGTCCCAGCTGAGTCCTCCAAATGCGGGACTGGAGCCCTTTTTCGGTCAAGAAGCCATCCAGAAGGTGCTGGACAATCTCTCCTGTTATCTCTAGAGCTAGACTAGTTCATGTATCTAGAATCTACGATGGCAAAACTACCTTGATGCAGACCACCTGAGGACGAACTGGGGTCACTGTCAGCTGGAATCCAGAACAACCACAGAAGAAGGAAGGGCCCAGGGCTAATTAAGGGAAAGTCTTAACTAAGGAATAAAAGCAAAACGAACACCCACAGCCCGGAGTCACTTTCAGCTCATTGGAGCAGCTTGTGGGTAGAAACCATTAACCTTGCCGTTGGCCTTTCAATGCTTACCAGCAGCGCCACCAAGACTAACTGAGGAGTACTTTATGGAACTGAAATATTATAAATAATTTAAATCTAATATGGGAAGGACCTTCTACTACAAGAAGGAGGCCTGGTTGCATAGTGGGTAAAAGTAAAAAAAATTTTAAATGACACCTTTACCCTTTATTTTTCAAAGAAGTTTGTGCAGTCAATGTGCCCTTATGTTTCTTGACTGCTGCCTTCATGAGTATGGATAGTGGACATGACAACTTTCATCTGTCCTGTTTACCATGATGCTGTCTACTAGTCCTTGTGTGAGGCTTTTTGTTTTCTTTTCATGGAGTTGTAATCCATATCGGAGGACTTGATCTTTGTCAGGAAGTGCTTCAAGTTGTCCTCACTTGTAGCGAGACTGCGTCATCTGTATGTAACAGGCTGATAATGAGCTTTTTCCCAGCCCTGGTGCTGCATCAGTCTGCATGTTGTCCAGTTTCCTGCAGTCCAGCTACATAGCATCCAGACTGGGATATGACTCCGGCACACACCTTTACTGAGTTTAAACCACGAGGATCCATTTCTACCAGAATGCTCGTTAGATGTAGGGATGGCGAGACTTCACCTCGTGTACTTTGGACACGTTCTTAGGAGAGATCCTTCCTAGAGGAGGACATCGGGCACGACGAAGTGGTTGCTGAGGTTAGGTGCCATCAAGTTGGTTCCAACCCATAGCGACCCTACACACAGCAGAACGAACCACTGCCGGGTCCTGCGCCGTCCTCACCACCATCCCTCTGCTTGAGCCCATTGAAGCAGCCACGGGGTCAATCCATCTTGCTGAGCGTCTTCCTCTTTTTCACTGTCCCTCGACTTTACCAAGCATGAGTTCCTTCTCCCAGGACGAGTCTCTTCTGACAACATGAGACCCAGCCTTCCCATTCTTGCTTCCAAGGACCACTCTGGCCATACTTCTTCCAAGACAGATGGGTTTGTCCTTTTGGCAATCCCTGGTACTTTCAGGATTCTTCTACAGCACCACAGTTCAACTTCGTTGATTCTTCTTCAGTCTTCCTTATTCTTTGTCCAACTTTCACATACATACGAGGCCATGGAAAATCCCATGGCTTGGCTTAGGGATGCATTAGTCTTCAAAGTCACATCCTTGCTTTTCAATATTCTAAAGAGGTCTTGTGCTTCGGGTTTTCCTAATGAAACTTGTCTTGTGGTCTCTTGACTGCTGCTTGCATGAGCCTGGACGGTGGCTCCAAGCAAGACAACCTCCTTGACAACATCCATCTTCTCTTCCTTTAGCCTCATGTTGCCCACTGATCCAGGTGTGAGGTTTTGGTTCTTTATATTGTGTTGCAATCCATACGGGAAGCTGCAATCCTTGATCTTCATCTACAAGGGCCTCACATCCTCCACTTTCAGTAAGTAAGGTTACGTCATCTGCATATTGCATATCGTTAAGCCTTTCTCCCATCCTGAGGCCACATTCTTCTTCATGTAAGCCAGCTTCTCTGATTATATTATGCTCATCATACAGATTGAATGAGTATGGTAAGAGAATACAGCACTATACATACCTTTCCTTATTTTAAAGCATGTAGTGTTTCCTTGTTCTGCTCACACAACTGCCTCTTGGCTCATGTAGGGCTTTCTGGTGAGCACAATGGGGTGTTCTAGGGTTCTCCTTCTCAAGACTGGACACAGATTTTTATGGCCCACACACAGTCAATTGCCTTGTTCATAGTCAATGAAACACAAGTAAACATCTTCTTGGAGTTTTCTGCTTTCAGCCAAGATCCAACTGACATCAGCAATGATATCCCTTGTTCCACATCCTCTTCTGAATCCAGCCAGAACCTCTGGTAGTTCCCTGTCAGTGTATTTTGGCAACCCTCGTTGGATGTTCTTAAGGAAAATTTTACTTGCATGTGATGTTAATGACACTGTTCTGTACTTTGAGCATTCTGTTGGGTCACCTTTCTTTGGAATGGAGACGAGCCTCTTCCAGCCAATTGGCCAAGCTGTCTCCCAAATTGCCCGTCATAGACAAGTTAGTGATTGTAATGCTTCATCAACTGTTTTAGGCTTGGACCTTTCCTTTAGCACCTTGGGTGCTTGTCCATAGGCTACCTATTAAAATGGTTGACTTGTCAACTACTCATTTTTTGGTACAGTAACTCTGTGTTCTTTCTATTTTCTTTTGATGCTTCCTTCTTTGTTCATAGAATCTTTCAATATTACAACTCGGGGCTTGAAATTTTTCTTTGGGTCTTTCAGTTTAAGATATGCCATGTGTTTTCCTCCTTTTTGGTTTGTCTAACTCTAGGGTGGTGCACATTTCATGATCAGGTTTGGCTTAGCTTCCCTTTGAAATGTTCTGGATAGCAGGGTAACATAGCCAGATACTAAAAACCTCATGAATAGCCACAGAACATGATCAGAACCACTGCTGGAGACGAGCTCCTCCAGTTTGAAGGCACTCAGCATGTAGAGTTGACCATCATGGCATGGATGGAATAAAGCCTGAGTAAGAAAAGCCTTTATGACTTGCATATGCTGATGAGGCACAATGTAAAATGGGAAAAGAAAAAAAAAACAGCTGCAAACATCTATCAATAATTGCAACTTGGAATTACAAAGTATGACTATGAAAGTTGGAAGTCATCAAAAATGAAATGGAATACATAAATATTGATATGTTAGACTTTAGCAAGCTGAAATTGACAAGTACTGGTTTCTTTGAATCGGCCCGCCATGTGGTTTGTCATCCCTGGGATGACAGATTCAAGAGGAATGGTGTAAATTACGTTCATAGTCAAAATGATATTATCCTATTACAGACAG
>NW_022107431.1:64781879-64839645 GCF_000313985.2 Echinops telfairi | reverse complement strand
ATGCCCAAGGGAGGCATTGGGGTCAAAGTGTGGCACTCACAAAAGTCAGCGGACAGATCTGGAACTATGAGAGGGCTTTTCAATGTTTGCTGTTGGCGATTTATTTATTTATTTATTGGGTTTGGAGTATTGGCTATTGTTGATTTTTTTGTCTTATTTTTTTGGTTGTTTTGCTTTGCTTTGACTTTTTGTAAGTATTAAATTGACTATGCAGGTCTATCTGCACATGATAGGCAGGATAAACAATCCGGAGGAGAGAACAATGAGACCGATGGTTCGGGGGGACACAGGAGAGGGGGGACACAGAAAAGGAGGGTGGTGCCATCAAACCCAGAGATAAGGGAAGAATAAGTCATCTAAAATTGATGTTGAAGAGGGTGGAAGGTGCTTGTGGGGGCTTGATCAAGGACATTGTAGCCAAGAGAAGTGACCAAAACCCCAAAGAAGGCCCAACACGATAGTGGGGTGGGAGGAAGGGAAAAGGAGGACAGAACTGAGAGGCAAAGGGCACTTATAGAGGTCTGAGTACAGGCATGTATCTAAGTAAATACACACATATAATGACAGGGGCTATATCTATGTACATATACATATTCATGAAGTTTTACAGCAGAGGACGGACCTGGGCCTCCACTCGTGTACTCCCTCAGTGCAAGAACAATGTGTTGTACTGACAAAGCCTTCGGTGATGTTCACCTTCCCTGACACGATTGCTGAAAATAAAATGTGTGCATAAGCAAATGTGGTGAAGAAAGCTGATGGTGCCCACCTGTCAAAAGATATAGCGCCTGGGGTCTTAAAGGCATGAAGATAAACAAGCAGCCATCTAGCTGAGAAGCAACAAAGCCCACATGGAAGAAGGACACCAGCCTGTGTGATCACGAGGTGTCGATGGGATCAGGTATCAGGCATCAAAGACCCAAAACAAAACAAATAAATAAAAATCATATCAATGGAAATGAGGGGGAGGGCAGAGTGGAGACCCAAAGCCCATCAGTAGTCAGGTGGACACCCCCTGTCAGAAGGGCCACATGGAAGAGATGAGCCAGTCAGGGTGCAGTATAGCACCGACGAAACAGACAACCTTCCTCTAGTTCAGCAGTTCTCAACCTGTGGGTCGTGACCCCTTTGGGGGTGGAATGACCGGTTCACAGGGTCGCCCAATTTATAACAGTAGCAAAATGACAGTGATGAAATAGCAACAAAAATAATTTTGTGGTTGGGTCGTCACCACAGCATGAGGAATTGTATTTAAGGGTCGTGGCATTAGGAAAGTTGAGAACCACTGCTTTAGTTCTTTAAGGCTTCTTTCCCCCTACTATCATGACCCCAATTCTGTTTTTACAAATCGGGCTAGACAAGAACATGTATACTGGTACAGATAAGAGCTCGCAACACAGGAAATCCAGAACAGAGAACCCTCCACCCCCAGGGCCAATAAGGGAAGCAGTTATCCTAGGAGGGTTAGGGAAGCGGGGCTTCAAGGGGGAACCAATCACAATAATCGACGTGTGGCCCCCCTCCCAGGAGGACGGACAGCAGAAAAGTGAGTGAAAGGAGACAGTGATCGGTGTAAGACGTGGGAAAAAATAATGATTTATAAATTATCAAGGGGACAAGGGGTAGGGAGGAAAAAATTAAAAATGAGCTGATGCCAGGGTTTCTCAAGTGGAAAATGTTTTGATCCCTCCAGATTCCTTATCCCTCAAACTTAATTAGTGGTCCGAGTGGCATTAAAAAGAAAGAGGAAACGTTGAAATGGACTTGGAGTCCAGTTATTAGTAAACAAGTTCATCTCCAACAAACGCGAGACAGACTCACTGCCCTTTAGTTGATTTGCACTCACGGAGACCCTCCACGACAGGGCGGAACTGCGTCTGAGATGCATACCAGGTTAAGACTCAGCATTTTAGGTTTCTCTCTGTGACCCACTTTTAATTCTAGTTTTTATTTTCTGATTCCTTTTGGACTGAGGGTTCTCGTTCTGCCATTGTTGGGGTTTCTCTTTGTGTGTGTGGTTTTTACAGGAAATCCAGGCTGGGTAAAGCTGTAAAGATAGTAACTAGACAGTAGCTACATCTTGGGTTATGGCAGTGGAGGTTGGGGGGAATGGGGAGCTAATAATAATGAATACACACAAAAAAGTGAATGTTCTAACAGTTATTGTGGTGATGATTGCAAAATCCTTTAATATATTTAAGCCATTCAGTTTTAAGAGTTTGTGAATTATATGTCAATAAAACTATTAAAATAAATTTTAAAACTGACAAAAAAGAAAATGTTTTGAAAATGATGACAACATATGTACAGATGTGTATGACACAGTGGATATATGTATGGATTATGATAAGAGCTGTAAGAGCCCCCAATAAAATAAAATTATTTTTTTTAAAAACGTCACAAAAGAGCACTGGTGGCAGAGTTCAGCGTTGGGCTGAAGTTCCGAGTCACCAGCTGCTCCACAGGAGAGATGAGGTCTCTCCAGTCTGAGGAACACACAGGGCAGTTCTTCCCTGCCCTGTAGGGTCACTGTGAGTCGGAATTGATTTGATGCCATTAAGGGAGTGAGTGAAAACTGTCCCCAGAAATGCCTTCATTATTACGGCAAAGGGTGTGTTGCTTTAAGAGCTCCTGTTGAAGTAGTGCCTCATAGGGAGGGACATGGTTGCGGTTGAGCTGCGGTGGTAAAACAAGTTTGGCGGACAAAGCCATACTTGATGCAGACAAAGATCATATTGTGACAGTGCAGTCATTTAAAATATTTCTGGATTTAATTATATTTCAAAAAAGAATGCAGTTGTCTGGTACGACATACAAAAGCATGGATGGGTTTCTTCTCATCAGTCTTAGTTCAATAAAAACATGACCTCAACTCCAGGGCAAGTTTTTCCCTATTAGTCTCCTCCAGAGGGAGAGTCTTGTCTCCTTCCAACATCTGTGGGCAGGGCATTCCTTAGAAATCAACATGTCTTGGCATTTGTTTTTCTCTTGGTTGTCAGAGGGACCACAGGTCCAAAGGACATGCTCTACTCCTGACTCCTCTTTCCTGGTAGTACTGAGATCTCTCCTATTCTCTTGTGAGATATAAAACAGGTGCTCTAGCAACGTGCCAGTTAAAGCATTCAGCTTTAACCAATTAGTCAGAAGGTCAGTGATTCAAACCTGCTCGCTGCTCCACCTGAGAGTGATATGGCAGTCCGCTTCTGTAATGGTTTATGGCTTTTTGGAGACTCTGTAAGGTAGTTCTTGTCTGTCCTATAGTATTGCTCACTGGAATCAACCTGGTGGCAGGAGGTTTAAGGTAAAAGGTGATGTAGTCCTTACGATATTGGACCAGAGCCTTGACCTAGGTAAATGGGTTTCATCCCACCCTGATCCTCTTATACCTGACTGGATGATCGTACCAGATCACACTGTGGGGGATGATCACATCATTACATGACAACCAAATCACTGAAAATCAAGACGTAGCCAAGTTGACATGTACTCTGTGGGGGATACAGTCCAAACCTTGTCTTTTAGTTGAATCTGTTCATTTTCTCTTGAATCAGTGTATAGAATAGTCACATACTGCACCCACCCACTTGCTGTCGAACTAATTCCAACTTTTAGTGACCCTGTAGGATGTAGTAGAATGGCCTCATAAGGTTGCCTAGACTAAAAATGTTGATGGAAGCGGACTGCTTCCTCTTTCTTGTACAGAATAGCTGTGGGGTTCAAATCACCAACCTTTCACTTAGTTGCCAAGTGCCATTCTGTTACATAGCATAGACATTGATAATTGCCATCTGGCTTCTTCCCTTCTTTATGATAATTAATAGTTATTAGGATTTAGTAAGTAATAACTTAGGAAACAATGCTATAGACAAAGGAATGACTAGGGAATTAAAAGCAACAACGAGGAGGACGTGGAGATCCTGGAGCTGTTGGAGCAACAGCATCTAGCTGAAAGGAATTACTAAGAGGCAGAAGAAGGGAGAGTGTGATGGTGGGGCAGGCGGAAAGTAAAAGGAAACAGGAAAGATCTAGGAAGTGCCCTTATGTAGCTATATTATTCATAAAAGTAGAGGTATTGGCTTATGTACATATATGGCAATACATTGAGGAAGTGGACAGACTTTAGGCTTCTGCTCAAGTCCTCCCTCAATGTAAGAACACTTTTCTAACAACCTGGCATTTCTGACATGCTCACCCTTTTGACACATCACTGAAGACAAAATGAGTGCATAAGCAAATGTGGTGAAGAAAGTTGATGGTGCCCGGCTATCAAAAGATGTAATATCTGGGGTCTTAAAGGCTTGACATTAAACAAGTGGCCATCTAGAAGAGAAGCAACAAGCCCACATGGAAAAAGCACACCAGCCTGTGTGAACGTGGGGTGTCAACAGAATCAGGTAACAGGCTTTAGAAAACCCAAAACAAACACAAAAGCATTGGGTCGGAGCAGAGCCCTCAACCCACCTGTAGACAATAGGACATCTCTTCACAAGGAAGGGATGAGTCAACCCGGGGGTGCAGTAGAGCATCGCTGAAACAATCAACATTCCTCTGGTTCTTTGAGGCTTCCTCACCCCCCACTATCATGGCCCCAGTCCTGCCTTTCAGTTTGGGCTAGACCGGAGCATGTACACTGCTACAGATAAGAGCTCACGACACACGGCATCCGGGTCAGGTAAACCTGAGGAACAGAAATGGGAGTAGGGATACCAGGAGGTAGGGGGAGAGGGTGGGGTGAAGAGGGGAGGAAGGGGGAAAGCCAACGCCAGTGATCGATACATATTCCTCCCACACACACGGGGATGAACAACAAAAACATGGGTGAAGGGAGACAGCAGACGGTGTAAGAGGTGAAATTTATAATTTATCAAGGGGTCATGAGGGTGGGAGTGGGGAAAGGAGGGAAAAAAGAGGAGCTGATACTAAGGGCTCAAATAGAAAGTAGATGTTTAGAAAATGATGTTGGCAACATATATACAAATATGCTTGATACAATTTATGTATGGAATGTTGTAAAAATGATTTTAAAATAAATAATTGTTTAAAGTAATAATTTAACACTAGCAATAGTAAATTCTTTTCTAAGAGCAGTATAATGTTTTCTTGTATGCCTGCATAATCCTTTAACTCAGTGGTTGTCAACCTTCCTAACGTCACAACCCTTTCATACAGTTCCTAATGTGGTGGTGGCCCCCAACCAATATAATCATGTTCTCATTTTCAGGAGTCGCATGAACAGTGCATCCAGTGGATCGTTAAATTCATTCATGGCCAGCATAGTCCTAAAAGGGTTTCTTTTCTCTATGATTGCTTAGCAATGGCAGTCGAGACGGGACTTCTCCCCCCCAGGTAGGTGTCATGGTGGAGATCAACAGCTCGGAGAATTTTCCTTGATGCTGAGATTTAGAGTTGGTAAGAAGGGGTTGTTGTGAAAGGGTAATGTTGCGGGAAGAAGAAAAGGTAGGCTCGTCAGGTAATTCTCCAGAATAGTTCAGGTCTTACTTTCTTAGAATTGCATACAAATATGTGTCGCTTAACGTCCATGGTATGATCTGTGAGATAGGACAGTCCGTGACTTGAATGTTACACAAGTACCCTATTTGAACCTTATGGGAGCCCACCTCCTGGTGCCTGTATCGCTGCTGCTGGAGCTGCTGGCAGAAGCCAGATGAGAGAACAGGGAAGGAACAGCACACCCCGTCCCAGCTGTTCTGTCTGCCTGCGTGACAGGAGTGGCCTGCCCTGCCCAGCAGCCACTGCTCCTGCCGCCAGCCTGCCAGATAATGCCTTGAGAGCCCACACCTAGAGCCTTATCTTCTGCCTCACCTGTCTGCATCCTGTTGGTGGTCTGTGCTGCAAGAACCTGGGTTTTGGGTCTTTAAAACTGTTAGGGTTTGAACATGCTAAAAATTGCTGTTTTGTCTTTAAAAGAAAAAAAAATCTTACAGGACCACGTGGATGTATATGCAGATGTAGCGACAGATGTAGCCTAGAGGGAAGTTGAGTGGTTGGGTTGGTTGACTGAACTTCGTAGCTAGCTTCTTGTCAGGCAGGATCTCATTGATTCAGTCGGATAGTGGCTGCTGCAGTCATGACGAAGGCTTTCCGACTAACACATCTGGTGCCTGATGCCTGGTTGTCATCTGGACGGTAAACCAGCTTTTCCCTGTGGACTGGGAGCTCTCGAGCAAGTGTGCAGTAGAGGCCCCTGGAGAAGTTGTGTTAACTTTTAGTAACTTGCCTGGAAGTCTTCGCATCATTGTTTCCAAAGTCTGAGGCCTGCCCAGATTTAAAAGGAAAGAACACTGGCATTCCTGCTTAACCTGGTGTGAACAGGGCTCGTATCCTATTTCAGAAAAGCCAGTGAGAAAATCTGGCCAGTATTTTAGAAATATCTAATCTGACACAGTCTGATATCTGGTAAACATTTGGCCAAGTGTTCAGCCTTTGGTGGGCTTCCTTCTAGTAGAAGTAAAGCATAATGAATATTATATAAAGTAGATGTAAAGTATTATGAATATTAATGTAGTTCTTTGTGTTTTACCTTTCATGTAGGTAAAGAATGTAAAATGCTGTGCATATAATTAACAAATTATCTTTGCATAATAATATACTTTTATGGAAAGTGCTTGCTATGAGAAATATAGTATCCAGAGTATTCAAGTATTCAAATATTCCTCTGGTTCCTTGGGGCTTCCTCATCCACTGTCATGACCCCAGTCCTGCCTTTCACTGCAGGCTAGACCGGAGCATGTGCACTGCTACAGATAAGAGATAGGAGCTCATGTCACAGAATTCAGGAACAGGAATGGGAGTAGCAATACCAGGAAAGGGAAGGTGGAGAGAAGAGGGGAGGAAGGGGGAACCAATCGCAGTAACTGACACATAACCACCACCACCCCAGGGTGGGAAACAACAGAAACCATGGGGGAAGGGAGACAGTGGTCAATGTAAGAAATGAAAATAATAATAATTTATAATTTATCAAGGGGTCCCAAGGGTGGGAGAGGGGGAGGGATAAACGAGGAGCTGATACTAAGGGTTCAAATACAAAGTAAATGTTTAGAAAACAATGATGGCAACACCATGTACAAATATGCTTGATACAATTGATGTATGGATTGTTATAAGAGTTGTACGAGCTCCCAATAAAATCTTTTAATTAAAAAAAAGGGAAAAATCTGTTTGTAATTGGATTGGGTGTTCCTTTCTTATAGGCTGGTTTGTGAATCCCTGATAAACTCCGATACTCTTGAATGGGAAAGAACACAGCTTTGGGCATTAACATTTAAACTGGTTCGGAAAATCATCGGGGGAGTGGATTACAAGGTAATTTTCTTTAATTATTTCCATATATGTACCTTATTTTCAGACAAGAAATTACGTGGAAGCATTTTTAAAATCTGTTTTTCTTTGTGTATTTCTGCCTCTCTGAAAACTGCAGGTGATTAATATATTTCTCTGAGTAGGGAAGGCCGCTGCACAATCTGTCCCTTTGTGCACTGGTGTTGGGTCCATCCGTATGGCACGTGAGAAAGCACAGAGCAGGGCTTTGTGGAATAGGATGAAGGCATCCGCCACGAAGGGAGCAAGGTCCTGCTTCACACCGACCTTGGTCTTCCCTAACGGCCCTCCTCAGCACTCCGCCGCCTCCACCCTCCACCAGTGCTGGAGAGCTTCCCTGCTGCGTCCCAGCCGCTCTCCTGAGCTGTCCTCTGACAGAATCACCACCCCGACTCTGCTCCATGCCTTTTGCAGTGTCTCTAATCTGAAATCACCGAACGAGCATAAACACTGGTGTGAATCACGGTTTAACACAAAGCTAACTCTCATCCTTTAATATCTTAGCTGTTTAATAGGCAGGTTTTGTCTTCTCATTTGCTTGTATAGTGGTTTATAATTGTTTCTGCGTATGTGCTTTGTCTTTTTTACAAAACGTGTCACATAATTTATAGTCAGTAATTGCATGTTGAGTGAGAGATGTCTTTTTGTATCAGATTCTGCTTTGAAGTACTGCAACTAGTTAATATGTGGAGACAGAATAAATAGCTTTGTTGGATTCACTTGAGGGGTTAAGGTATGTGATGGATAAAAAGGGAGAATAAAGTTGGAATGCCAGAGAGAGAGAGCATAAAAAGTCATCTGCCAGAAAGTTGTTCTGATCCACGTTTTCTTGCCCTGGTGTCAGAGCCTGCCGACTAGTCCAACGGTCCTGAAAGGGGGAGTGAGGATTAAGGAAAAAAAGAGACAAAGTATTGGGAGGGCAACAGTAAATACTGAAGCCCCGAGTTTATTCTACATCTTCTTTTTATACATGCAGAAACAATCCGGGGTTATATTTTTCTCATTGTTAAGCAAGCACATTGGATACATATCAACAAGTCTGTGTTTTTCCAAACCAAGCATCCTTGAGAAAATTAACCATCCTGATTTCCCAGAACTCGCATACGTCCTTGTTCTTTTTCTTAGTCTCAATGTCAAGGCGCAGAAGCAAACAGCAGATACTGACACCTGGGTCGTGAGACTTCTCAGCCGTTTCAAGGCTGAGTCTTAATGGCCTTCAACACCCTGGTCTCCAATAGTTCCTGGAATAATCCAGTATCTTTTCATTCCATTTTTCCACAGTTTTTTGAGTCCTCGTATTTCTGTCCGTCATGAGTTAAGCATTTTTGTCCTTTGTAACATTAGAAAAGTAAAGAAAGTTAGATTTTCATTTTTAAGTGACATTGCTGGTTCGTATTATGTAACCTTTATAGCACTCTCTTTGGAACACAGCTCTTTTCTTGAATTAATGTTACAGACTTAAGTGTTCACTGATTCAGAAGAGTGAAAGGTGTGATCTTGAAGTTTTTCCCTAAGCACATTACCCTGAAACCTTTGAATGAGGCCTAATTTACAAGTAAATGGCATTGGTGATTCCATGGTAGAATTCTCACGTTTCCTCTTGGGTTGGATTCAGGGGCAGTCACCCCATCTCTCATTGGCAAATCGCATGCTGCTATGCTACAGAACAAGTTGCAGCACGCTTTCCAGACTAAGAGTAGGAAGGAAAACCCAGCAATTACTTCCTAAAACCAACCAGTGGAAACCCGATGGATCACCACAATCTGATCTGTAACTGACCGTGGGACTGGTTCCGTGCACTGGGTCTCCTGGATCCTGTGCCAACTTGACAGCTGCTAACAACAGCCAGAGGAAACATCCTATTTCAGAATCGGGGCATGTTTTAACGTTAGCTAGCCCACGGCATGCTACTTACTTTTAACCCATGTCTGCCTGTCTTACTCCAGGGCGTTCGAGATCTTTTAAAAGTGATTTTGGAGAAAATCTTGACAATTCCTAACACAGTGAGCTCAGCTGTTGTGCAGCAGCTTCTGGCAGCCAGAGAGGTAATCTAAATACAGCTGAAGTTCATGGATCTTCACCTCCCAAAGCCCAGCTTGGTTGAGTTCTGCTATTAAACTTTTAGTTGTTTGTAAATGTCCGATTTGTTTATTTCTACAAAAGTTTCATATATGCTCAAAGATACAATTTCACTACAATCGGGAATTTTTGACTAATTTGTTGTGACTTTAACGATGAAAACATTAATAAAGATATTGGGATATTTTAAACCTTCAGAAGAGGTCATCTAATGGGCCGCATGAACTATCTTCATGCTTTGTAGCACATGTTGCAAGGATAGTTACTCTGGTCTATTCTTGTCCTCGCAAGTCTACCAATTTTTAAAGCATATTGAGAGTAGTTGACTAACCATCAACAATCCATTCCATTGTTTATTAATCTTTGTTTTTAGAGGTTCTTTACATATACATGAATTGCTTTCTACTGCAATTTAAGACCAGTGCATCCATGTAGTTTTTGCTAGTCTTTTTGCTGTTGTTGTTACTGTTGTATGTAAAAGGCTGACAGACTACTAATAAAAGTAGTAACATTTCCATATATGAAAGCCAAGATAGATAACCCTTCAGAAACAGTAACAGGAGTAATGGTTCCTTGAGGGTACAGGAAGGGGGTGGGGAGGGAGACATGGGGAGCTGATAGCATTAATGACTGTATGACCCCACTCGATGGGATGAACAGCAGAATTGTATATGAGTGGATATATCAGATTGTGTAAAATATGACACCACTCCCCAAAAAAGCTATTAAATGGTTAAAACTAAATACGGGTTCCTGGGGGATAGGGCGGGGTAAGGGAGGTGATTAAGGGGAGCTGATATCAAGGAGTTCAAGGAGAAAGAAAATATTTTGAAACTGATTGTGGTAGCAATGTTATGATATCTGTCACTCCCAATAGAATCATTAAAGCTTAAAAATTTAAAGTAACATTGTCCTTTTTTTTCACATAGGTTATAGCATATATCTTGGAAAGAAATGCCTGTTTGCTGCCGGCCTATTTTGCAGTTACTGAGATCAGGAAACTGTATCCTGAGGGAAAACTTCCACACTGGGTACATTTGATATTTTCTAAAATTTTAAGTTGAAGTTCAAGTTTTAAATTTGTTATAATTTTGTTATTTTTTTAAGATTTTAAAGAAGTAGTCACTACTTTCCTTAAATAATGTACGTATATTTCAATCCTTATGATGCATTGCTTTGATTTCCCTGCTGTGCCATTGAAGCAGTTCATCTATGTGATTAAAATACACACAGCTTCATTGCATAGCTAAGGATATGGTGGTGTGACATGGCTTACTCAGGGAAAGCTAAACTGGTAGGTAATTGTTTGAAAGCAAAAGGGAATAATCTTTGAGTAATTAGGAAGTGCCGGGCAGCACTAAACATATGATCTCATTTTACATAAATAATTGTGTTCGGAGAAATTTTGAATTTATTTTCATATTTAATTGTGTGTTATCTTTTTTTTTTTTTTAGTTACTTGGAAACCTGGTATCAGATTTTGTGGATACCTTCAGGCCCACGGCAAGAATAAACTCCATTTGTGGTAGGATAATTTAAAATATATTAAATGGCACCTGATTTTTAGACTCTAACTATTAAACAAAGGAACAGAATGATAGCTCAGTTGTGTCTCAGTGGCTTGTCATTGTAATAACTTTCTAAGAGGATAGAGAGAAAAATAGGTATAAAGACTAGGTCTGAGCTTCAGGTAGAAAGCTCTAGTAGGTGCTATTATGTTTAATACAGCTGGTAAAGCACCATAGCATCTAGATAACTAAAATTCCAACAGACCACACAGTGGTCATGTACATGAGAATATCAGGCCCCTTCACTTTGTTTTTATTCTTAACCTTTGTTTTTTATTTCATTTATTTTGTTTTCCATTTGTCATGATTTGCTAGTCTCTGAACTTTCTTGACAAAAATGAGCATATAATTTGGCAGTTTTTGCAGTGCCCACATATACCCATGAATTATTTCTAAAAGTCATGATGGCCTCAGAGCCATCTGGGAATTAGACCATTATTTATTCATTGATCAAATAGTAAGAACTTTCTGAACAAGCTACTGTTCTAGAAGTATAAAATAGATATTAGACCACCTGGGGTATATTTTTTAAATTCTCAGACTCTTAGCTCTTTTAACTGGGTTAGTTATGCCATTTAGAGAGCCGTGGAAGTGATTCGTGTTTGAAAAGAAAAATGATGAGTTGAATTTGCGATGCCTATGGGAGATCCAAAGGAGCCCTGAGAGCCCTGGTGGATAATGTTGCACTGCTAGCTGCAAAGTTGGCAGTCTGAGCCCACCAGATGCTCGTCAGGAGAAGGGTGAGGCGCTCTGCTCCCGTAACGATTCTCAGCCTTGGAAACTCTTGGGGTTTACTGTGTGTTGGACTTCACTTGGTGGCAGTAAGTGGGCAGGACATCCAAGTAGTGGTTACTTGTTAGGCAGTTGAATATATAAGCGGAACCTTATCTGCTGTATCGAGTCCTCCGGCATCCTGCCTACTATGGTTAATCTCCGTGATCTTCTATCAAGGGGCATGTAGTGAATTCTTTTACTTTGTGGTTACACAGCCCGTTGCAACTACTCAACTCTGGTATTTAGTGCAAAAACAGTGTGTACCCATGAAACTATGGTAAACCGGTGATTGTCTGGATTTGACTTGTGGGTTGTAGTTTACTGAACCCCTGATGTAACCATGTGGACCTGATGAAGACATTTTTGAGTTTGAAAGGCCTGTATTCATTTTAGAGTAAAACTAATTAAAGAAAATTTCCGAACTTCTCTCTTGTGTTTGCTTGATCCTTTATTCACTTACTATTTAAAGACTTGCTACGAATACCTAAAGTTAGGGATCCACCTTCTCATTTACCTTAAAACACTTTTTTCTCTTTTCTTTTTCTAACTGCACAGGTCGCTGCAGTCTTCTGCCAGTTGTAAATAACTCCGGTGCCATTTGTAATTCCTGGAAATTAGACCCTGCCACTCTTCGTTTTCCTCTGAAAGGCCTTTTGCCATATGATAAGGTATGTTGCTAAACATAGTGGGGCCTTGCGTTTATCTGACTGTTTCAGCCCAGTATAAGATATGTGATGCCAAGTTATAGCCCCGTAGCCTCAGGAAGTAATTTTCTGGGTCGTTAAGTTTGAATTTGGTTTTCAAGTTAATGTTGTTATTGTTGACATACAGCAAAAATGTTCTCATTGAGTCATTTCTGCAAGTACGATTCAGTGACACTGAGTACAGTTTTGAGTTGTGCCGCCATTGCTACCCTTCCACCATTAACATAGACTCAGTGCCCCCTAAGGTCTCTGTTTACCCTTTCAAATTACTGCTGTCACATGTATTGTTTTTAAAAGAGCATCCTGTTCAAAGCAGACTTTCTTTTAACTAGATTAACAAAAGTACTGCTTAGTTTCAAGATGACTTTAGGGAATATTTTTGGTTTCAGTTTTCAAGATTCTTTTCAGGGCAGTAGTTTCAGGGGTTCTGTCCAGTCCCCATTGCCTCCAGGGAGTTTGGAGTCCATAAGAATTTGAAATTCTGTTCTGCATCCCTCTCTCTCTACCAAAATTCTTTTATAGACTCTTTGCTCAAAATGATCAGTAGTATTAGCTGGGCACCATTCAGTTCTGCTGACCTCAGTTGTTCGTGGAGAGAGTTAGCCACACATTGCATATACTCCTCCTAGTCTTTGCTCTCCTCTTTTCCTTTGTTGCGCTTTCGAATAGAGACCAATCGGATAGCCGCTTGCAATAAAGTAGGAGGTAGGCTAGAGACATTAAACATGTTATTAGGCTAATTAACTGAAATATTCCCTGGAACCATGATCCTGAGCGTCCAAGCCAAGGAACAAATCCCATGAAGGTTTCAGTGGTACATCAGTAGTCTCGGCAGCTTTTTCTTTTTTTCTTTCTTTTTTTGGCCATTGTTGTAAATACCTCTGTCGCACATATTCTGCCAATTCATTTTTCACAGGTATACAATTTGTTTACAGCATTTACAATGTTTGGCTACAAATGTTTAATATTTATAGTCTGATAAGTGGTTTATCTTGTTATTCCAGTATTCAACTATACCTAGTGGTTTGTGATAGTGCTGATGTTTATTCCTTGTTGCTCCAGATTTGGCAAAGCACTTGGAGATAGAAAACTTAATTTTTAAATTGACTCCTAAAAATAGATATGCAGTATCCTTAAAATTGAAGAAAGAATGGGTCTTCAGTGTTTTAGTTTGACAAAAGGTGGGGGGGTGTAATACTGAAATAGAAAAGTCTCAAAGAAAAAGCCCTCAGATAGCAGGAAAATAATATGTGAGAATTAACAAAACCTATGAGCAAATTTGATGAGACTTATTATATTCTCTTGGAGATGGCCTGGTAAGCAGAATAAGGTGGGGGCATGCGGAGGTGGGTGGTGGTCAAAAATGTTTTTTTAAAAGTAAAAAAGGACAGTAATTTGGTAACTTACTGAAAATGAGAAGTATGACAGGTCTAGACTTTGAGAGTCCAAAGGGGCAAAACTTTAAGATGGGAAAAAGTGGTAAACTGAATAGAACTTACCATTATTGTCATGGAATTGATAGGAGCCCTGGTGGTATAGTGGTTGTTCATTGGGGTTTTGATTCACATGATCAGCAGGTCAAAATCACCAGCACTTTCCACTGGGCTCTCTACTCCCAGGCAATGAGAGTGAGTCATAGTATTCATACTGAAAAGAACTAACTTAGTATGTGTCAAGCACTAGTCCTTTAATAGCTGCTCTTAATGAGTCTTACTGTCTCCATGACAAGATGGCGATTCTGACACACAGGGCAGTAACTTAACTAAGATCCCACATTTAGGAAGCAGTAGGTAGAGCCAGGATTTGAATCTAGAATGTGGACATTGTGTTTATGTTTACAATGATTAAGGGATTGAAAACTACCTTCCATTCCTCTTTGATTAGAATTCGGAGTAGAAAAATGTTCTTTACTTAGTGTGATGCTTAAGACTTTAATGTGATGATAGCGTTAATAGTCGTTTCTAATTAATTGTAAAGGAAAGAGAGCTTACTTTATCAGATAACTGTAATTCTGATATGCCTTTAAGGGGCACCGCTCAAACTGTTATATTAGGCCTGCAGATTTAACTGATCCTTCTTTTAGGTCGTTCTTGTTGCAACTGCACCTGTGTTAAGTCCGCTCTCTAAAATTTTCTACATAAAGCCATGCACTTCGTTACTGTTTTCATATGTTCTCAAGGAGTCCTTTCAAACGATACCTTGACGCTGATGCTTATATAACCACATATATGTTACAAGGGGAATGCATAGCGACTTTGGTGACTGGGATGAATTGAGAGGGATGGTGGCACAGCTGTGAAAGATTCAGATGCTGTAACAGAAGGTGACAGTTTGAGCCTCGCAAACTCTCTGCTCCCATAAGGATTTTGGCCTCAGAAACCATCTGGAGGCAATTCTTATTCTATAGTGTCACCAAGAGCTATAATAGACCCAAGGGCAATGGCGTTTAAATAAGGCCAGCTAGGAATCAAGTTTTCTGTTGTGTTCTTTATAAAAATAAGAACAATTTAACACAATTAGTATTTATTTTTAAGTTCTCTACCTTTCAATTGCACAGTCTTATAGATTGAGTTGTGATTATGTGCATATTTTTGTTTCATCTACATAATGTATGCATATATGCATATGAAATATGTCCGTAGGGGTGCATGCATAAGTACGAGAGATCTGCAAAAAGTTCTTGGGAAAATGGCATTATCTTTTACGTCTGTTTTCCCGAGAACGTTCTGAAGCCCCTCATGGACGTGTGAAGTGCGGTGGAGGAGATGGGCTTGGAAGGCCTGGGTTCTGAGTTCATCTTCACTGTCACCCTCTGACTTTGGGCGAGTCCCTTGATTTCACTTTCATCTCTATCTGTTGAGGTGTTTGAAAAGGTTAACTGTGGGCACAGAAATTCTGTTGTTTTTCCCACTACCCAACAGATCATTCAAAACACACACATATCTAATACTACTCAAATGGAATTTGAGATAAACTTTGCAGTGACTGCTTCAAAATGCTATGTTTAGCAGTATAAATGGAAGTGAAAGGGACGTGTCTTGGAAAATTTCAAATGACTTCAAAGCGGTCGAGTATGCATAGAAGAGTTAGAATGAGCTAAAGAGAATTATTTCTAAGTTAACATGTTTTTGTATTGATCTGTATTGAGTGAATTAGCAAGTATAAATAGACATGACTCATTAACATCTCTAAAAGTTTATATATTTGAGAGCAAAAAACAACTTTTGAGAATCTTACTAGAGAAAAGAGGAGCTCATTTCAATATGTGTAGCTCTTGGATTGGAGATATTTGATAGCTTTTCAAGTTGTCATTTGGAACAAGGCTACAAATTCTAAGATATTTTGGTTTTCAATATAGCTTTCTACTCTGATATTCATTATAAACTTAGTTTTGTGATGAGAAATTGTCCACTTAGAGAAAAATTTGCTGTTAAGCTTCAACAGAACGGAAGGAAGGATCTTAAGGAGACTTCTGAGCAATATCACATGGGACAAAATCTGTATAACTGACATTGTGAGGTTTTACAACTTAAACTTGTAAACCTTTTGTATTTCCAGGATAGTAGCATGGAAAGTGCACTGGATGTGGGGGAGGGGCTGGAAGGTCGCTAGTTTCACCTTCACTGGTACAGCCTGTGTGTGTCACCCTGGGCAAGCCCCGTGTCACCTCACTGTAACCGCTTGTCAATTGAGAGGTTTTAACCAGTTAACTGTAAGCACTAAAACCCTATGATTTTCCTTTCTCCTACTAGATACTGCCTGCTGTGTGATGGTAACAAGTGTCTTTAGAAGGTTTTTAAATCCCATTTTCAAATGCGTTAATTCACAATTAACCTTGATCTTGAAGCAATAATTTTCTTTATTTTCTTTAAAGGATCTGTTTGAACCACAGACTGCTTTGTTGAGATATGTATTGGAGCAGCCTTATTCCAGGGATATGGTCTGCAATATGCTAGGTTTAAATAAGCAGGTACTGTACTGTGCTGGAAACCTAGTAAATTCTGCATAGAATCTGCACTATTCTTTTCTCCTTTCTTTGCTATAGCTAACTGAGCAAAACAGTTAAGAACTAGTTGGTGATTTTTAAAATATGTAATTTATAAACACTATTGTTACTATCGTGTATATATTGCTTTAAAAACTGTAAATTAAAAGAGATATTTAAAAAGTTGGTTTATTTTGCATTGCTTTTTTTTCTATAAGGCCAGTTTCAAGTATACCTTTTGCCAGAGAAACCTACACATGACATAACCATAATTTTTTGGACTTTTTAATTTTTGTTTTTGCTTGTTTGTTTGGGTGTCTATTTTTGTAACCCCTGGTATCTTCAGTGCGGCCTCACTGCTGGTTACTGCTTGGTGTTTGGTCTTCAGGGTTTAACATGTGGGAGGGTTTGTGCTGACTCTGGGTTCCTTGAGGCTGGCCTCATAGTCACTGTTTTGTCTTTTCTTTTTTTCTTCCTTTATTTTTGTTCTGTCCTGTCTTGTCCTGCCCATCCTCCAATGCTCTAGACCTTGAACATTGCTCAGGTATGTTCACAACCTTACTGTTGTATTGTGACTAACGATACGCTGGCCGCTTTGTAGCCACTGATTCCATTTAGAGAATACGTGTATGGTCGGGGCTTGAAATTGGCAGGACCATGCTGAGACCAAGGCCACTAAAACAAATTTCTTCTTGGGATATGAGAGTTATTTTTGCTGGATTGTTTTTGTTTTTATTTTTTATTTTTGGTGTTTGTTTTTTTAATTTTTTATTTTTTTTTTAATCAGAGAGACAACACCTGGCACTCACTAAAAGAGCCTGTCGCTTTTTGATGGGTTGTTTTTCCTTCCCACTCCATTTTATCGTTTTTCATCCTTTAGTGCTAAAGCTAGCCTGGTGGAATTTTCAGAGATGGAAAGATTGGTGGTGGCTTCTCTCTTTCCAGACTATTAAAACAAATCAATCAACCAGAATAACAACCACAAAAAAAAAACAAAAACTTACATTGCTTTGCCTTAAAATAAAACAAATTAGAAATGAAACCATTAACAAAACCAAAAAGAAAGAAAAACCCACTTACTATAGATATGCTGCTTTTAAAAGTTGGAGTGGTCAACTTTATACAAGGGAATACTTTTTTGTATACCTGGGGATTGACTAAAAAATGTCACACTCTTAGGTGGCCCCACACCTGTTGCACAAACACCCTTCTTTGTCCGTCTTTGCCAGCAGTGACGTCCTGGAGTGGGCTCCTGCAGTGGAAGCTCGCCCAGGGTGGGAGCGAAGCTCTGTGGCGCACTCTGTAAGCCGCACTCTTGTGCCGTCCCAAGTCTCTTGCCAAGACTTTGCCCCTGTGAGCAAAATAGTGGTTCCAATTCTTTTTGTTAAAACCTTTTTGAGCTCAACATAGTAAAACACGCCAGCTTTTCTTTTTTAAAAAGCCATCCTTGTCTAGGGCATCTAAAGTAGCGTTGCTGTTTGCAATACTATAGTGAAGGTTGTGCCAGTGCTTCCATTTATAAAGCCCTGTTTTTAAGGACATATAGCTTGGCCATAAAACTTGCTCAGTGTTGAAACTTTGCATGCCAAACCTCACCCTAGTAGCAGTATCTCTTTATTATTTTTAAGTTTTTATTTCTTCTGAAAAAATTGACCAAGTTTCCTTGTTCGGACAAGCTTTTGTACATGTGAAATTAAACCATGCTGCAGTATCTGACAGTGACTTCCTATAGTCTGTCAATTTAACATCTTACAGCACCAACTCCTTTAATTCCGGTCAACTTTTCACTTGAATTAGAGGTAAGTATTCCGTTTGGGGGGGGAAAAAGTCCTTCCTTCTGTCTTAAAAGTCATTTATGCAGTAGCTTTGAACTTTGGATCATAGTTGACTCAGTGGTCTTACTGTTCGGTGGAAAATGTCCTAGTGCTTGAGCTGCAGCTCCCTTCCCCCACATAGCCTTTCTTTCTTTGGGGGCAGATTGATTCAGACTAGAGACTGATTGTTCAGAGAAGAGTGTTTCTGATTTGATCACTTCAATACAAGTTTCAACCTAAAAAAAGTTTATGACTAAGACATAATTCCGTAAAAAATAAAGTTTATAATGGAAATGCTGACAGAACATTATTAGTATTGGTCCCACTGTAGTGTAAACATTGTCAAACATTCACAATCCATCAGTAATTGTTTGATAGGAGACCCTGTAGTGAGAGGATTTGTACATGGTAGGTAGTATGCTGAACTGACTTGATACGGTTTGTTGTTGTTAATTTTTTTCTCCTGGAAAGTAAATGTAGAAAATGTACACACTAGTACAAGATGCATATGATTAAAATTAACTAAGTTATCTTCTTGCAACTTTGATCATTATAGAACTATACCTGCACCTATACTTTCTTGTCCTTTCTCTAGCAATGCAATAATTTACTTAAAACTTGAAACCTTTTAAGAGCTGTGCATATTGCATTTTCCAGTAGGAATTGGGCTGTATTTTGTCCTAAAATTGGTTTCATTCAGAATGTCATAAATAGCCCAGTTTTGTGACCAGCAAGGTGGCGTGTTGGACTTAGATGCACAGTGGAAACACTTTATTATATTTGGTTACACAAGACTTTGCATTCTTGATCCTGAATAAATATATTACAAAACAGATACATCCTGTAGCTCTTATGATAATGTGAACTCTGGTTATGCCAAGACAGGCAAGTACTGGGCTAATCATTCAACTTATTACAGACAGGTTGTATTTGAAATTGGTATTAATTGGCTTAGCATTTTAGATCTCACCCGCAGCCTTCTTGATTAAAGAAGAAAGTAGAATAAGTGACAGAGCCTTCGTCTTTCCAGTGTGTCCTGAGTTTTAAAATTGATTTCTAACGCTAAAATAAAATTGTTAAATTATGTAAACCCACCTAAATATAGTATAGTATAAGGTAAGGGGACCAGATTTTAACATTGGTAAAGCGGGACAAAAGCGGGACACCATTGATAAAACTCATATCCTGGAAAAATAGCCACATGGCAGCCGAAAACCGTCTACCTCCAGCCGTTCCCTAGCTTGTCATACATTCTTTCCAAAAATCGGGACTTTTTAAAAATGCTGAGGACGCGGGAAAAATTGTTAAAAATCAGGACTGTCCCGCCAAAAGTGGGACGTCTGGTCACCTTGTGGCAAAGTGGTTAAGTGCTTAGCCACTAAGCCAGAAAGAAGGTCAGCAGTTCAAATCCACCAGCCATGCCATGGGAGAAAGATGTGGCAATCCCTTTCATTAAAGATTATAGCCTTGGAAACCTTATGGGGCAGTTCCACTCTGTCCCCCAGGGTCACTGCATTGGGAACTGACTTGACAGCAGTGGGTTTAAGTCCAGTGTGCTAAAATGCCACAGCAGAGTCATACCACAACTAGTAGATGAAAAGTTGTGCCCTTAATTAACGTAGGTTACTAGGAATGAAGATGATCATTTGGCCTTTTGAAATAGTGGTAGCATGCACTAGGTTAGTGCTGATGTTTCTATTAATGACTTGCAACTGCTTTTTAACTTGTATCAGTGGAAACACTGAGATAGGATTCCAGTGCAATTTGTGCCATTGTGTAGAAATTGAATCATTAAAATGTCAAATTTAGATGTTATCAAAATGCATTTTAACTAATGGCACATCTACATAAACTAACAAATTCAACTATATTTGCCTAACTAAAGATACATTTACATATGATACAAACTAACAGATTTGACAATCTGTGCCTGTATTTTATAGCCTTAAATTTACTAAATCTCTCAGAAAGCAAAATGATGAGCCACAGACATAATATCCATTGGCTATGGATGTACCTTGGTCTAGTGATTTCACATTAACCTTTATTCATTGATCATTAAACTGCTTTGCAAATTTTCATGTGTTCCCATTTGTAAAATAGCCTTTTATGTGTAGGAGAATGTTAATTTTAATGTTTCCGTCTGTGAGTAATTGAAAACTAAGTCAGAACTACTTCTACGATCATTTCATACAAGACGCTGTTTCTTTCTTTCTTGGTACGCGGGTGATTGGCAAACGGCAACACATTGAAGCTGTCTCTCAAGCTGGCTAAGACCTGGTCCTTGGCTTTAAGCAGAAGCACCTGGGGAATGTGGCGCTGCTCCTGATAGATGTTTTGTCACCCTCAGCCGTGAAGCACCAGAGATTCTCTGGCGAATTTCAGACCTTAAAGAATATGTGGGAGTAATTTGAAGCACTACATACATTGAAAGTCTTATCAGCTTTAACTGTAAATTTCCTAGTACTTGCATGATAAATCTCTCCATATTTTGACTTCCCTCTTCAAATTACTAGCTGTATGATTGTCACTACACCCCTGAACATATGTAGGTGAAAATCCATTTAAATAAATAAATAAATACTAAAAAGGAAAACTCCAAAGTAACTGAGGTGCTAAAGACCCGCTTCATTTAGCTTTGCTCTTTTTGTTTTTGTTCTTTTTGTTTTTGTTTTGTTTTTTCCTGAAGCAGATTGATTGAAGACCATCATGGCTGGAGGAATAGATGTCAAATCAGTTAGTTTTCCAAACTAGAGGCAACTACCCAGCATTAGTGAAAAATTGCTACTGGAAATCCTGGCTTTACTTCTTTTCACAAATTTTTCTGACTATTGTATACTTTGAATGATCTCCCTCTAAATTTGTGTTGTCTGACACATTCCTTAGGTTGTTGGTGGTTGGCAGAACAGTGAATTTCAAGCCCTGTACACAGTAGTTTTGCATGCTGGTTTAAGAAATAGTCTGTAGTGTTGTCTGTTGCACTTTGCTCTGCTTCATAACGATAATTCCATTTGGAGGAAAAGTACTGTAGTCTCTACTGGTGGTGTTAATATTGCTCTCTGTAAACCTGTAATGTGGTTGAGCTGTGATCATGGCATTGTGTTTTGGGGGAAAATCTATGGAACCAACCATTGATGCTTCCTGTTCGGGTTAGATGTTTGTTTGATCTGCATGCTTTTAAAAGAGTGCAGCTGGAGTAGAGCTTTACAAGTTTGAAGCCGGCAAAGAGCATGCAAAAAAAGGGGATGCTGTCATTTTATTTTTCCCAAATCCGTCCCCATTTTGCATTTTTCCCCGAAATTTGGAGAAATCATATCCCTTTTTCATGGCAAAAGATTAAATAATCACATCCAAAGTTGAGAGGGAAAGCATTGATATTAGTAATTATAATCACTAGAAAGACCTACAACTGCCTGACTACTAAGTAATATTGCATATTTATAAAGGAAATATGAAGGTGGCTTAAATATGGCTTGACATATTTCTTTTGGCAAAATATTATTTTTTTTAAACTATAAAGCACAGATCTTTTTGCCTCTAGAAAGGGAAGTTGCATTTTCATGTATTAGTGTTTAAACTCAATTCTTTTTCTTATTTTAGATTTGAAAATAGTCTAATTATAATTAAAGCTGCATTGTGTTTGGCTTCTAAGAGGGGAAAGTAGAGGTTAACTGTGGCATCAATTTTTTTTTTTTTTTTTTGCAGAGCAAGTTTCCGCTTCAGTATTTGGTTATTATGGTTAATGCCACAAATGGAAAAAGAGAGTTTGAATAATCTAATGGCTTTTTAGGAATACCTTTGTACATGAAGTTAGTGTAAACCCGGGCTTACTTTGAAATGAGTACATTTACATACTGCTTTATTTGCTCTCCCATCACAGTACTTGATCCCTGGAAATCCAGGGTTTTCATATTTTGAGTTAGATTGCAAAATGAATACTGCTGTACCTGTTCCATTTCTCTTCAAATGTTTCCCTTTTTCAAAGACAAAGAGCAAAAATGTTCTGTCTAGTGCCCTTTGTTGAATTGAAACAAAATATGTTGAGTGGAAGTCAAAAGTTAATGGAACTGATGTATTGTGGGAGCCCTGAAAGAAAAATTTTGTGTTGAAACTTATCCTCTCTGTCCATGTAACACGATGCAGCTTTGATTGACTAGCCTAACTCTCTAACTTCTGCAATTCAACTTCATCCCATGCTTCCCAGCCTCTTGTTACAATTAATGCACATTAACTGGTAACTTGTGAAACTAACCCGCAGGCTTTTGGAATACTGTATGTAATCTCTGCCCTACAGCACAAGCAGCGCTGCCCTGTGCTGGAGGACCAGCTGGTGGATCTGGTGGTGTACGCGATGGAGCGCTCAGAGACGGAAGAGAAGTTTGACGACGGGGGAACCAGCCAGCTCCTGTGGCAGCATCTCTCGAGTCAGCTCATCTTCTTTGTGCTTTTCCAGTTTGCAAGTTTTCCACATATGGTTCTTTCTCTTCATCAGAAGGTATGTACCAAATCTTGCTCTCCAGCTTTCCTCTGTTAGTATGTTTTAGATGGTGTGGGCATTGCCTAGTGGTTTTATTTGGATAGTGCCACAGGTTCGGAGCCAATATTTCTGTTTTGTTAAATGTTTTTATGGTTTCCTAACTTTCACTTTCTTGTCACTGTGAAAGCAAGATTCGTTCATTCATCCTGGGTGATCCTAGTGCAGGGAACAGTGGACACCAGATGAAAGGGCACTCACTGTATATACTCTCATGGAGTCTCCTCTAAGGGGCAGATACATATATCAGTCAACGTTCAAGGCAGTTCCCTCAGAACCCATAAAACAACTGGAAAAGCCCACATTTCTTACTTTAGGTGATCTGGAACATTAACTGAAATGGGAGAAATTATGAGTCAAAGCCCTCGGGTGGAAGATGTAGAAGAGGTTTGGTGAAGCCTGTTCAGGAGCCTGATGTGGCCATGGATTATCACCAGCTTTCTGGATAGCAGCACACATTCAAAGCAATGAAGTTGGCCACTGCCTTTGAGCCTTTGATTACTGTATATCATGTATGTTGCTCTTGTTTTCTAAGAGGGAGATTCTAGCAGGCCTTCTACCAGTAATTTTTTGCTGTTCCAGGTAACATTTTAGTTCACCCACAATTTAAAATTTTGGTTCAAGGGGAATAGCATCTACTAAGGAAATCAAAGAAGTCCTTGGTTAAGTACTTGACAACTAGGGAGAAGTTGGCAGTTCAAACCTACCCAGAGGTACCTCGAAAGACAGCTTTAGTGCTCTGCTTCCAAAAACCTTGAAGACTATTAAGTGGTTCTGTTATGTGAAGCTATGTCACTAGAAATTAAAATCAACTTGATGGCAGCTAACAACTGCAACAACAAAGAAATTGGGAGTGATTTTATCATGGAGCTCTTTAAAGACAAGGAGAAACAGTAGTAGTGTGTTTCCCTAGCAGTAGGGTCATTTGGACAGGGACAGAGGCCGTGAGAACTTGGATGAAAATGTGAAGGGAAAAGTCTTTGAGAGCTAGGGACAGTAAGGAGGTGAGGCTAGACAAAGAGAACCTTCAGGTGTTTGTTCTAGAGTGTAGATTTTCTTTCAGAGGCAATGAGGAAAGTGAGGACATCATTATATGCAGTTGAAAATTTCACTGCAAGTGCTCTTATGTAGGAAGATGATGCTGTGGACATAGATGGAGACAAAACCACAAACAAGGATATTAGTAAGAGATAGATACTCCAATGATCCAGGTCAGAGATGCTGAAGACCGATGTCAGGGCCAAGAAGAGAAACCAGGTACCAAGTGTTCCAAAGATGTTAATGGGCCTTGGTACCTGAAAAATAACTGAAGAAATGACAAATCTAAGGTCACTCATTGTTCTTCTTTGGCAGTGAATGGATAAAACTCATTGCTCCCCAGTCGATTCCAACTCAGATTGACCCTCTAGGACAAAGTAGACCTGCCATTGTGGGTTCCAAAGCTATAAATGTTCACAGCAGTAGAAAGCCTCATCTTTCTCCAATGTAGTGGTGGCTCCAAACTGCTGACCTGGCAGTTCAAAGATCATACTTGAATTCAAACAAAGGAAACAACAATGAAAGCTTTGATAAGCAGTTTTTCATTTGTTTTAATTTTCCAATTAAAACAAAAATTCCTTTTGCTATCCTGCAATTCATTTTGATGAATTATTTTAAGAAGAATTTTATTCATCTTAATTGTCATGTACATACATGATCGATTATGTTCTAAAACATTTAATTACATACATATATAGTTGTGTAGGGCTAACAAGGAACAAATCTATGTGCATGTGATATGAAAACTAATGAAGAAACTGGTTGGTCTGTCTTGCAGTGAAATGCCAACATTAGATGTTGACATTGTAAGAATTGAAATAAGGGTTTCCTTGTGTGTGTCTCTCTTTCCCCTCTCCCTTTTGAACTTTCCTTCATTCATATATATTTAAACATCCTCTGTAGTTAGCAGGGCGAGGACTTATTAAAGGCCGAGATCATCTGATGTGGGTTCTCCTGCAATTCATATCCGGAAGTATTCAGAAAAATGCACTTGCCGATTTTCTTCCTGTTATGAAGCTCTTTGACCTTCTGTACCCAGAGAAGGAAGTAAGTTTCCCTGCATAGTTAAGATAAAGTAATGGTAGAACTATGTCTGATTTGTGTGTTAGGGTCTTAGTGTGGTTTTGTGAGAAGAGCACTAACAACAATGTCCTTGCCTTTGTTTGTTGTTTGCATGTACTCCACATGCACAGGAATGCGCAGCCATGGAGCCCCTCCAGGGGTCTTGTTTAATATAGGTTTTGTTTAATATATTGTGATGACGGCTATTATTTTTAATCTTTTTTGGGGGGGGAGGGTGGATTTTTACAGTAATATGAAAAATTGGCTAGAATAGCAAACTCCATGTATCCATCACCAAGAAATATTCTTGATCTTTCCTTCCTTGCCATCTACTTTATTAATGATGGACTATGCAAATTCTAGGTCCTATATCATTTCACGCATCAGTATTCAGTATGCCTAATGGTATACTTCTTTAGAGTGTATATTTCTTTACTGTTTATATATTGTAGAAAAGCATATGTCTTAGAAATCCCATATATTTTCATTTTTCACATTGAGAAAGATTTCTCACACTGTTTAATTTTAAAACCAATAGCAAATAAATATGAAAGAAACTGAACATGTTTCTTTTTTAACTGAAGAGTTAAAGCCATAATTTATATATTAGAAAGTTTTCTTTTGTGTTGGCTTTTCCCCCTCCTAAACTCAATCTAGGTTGCTTCAGATTCTTAAATATTAGTCAATCAGTAGAAAAGAGATAAGTGGAGTTTTTTTACATTGGAAGAGTCTTTTGAAGGTGTTGAATTAAGGAATTTAAATTAAGCGTTGCTAATATTTTCCAAGAGATTTAAAAGAAAAAAACATATCTAGGGTAAATATTTCATAGAGAGTTCACTATAGTATTTCTCTTCAAAATAAGTCATGTATCCTTTAATATGATGGATATCTGGGTTTTTTTTTGTGTTTTTATAAAAGGTAATGTGTTTTTCAAAATCTATTGCTGATTTTGGAAAGACTTTACCATTTAAAAATTATTTTTGTTAGGAAATAATCTGATATTCATCAGGAAAAGCTTAACTCAGCATCTGTGTATTTCTTGTATTCTCTTTGCATATTAAAAACGTAGCCTGTAATCATATCAGCATTTTATGGTGTAAGCCTTCATATATAGTCTGTTAAATATTCAAAGAACCACTAGATGGAATTAATAAAGGATATTTTTTGAAGATAAACATATCAATTGGATTAATTTCATTCTTCTATATTTTATAATATGTACCTTGTTATTTTTCAGTGTATCCCAGTTCCTGACATTAACAAACCTCAGTCAACTCATGCCTTTGCGATGACTTGTATTTGGATCCATCTCAATAGAAAAGCACAAAATGACAACTCCAAGCTGCACATTCCAATACCTCATTCCCTGAATCTTCACCATGAGTGAGTTATTTGTAGCTTGGTAGTTAATTTCTTCACTCATTAAATAGCAGAACTGTAATCTAATATTGATCATATTATTAATGTGAAGATGAGGCAATATAAATTTGACTAATCCCTGCATCAGAAAACACCTGGAACTAAGGAATGATATATCTGAATTAACTCCCAATAAAATGGTTTTGAGAAAGGAAAATAAAAACCCACCTGGAAGATGAATCGTGTGTGTGTGTGTGTGTGTGTGTGTGTGTTTAATTTTTGAGGCTGATCCTGATTTTTACAGGTTGTACTTTAAAGGTATTGATTTCCAAGAGTAGGTAAAATGTTTTGAAGGATCTTAAGTGCTTGGGACTTGAATGGGTTTTTACTGAGATAGGTTTCACTCTGTGGGCCGCCAGGATCTGGTCTGGCTGGCATATTTCCTTTGATCTCTTCTGGAGTTGTAACTCCTCAAAGCGGATGCCCTTCTCAGACTGGTGCCATGGGCAAAGGTGTGGGAACTAGCTGAACTTCTCACCTAGACTTCTACAAAGGATGACCAACTCTAGTCACAGCAGACTGTAGTACATATTTTGTGCCTACATGTCTTTTTAAATGATCACGTATATATTATTAGAAGAATGAGCATTGTTTATTGTAGGATTGTTAGAATTTACAGATAAACCCAAAGGCAATGATAACTTCACGTTTCATTTGATTTGCATTGTATGAGGCACTGACTTAATATCTTTTCACAGTGACTCCTATAAAGGTATATGGTTGTGCACAAGTAATAATTAGAAATCTAGTTCATGGGTTTGTGAAAAGTGCCTTAATTCTCTGAGCAGGAGCCTAATACAAGACTGCATATGTAGTATAACAGAGGCTACTGTTCATTTGTAATTATGCTCCTCTGAAATGTTACCCAATCTTGGGTAGTGTTTTCACTCTAAATTTTGGGAAGAAACAACAATGCCTGTAGGAATAAAGATAGTATCAGCATAATTATATACTGTTTTGGTTTTTTTTTAATACAAGTTAACTTTATGGAAATAATTTGTATTTTTCTGTTTAATGGAACTGGAATTTTTTTAGGTTCTTACAGCAGAGTCTGAGAAATAAAAGTTTACAGATGAATGATTATAAGATTGCCCTATTGTGTAATGCGTATTCTACAAATTCAGAATGTTTTACGTTACCCATGGGAGCTCTGGTAGAAACAATTTATGGAAATGGAATTATGAAGATCTCTCTCCCTGGAACAAGCTGTTTGGCATCAGGATCGATTACTCCTTTACCAATGAACCTCCTAGATTCACTCACAGTTCATGCCAAAATGAGGTATATTTGTTATTAACATAGACTGTGCTTTCGTGATTTTGTGGTGTTTTATGGGTAGGCACATATTGTTAATAGTTACATTTATTTTGTTACAAAAATGAGTTTGGTTTATATAGGAATTCTAGAATTTACAAATAAAACTAAAGAAAGATGAAAATTGCCAGAATCACACCACTTACACAGAATAAAGTTCGTCCGTATTTAGCTTAGATGTCTTTTCCTTGGCATAAATAGGTGTTTTTTTGCTTTGTTTGGTTTGGTTAATTTTACAAGAATGGGCTTATATGTGATGCTGCACTGCGTAAGCATGGAGGCATCTTTAGATTTAAGCAGTGTGGCTTTTTAAAAAGACCAGAGAGGCTGGATGGAGTGTGAGTCTACGTGAGGCTTTCTCCCCAAGGAAAGAGGTAAAGAAAGCCTCGGAAACCGACAGGGGCAGTTCGCCCCATCCTGTAGGGTTGCTATACATCAGAATCAACCTGATGGCAATGAGAAGGCTAGTATTAGTTAAGGTTTCAGGAAGTCAAAATTATATATGGATTTTTAAAGCACTAATCCTTACACTGGATTCGTTTTGTCTTGAGATGGCAGACAACCGCAGCTGCACACTTCAGTCTGGGGTATATATCAAGCAATTCAATTTTTTATAGTAATTCCATAACTTTCTCTGCTTCTCAAGAGCACTTTCAGTATTGCTAATGGTAATTTGCTTGGGTTCCATGATGTCATTTCAGATTTGCCGTATTGCATTGAACATGATGAACATATGTGAGAACCACAATGGATCACTTTTTACTGCAATATACCATTTGCTTGAGAATTGAAATGCTCGCACAAAAATAATTAGCATCCTATAGTTCTTATTTTGGGTTTTTTAATCCAAAAAATGTATAAATGGGCCTGCAGAGTTCAAACCCTATTGTTCGGGGGTCAACTGAATCATGAAAACCAGATTTAATCTCAGGTCATGCAGTGCATTACAAGCAAGTTTCCTTCACTCCTTAAACATATCAAGTGCCTCAGTGTAATTTTTCCTATTTAAATGTAGATTTATACCGAATAAGTTAGCGTAAAGTAGAGGAGCCCCTGCATTTATGCTAACATTGTATGTGTTTGTTTTCTTCTCTTGTGTGTCCCCTCAGCCTTATTCACAGCATTGCTACCAGGGTGATAAAGCTTGCTCATGCGAAGTCCAGTGTGGCCTTAGCGCCAGCCCTCGTAGAGACTTACAGCCGTTTGCTGGTCTACATGGAAATAGAGTCTTTGGGCATCAAAGGATTTATCAGTACGTCCAATTTTCTGGTGTTCATCACCATTGACCCATTCACTCATTACAGGCTAATGAGAACAGGCAGTAAATAAAGTAAAATATGTAGCATATCTTTCATAAGGGGCTAAATGTTATAGTAAAAAATAAAGCAAAAAGGAAACTAAGAAATGGTAGACCCAGAAGAGTGAGTTCTTGAGTTGTGAGAAAAGGGCACTGGGCTCAGGATCTGGGAATGCAGGGGGCAGGGCACACAGGCGTGGTTGCAGTCCCTGTCCCGTGTTCTCCGTGTGTGGTGTGTCTGCTGCTGGCTCACCCCAGGGCAGCAGTACCCAGCTTGGAGGGCCAGGAAGCCTGGCTGGCAGCGGGGACTTTGTATTTCTACGCTGCAGAAGATACATTATATTGTCTTCTGGGCTCTGTGCAGGTTTAAATAATGAATTTGTATCTGTAAGTGTTTCTTTTGATTCATAATAACTCCTAAGTTTTCACCAACCCAGGATAATTTTCATTTTACCCACCATTATACTCTTCCTCCCAGATAATTGGGGAGGAAAGTCAAGTAAAATTTTCTTAGAAGGGAGAAGAGAACAAGAGCAGGTGTGATGCAAGTTTTATATTTGTTATTAAAAAATGAATTTTCTTGTTTCAAACACTTGGGAACATTCACACTGACACAGTAATTTAAAGAGAACTAAAGGAGTGAAGAAAGAGAATTTTCTTCTTTTTTTATCTCGCCTATTTTGTTTTTCCAGATGAACTCGAGATTCATTTTGTCAAATTTCAGGAAAACCAAAAGCAAACTTGGTATCACAATTAAGATCTGTCCGTACCCCCACCCCCACCCCCAACGTATACTATAAAATCATCACGTACATTTTACTCATTGTGACTTTTACAAATGCCTTTCAATGCATGGTTTTTGTTTGTTTTTGTTTTTTACTAATTTGAGCTTTCAAATGATCTGGTTCCTCAAGGTCAGCTTTTGCCGACAGTTTTCAAGTCTCATGCATGGGGCATCTTGCACACACTTCTGGAGATGTTCAGCTACCGGATGCACCACATTCAGCCTCATTACAGAGTCCAGCTCCTGAGCCATCTGCACACGCTGGCTGCGGTGGCCCAAACGAACCAGAACCAGCTTCATCTCTGGTAAGCTCCCTGGAGGCCGTCTGTCCTTAAGACTCATTGGGGACTTGGTTGGCATTGTGGGGCTTACCCTTTACCTCGTGCTAGTTTTCTGTACATATTTGTCAAAGCTTTCTGTTTCTGGCATTTGTCTTTTCCTTGTTTCCTGTGTAGAAGAAACTGAATCCAAGTTCTGGAAACAGAAACCGCTTCAGATACTTGAGTCCTTCCTTCCAGACATTTAGACTGAGAATGAGAACCCCAAGCCTTTGTCGTTAATAAGCTTTGAGAATTTTGCTAGTTTTCAATGTACTTCCGATTATGAATAGAGCATCTTCACATTTTAATTTTACTCAAATGAAAATGTATTTCTGACAGAAAAAAATGTAATTTTTGAGATGTTTTATTTCCAGGTAAAAGTTTTGAGCCCTGCAGACTGCATGTTATCTTTTTCACATCTGTAGGAAAGTCTGAGCTCTATGAAATTCAGCGCCTCAGGTTTTAAAAGCAAATTGCCAAGTCTCATTCTCACACAAAGGAAAAATTTTTTTAAATGTTTTTAATTAAAGAAGGTAGAATTTGTTGTGTACGTTTTTTATTGTAGTTAACTTGGGATTGAATTTTTATTTGTGCTTCTGACAGTTTGTATGCAGCTGTACTTTCCCACGTTTCTTTTGTTTTTGTACTTTGCAGTGTGGAGAGCACTGCTCTCAGGCTTATCACAGCGCTCGGCAGCTCTGAGGTACAGCCACAGTTCACACGCTTTCTTAGCGATCCCAAAACGGTGCTGTCTGCTGAATCTGAAGAACTGAACCGAGCTTTGATACTGACCTTGGCTAGAGCAACTCATGTAACAGGTAAGTAAGTGAGTCTGTAACTGGCAAACTCATGTAGCAGGTACACGAATGTGGACAGAACCTAAGAAAGAGGATTGAAGCTTGCTGTGATAGTCCTCAGACACTTGAGTGGGAACTCACTGAAGAGACTTTATACTGGTTAAAAAAAAGAAAAGAACAACCCAGCAGTTTGATCTCGTCACTACTTCCGTCTTTAATATAAGTTCTAGTTAGCTCAGCATTCCATTTTCAGCTTTCTTCTACAATTTTAAAGCTGTGGTTTTCCACCGTTGGTCTAAGTCCTGCTTAAAGGAAGTAAATTTAAGATTCGCAGAAAATTTCTCTGTTTTAGTTATACCTATCAATATTCATTGTACCAGCAGTTATAAAGAGATGCTGTATGAAAATGTGCTAATCAGTTTAAGAGTAAGACTGCAGCATATTACATGTTTAGCATAAATTTTAGGGGGGTGGTGGTGAGTGGAGAAGAAACGTTTATTTTCCAGACCAAAGCATTAGTGAGAAGAAGTGCCATTGCTTTTTGTGTTTGCATCTGCCTTTAATGCCTGACTTCGTAGATGATAATTGCATTCTCATCTCTGCATCTGCACTTAGTCTGTTTGCAATGTATTGTTCTAGTTGAAGGAAATAAAGAAAATATAGCTTTATATGCATAGGATGTTGGAAAAAGGCTATTTTAGTGGTCTTTTCATATAGTTGTATTTTTTGATATTGCACCAAAATTAGACAAGTCATAGTTTCTTAAAGTTACAATGTGGAATCTGAAACCCTCACAATGAACTTTTTGGGCTATTACATTAAATCCTACCAGTCTGTAGTATGTTCAGTGGGTTTGTTTATATCTGTGTGCGATGATTCTATATAGGTGGGACGTTTGGAAAATATGTATTCCATGAGTTAGATAACTTGGCAAATGTTTACATATTTCATTGTGTAAGAAACTTGGATTTTTAAATATCACTACAAATTTTACTTAGAAAGCCTCTTAAGTTTTTAAAAGCTGTCAATCTCATGGCTACCAATTTTCTAAGCTTCTAATTTTCACATGAAAGTTCAAATTTGATCATTGGTAACAGATGCCATTCTTTGTTTTCTTTGAAGTAATAGACTCACTTGGTTAATTTTCACAAACTCTTTCACTATTCCCTAACTAAGCAAGTCTATGAAAAACTACTTTTCTGTCCGTGTCTTTTCAAGTAAAATTGAAATTCTGTGAGAAAAGTAGTCAGTACACTGTACAACTTAAAGAAGTACACAAATGCGCAGGTACACTGAAATGTTCTGTGCCTGCTTCTCATTTTATCACACCAAATAATACAAAAAATTGTGCTCAAGGGTTGAGATTTAATCGTTTTTACTACCTCAGCAAAGACATTCTTTAAATGAAACGTCCTCTCAGCCCTGCATTGAGAGAGTAGACAACGGAGCATACAGTGACTGTATAGTGTAGTGCCAGCTGAGGGCAGTGCTGAGGGCATCTTAACCCACCATTGCTTTTGTACACTCACTGCACATCAATGTAGTAAACATTCTAATAACATCTGAGGATTATTATTTAAATAGCTTTGATCTTACTGTCCTCTTTCTTAGGGGAATCCTGAGGACACCCAGAAGTCCGTAGACCATCCCTTGAGAGTTCTTTTTCAAATCAATTGTTGAATTTAGTAACTTCAAATCTATTTCTGTTAACTACCTAGTTTCACCTCCATAAAATTTTGCCTAGCTATCTACATACACTTCTTTAATTCAGAGTTACATTTTTGCTATAGTCTATAGTTGTGTGATTACTGTGGTACTTTTGAACTCCAGAAAAGACATTGACTCTCGTAATTCTATTCCCTTACCTCAATCAAGTCTTAGTAAATGATGTAAATGAGCAATCCTGGTGGACCTGTATCAGCAAAAAAAAGGAGTAAGACTCTAAATGTCTTTTATCACCTTTTCATTAACTGTGCATATTTACACCTATGATCATTCCATCACTCATAAAGTTGGAGGTCTCGAGTGGAATTGACCTCTCTAGCACGCACCAGTGATATTCCTTTGAGTGTACCTAATTTGTTTTGTGATTTTTGCTCCGATAGCTTTTACAAATTGTAGGTATGATCCCTTACATCTAAAGTAAATCTGTTTTTCTGTTTTTATAGATTTTTTTACAGGCTCTGATTCAATTCAGGGGACTTGGTGTAAAGACATACTTCAGACCATCATGAGTTTTACTCCCCATAATTGGGCTTCACATACCCTTAGCTGTTTTCCAGCCCCACTACAGGTAATTTGATCTTGAATTGTTTATGGAATGCAGATGAGTTCCTCCTTTCCATTCTACAGAATACGTTTTAGTGATATATAAAACAAAATTTGCATTGGTTTCTTCTGTTTTAAATATAATAGTTACTTTCCTATCTTTTGAGTTATTTCTTGTCCAACTTTGTTTCTGAATATTTAATTATTATAGTTTCATATAATAGAAAATAGCTTTCTGATATTTAGAGCCTTACACGTTACCTGAAAAGCTTGTTCTATGATAGAACTGAGATGGGAAGAAAACCAATTTACCATATTTTCCACAAATAGTATGCCTCTGCAAATAACGTGTCCTTACATATAACATTTGTAAATAATGAAGGAAATCATTTCTAGCATAATCTGTGTTACATTGAGACAAAGACCGTATAAACTTGGTTATTTGTAATATAGAGAAAGAAAAATATAATTTACCTTATTGCCTAAGGAAGAATATCAAACAAACAAAATAAAGACTAGACAACTCCAATCCCTAATAAATTCTTTATCACAATCACGTACACTGCACGTGCAGCTTTTAAATCATTGACAAGTCTTTAGCCATTTCTTGTGCTAAAGTAGGCTAAATAAGAACTGAATGCACCTGTTTTGATTACCTACAAATTCAACTCAGAGAACAGTTCTGTGCATAACCTGAGTACTCTGTGTAATATACAAATCCAACAGCTTAACAAGAAAAGAAAAATAACCCAGTCATAAAATGATCAAAGACATGAACAGACATTCCAACGAAGAGAACAATCTGGTGGCTACCAAACATGGAAAGATGCTTCCTGCCATCAGCCAGACACATATCAAGATCACGATAAGATTCCATTTCTTCTACAAGGGTGGAGAAACGCTCATGGTGTGGAGTGGGCTATGCATTAGTTTGCTAGCTACAAGGTCAGCTGTTAGAAACAACTAGCTTCTCCACAGGAGAAAGATGAGGCTTCCTACTCTTAGAAAGATATATAAGCTCAACCCTTCAGGGAGGAGGGGTGGTTTTATCCTGCCCTGGGGAGTAGCTATGAATCAGACTGACTTAAGGACAATGAGTTGAGGATGGCTAAGATGAAAAGGATACGATAAGAAATGGTGGCAGGGATGTGGAGAAATTGGAGCATTTTTCATTGTTGGTGGAAATGCAACTGGTACGGCCATTGTGATAAACAGTGTGACCCTGAGGAGGACTGGTGGGTTCGGTGTTGCTTTGTGGTTCAAACCCGTCTGCAGCTCTGCAGGAGAAAGATGATACTTTCTGCTGCTGTGACGATTGGGTGTTCAAACCCGGGGAGTCGGAGTCGACTCAGTGGCAGTGAGTTTGTGTTTGTTGTTGTTTTAAGTACATGACCCAGCAGATCCACATAAAGTATGTACCCCCAAATACTTGAAAGCAGAGATTTGTACACTAATGTTGATTGCAGCTCTTTTGGATTCGCAATAGCCAAGGGTGGAAGCCACCGCAATTCCCATCAGCAGATGAGTAGTTGACAATGTTTGTTACATATGAGGGATTTCTAAAAGTTCATTGGAAAATGGGATAGAACAATAGTGGGGTATTTCTTGTTGATCCCCCTCATATGTATAATGAAATACCCAGTTAATGGGAGAAATGAAGTATTGATGCATGCTTCAATAAGGATGAGCTTGCAGACATCATGCTGAGTTAATTAATTCAATCCACGAAGGACCTATATTGCCAAAAGAACAAAGATTGCATGACCTCACTTACAAAGACAAGAAAAGGCAAATGTGAAAAATTCAAAGCTCAGTAATGATTAGGGGGAGGCAGGGAGGAGATTTGAAGGGATTAGCCCTGATGGCTTAATGAATATACCTTGAGCTGCTAATAGCAAGGTCATCAGTTTAAAACCACCAGCTGCTCCTGGGAGAAAGATGGGCTTTCTACTTCCATAAAGAGTTACAGTCTAGGAAACCCATGGGAGCAGTTCTACCCGGTCCTATGTGGTTATTATGAGTTGGAATGGATTCGATAGCAGCCAATTTGAGTTTTTCCTTAGAATAGGGCCGGGAAAATCACATTGATTTAGGAGAAGGGATGCAAGACCAATCACTGTGGGTGCTGTTAATAAGCCAGCACTTGTAAGAAGTTGAATTGGCAAAAGTTGTGTGATACATTGGCAGCAGCCCCAATGACCAGAAAAAGGAAGAAGAAGAAGAGCCGCGAAAGCTCCCTATTTAGCAACCTAACAAGGACATTTCTTGCCTGGAAGTTTAAGGTCATGATTTCATGAGATATCCCTGTTAATTGGCCAGATAACAGGCTTACAGCTTCTGTTCAACCCCTAATTCAATGAGTCTCCAAAGCTTTCAAGTAAGTGGCCAACAAAGTCGTAAGCACTGGCCTCCTCTGTTCATTGGAGCAGTAGGGGAAGTACAGTCAGGAAAAGGAGGCGGCTTTGGAAGGTGTGAATAATTGTCTCCATGAACAGCTCCTCCCTTTGCTATGCAACCAGAACTAGATGGTGTACAACTGCTACCATGGAACATTTTGATCCATTCCACAGTAAGAGCCTGATCAAAAGGGGGGAAAGGCGGAACAGGATTTCAAGTATCCATGTACTTCAGACTTTTGGGAGATGTCAAAGTCGGTGTTACTTTTGAACCTGTGGCCCTGAAATAATCTTTAACCCTTAAACCAAAAATATCCCAAGTCTTCTTAGAAACGAACAGTAGTTTAGCTTAAATAAGAAAACATATTTTCCTTGAGCATTATGATTTTTTAAGAACTATATGGGATCAAAAGGAGCCCTGGTGGTGCTGTGCTTATATGTTGAGCTGCTAATCACCAGCTTCAAAAGCACAGCTCAAAAGCAGTGCTTTTGGCAGTTTACATGCATAGCTTCTCTGTGGGAGAACGATCAGGCTTTCTACTGAGTTAGTAGAAACCCAGAGGGCAGCTCTACCTGTCAGAATCGACTCCATGACAGTTATTACTACAATGGAGCCCCGGGGCCATTGCCAGCTGGTCAGAGGCAGAAACTTTATGTAAGCACACGCATTGTGTTTAATTTGGGATTGGTTATTACTTAAAAAAAAATTATGCACATCAGAATTGCCTGGATGATTTGTTGAAGTACAGGCTGCTGTACTTCTTAGAGCTACTGCTTCTTTGGGTCGGGAGTGGAGTTTGATCATTTGCATTTTTAACAAATGCCAGGTAGCAATGATACCACTGGACTGGGGACCAGAGAACTACTGATAGTGGATTTCCCCGTATCCCACTGCCATCCAGTTGGCTCCTATTCAGAGTGAATATATACAATTTCGGTGGCTTTGTAAATGTTTAGAGGGACAGCCTCATCTGTTCCAGAGGATCTGGTGGGTTTGAACTACCCACCTTGCTGTTAGCAAGTACAGTGCTATCTGATAGCTCCAACGGTGCTCCTTTCTTAAAGAGCTGGTTACATTAGCAAACGTTCAACAGTTTGATAGAAGAGTTGACTTGGAACTTCTTTTTAGGTCAGGTAGGGAAAGGAATCTTGGAAATAATTTAGCCGCATCTTCTGAGATGACTGACTTTTCATGGTAACACAGTTTATGAGCGGCAGAGCAAGGAATGGAACTGTGTCCTAATTCCGTGTATAGTGCACTTTTTCTGATTAAACCGTTGAGATAAGCAGCTGGTCTTCCTTTTAGGCCTTCTTCAAACAGAACAATGTACCTCAGGAAAGCCGTTTCAACCTGAAAAAGAATGTGGAGGAGGAGTACAGGAAGTGGAAGTCCATGAGCACTGAAAATGACATCATCACTCACTTCTCTGTGAAAGTCTCTCCTCCTCTCTTTCTCTGTCTTCTCTGGAAAATGCTTTTGGAAACAGACCACATCAATCAGATTGGCTACAGGTGCGTCAAGAAGCTTAGATCTGAATTCTTTCTGGTAAACTGTTATTTCCATGCAGCAATAGAATTTCTTCCTTTCGTTTTTTCTTTTCTTTCTGCCATTCAGAGTATTAGAGAGAATTGGAGCTAGGGCCTTGGTAGCTCATGTGAGAACATTTGCGGATTTCCTGGTCTATGAGTTCTCTACATCAGCTGGGGGTCAGCAACTCAACAAATGCATTGAGATTCTGAATGACATGGTCTGGAAGTACAACATTGTTACGTTGGACAGGTTGATTCTCTGCCTGGTAAGAAGAAATGCCTTTCAAAGCTCATTCTTTTTCTGATAGGCTTTGTGCTGATGTGTTAATACTGCTTATAAAGATTTAATGCATTGGTCGGGAGCCCTGGTGGCGTGGTGGGTTATGTGTTGGGCTGCTGCATTTCAAAGCCACCCGTCACTCAGCAGGAGAGTGATGGGAATTAACTCTGTGCGAATTAACAGTCTTAGGAACCCACAGGAGCAGTTTGGCCCTGTCCTTGTGGGTCATTATGAATCCACGTCAGTGAGAAGCATTGCTATCTGAGAAACTAGAGAATCCCCCGTTTCTTTGTTCCTTTATTCAGTGAATACCAAATATCTGCTATGTTCTGTGCCACAGGTAAGACAGACCTTGAACGTGTGAGCAGTTAGGCTTTTGAAGTGATTCTGAAAGGCTCTTGGCAGGCAGTAGTGTCAACATAACCATTTTTGTTCACTTTGGTAACCATAATCCTAACCTGACCATTTCTCATAGCCTCCTGATAGCCCTCAAACCTTTCCTCTCCTCACTCTGATGTCTCTTTTAGACAACATTTCAAGACATTGACCTGGCATATTTTTTAAAACTATTGTGGTGATAGATGGAGTGACTTTGTCAGTTAATGTCTTAGTTGTGCCGCATAAATATAAAAATGATTCTAATCCAGGAGAGGAAATAAATCCATAAGCCCCTAAAAATGAAAGAATAAGATAAAGCAGTGAGGAAAACACTACCAGGTGTTTGTGAGAGCGCACATCTTTCTGTGTAACAAATGGAAGGTGAAGGACAGGTTAGATTTCAAAACAAGAAAGATGACCATTCCAGGCAGAAGGAATGGTGAGGGCGGAAAACAAGCAAGAAAGAGCGAGATATGTTCGGGGAATGCCACACAGTGGGCTTGGGGTAGACTGGACACAAAAGAAGGTGGCAGTGAGATTTTACCGTGTAATGGCAGAGAAGAGCCTGCGCTATGCTTTGGCAAAGGTTGGGCGCTTCCATATGATTTTCTTTCCTCCAAGGCCATGCGCAGTCACGAGGGAAACGAGGCCCAGGTGTGTTACTTCATCATCCAGTTGCTGTTACTCAAGCCAAATGATTTCAGAAACCGAGTCAGTGACTTTGTGAAGGAGAACTCCCCCGAGCACTGGCTGCAGAATGACTGGCACACAAAGCACATGAATTACCACAAGGTACGCTCTGGTTTAGGCTTCACCTAAGCCGGCTGACGGCATGCTATGCTTTTTGCCTAATTGACTGAGGTGTGTTTTTTGTGGTTCCCCTACTTTCTCTCTGGCCTGTATATGAGGGGACTTCAAAACGTTGGTAGGAAAATGGAATTAAAAGTTACTGGAATTTTTCCACAAGTTTTTGAAGCCCCCACATAAAGGTGAACAAGCTCACCCAACTTCCTCAAGGTTCTAGTTTCTCTGATGCGAAGAGTAAATGGAAACTGCCGTTTCATTAGAGAGGGGTGCTTGTAACACAAAGTGAATTAAAATCTAAGAAAGCATAATTTAAAGTGCTACCTTATAGAAAATAAATTTATGAACAGTGTTTTCAGGTTTATTGTGTTCTTGCAGAAAAAAGAAAAGGATGCCTTAAACGTTTGCCATCTCTTCATTTCCACAGAAGTATCCGGAGAAGCTGTATTTTGAGGGCCTGGCAGAGCAGGTTGACCCTCCTGTCCAGATCCAGTCCCCCTATCTGCCCATCTATTTTGGAAATGTGTGTCTCCGATTCCTTCCAGTATTTGATATAGTAATCCACAGATTTTTAGAGTTGCTTCCAGTATCCAAATCACTGGAAACGCTACTGGATCACTTAGGAGGCTTGTATAAATTTCATGGTGAGCTTATTTATTTATTTATTTTAATTTAATCTAACAACTTAATAATTACTGAAAGGATACTGAGCATAAACAGGTGGTACTAAAGGTTTTACTTGTTGTTTTTTTTAATCTGACTATTTTGACAGTAAGTGATGGGGATGATACCATAAAGTATAAAATATTGTTGCTACTTGCTACCTAGTAGATTATGACTCACAAGGAAGTGTAAAATTCATAACATAAGCCTGAATAAATAGAGCACAGCAAAAAATATGAAATAGCCAAGGGAAGTGATATGTAAGCGATGCCTTCATTCACATGATGCTGTTGTTGGGTGCCATAAAGTGTAGTTCAACTCATAGCTACCCAGGTGGCAGAATAGAAGTGCCCTATAGAATTTTCTGGGCTCTCATTTTTTTGGGGGGAGGGCTATCATCTTTACAGGGTAGATTTCCCTTCCATGAAACCACTTTGAACCAACTAAGCTAAGCTCTTTGAACCATGAATAGCTAAGCTCTTTGAACTGTGGTACCAAAAGGACTTGTAGTTCTTGTGAGATGCCATCCAGTCAGTTTGGCTCATAGCAGCCTTACGCACAGCAAAAAGAAACACTGCCCAGTGATGGACCATATTATCAGTTGTTGCTATGTTTGAGCCCATGGGTGCAACTAACTGTCAGTCTATCTCATCAAAGGTCTTCCTAGTTTTTACTGACCCTCCACTTTCCCAAGCAATATATACTACTTCACGGTCTGATCTCTTCCTGATAACATATCCAAAACACATGAGATGAGGTCTTGCCATGGTTAGTGTGTGATTATTTCCCAAATGAATATAGGAGGAAGTATGCGTCTGGAACAGACTAATGGTACTGTGAACAACATGGGTCTGGTGGGGTAGATTTGAACTGTGATATATGTGATTTGTTTAAGCCAAAAGGAGACTAAATCTTAGTAGGCAGACTAAGTCATTTGGAAAAATCATGGAGGTCAAAAAATGACACATTTAAAGAGTCATTGCCTTGATGGGCTGAATTAAAATGTTGTGACAGAGTTAGTTCTAGAAATAAGTCTGAGAAAGGGATATTGTACTTGACTGTAGATCCCCTTGGAGGCTAAGTTGGAAAGCTTTTATTTGATAAACTGCGGATAATGAGAAGTCAACTGGAAGTTATCACATAAGATCATTGGATATGAAAATGGAAGGACTGTTTTAGGGTACAAAAGAGACCCCGAATCTTAAATATAATTTACTAAGTCTCAAAGAGGAAAAGACAAGACAATCAGACATGTCATCCAGATGAGGGAAACCATTAGCACAGCATCATGATGGCCTCTGAGGCTTGGCAGAGATTCGAGACTTAAAAAGGAACAGTCATAAAAGTGACATTGCAATTATAGGTGGGACCACAGAAGCAGGAGTGGGACCCTGATTCACACATGTATGTGATGTTGGCCAGAAGACCTTTCAAGAGTGGTTCAGGGCCTGCTGACCAAAGCAGTCAAGGACCCCTGGTGGCAGTTACGTGGTGGGCTGATAACTGCAAGGCCAGCAGTTTGAAACCACTGTTCACCATCCACTCTGCAGGAGGAAGACAGGACTTTCTACTCCTATAATGCTACGCTCTTAGAAACTTACAGGGGGCAGTTGTATCCTTCTCTCTAAGGTCACTGTGAATTAGAATCTGCTCGATGTCAGTGAGTGTGGTTTTACGTTTGGACCAAGGCAGTCAAGAAGTGACGTATGACCATAAGATTCTAGCACCCCACTCTCCACTAAGGCTGTGTTGCTTCTCCCCAAACCTGTTTGGGAATGTGACAGAAAATCCACTCTTAAAATGCTCTCTGCCTGACGGCAAAGCTGTTCACACTGATAATAGAACAAATGCTGGGAGAGCTAAATTTATGTGGAAACTCACAAATGGATTTTGAGTCCACAGTGAATGAAAACCTTCTTCAAACTCAGTGCTCAGAGTTTTAAGCTCTCATACAGGACAAATGGACAAGGAAAGAGGGATGACTTCATTGACTGATTATGGGGGAACGTTCAGAAGAAGGAAAATCCCAGACAACTTTCAGTCAAAGACATGGGAACTGGGAGAAGAAAGGAAAAAGGCCGAAAGTCCGTGAAAAGGGGTGGAAGTCATGAAGCGGCCACCAGGGGACAAAGATAATGTGTGCTGGGCAGTTCGTACTTTCAGCCCGTATCTGCAGTTTTGTCTTCCTAGATAAGGGTGGCTTATTTCGTATTTTATTTTTCAATAGGTTTTAATTTTTAGGGAAGTTTAGGTTTACAGAAAGTAGAGTTCCCATAACCTCTTCTCCTCAATGCATACAGCTTCACCTGTCATTAACTTCATGCATTAGTGTGTATATTTGTTATAGTCGATGAGCCAATACTGTTAACTGCAGTCTCCACATGAGGCCCCCCCTCCTTGGTATGCAGTTCTATGCATATTAAACATGACAGCATCACACGAAATAATTTTACTGTCCTAAAAATCCCATCCTCTACCTATGTTGCCTTTTTCTCAAACACTTCCTATGATTGATTTTGTTCTTATTGTCTCTATAATTTTGCCTTTTCTAAATGTCCTATAATGTGTAGCATTTTCAGACTGCTTTCTGTCACATTAAAAACTCAACTGCCATCAAGTTGATTCCAAATTATTGATTTATGATTCCTCCATGTCTTTCATTGCTTGATTGGAGATTTTTTTTTTTTAATCACTGCGTAATACTCCCTACTCCTTTGTATAGATGGAGCACACCGTATCCTTTCACTTACTGGAGTATTTTGGTTGCTTCCAATTCTGGGCAGTTGGGAACAAAGGTGCTATAAACATCCTTGTTAGTTTTTTGTGTGGACTTAGTTTTCAACCAATTTGGCAAATAGCTATGCCATGAATAGGGTCTTGATACTATTGAACAGATATGAAGTTTAAATGGGCTTTCCGATTTAACAATTTTAAAATCCTCTTTTGGATTAAATAAAGCACATCCCCAGTGACAAGGAACCCGGTCCTGTTCCTGTCCTGCTCACCACTGTCTGCACACCAGTTTCTCCCATGTCCCTCCTGAGATCATCTTAATTTGGCTTTTGGTTTTGTTTTGTTTTTTTGCAAATAAAATGTTCATATTTTACAAAAGAGCTTCAAAAGCTTTACGAAAAAGTGGAATTAAAAGGTAACAGAATTTTTCCACAAACTGTTTAAGCCCCCTTTGTGTTCTGTTCCTGGGGTTTTCTAACTTTAATAACGTGTTGAAGTTGATATACCCATTTTATATGCTTGCCTAAAGAGCTGCCTTATTCATAGTGTAATTTGCTGAACCAATCCTGGCCTTGACCATTGTAGTTGCTTCTAATCTTTTGCGAGTTTAAACAAAGGTGCAGTGCCATTCCTTGCATATACGTCATTCGTGAAAGGTAGCATTCCAGTAGTGGAGTTGCTAGCTCAAAGGCTATGATGGACATCCTTTTGAAATGTGAACTGCACCTCTGTGTGCACTGTGAGGAGCGTTCGGCCTTGTCTGAAGATAAAAGCAGTCAAAGTTTACAATTAGCCAGCATATGGACTAGTTTTCTAACCTTCTGAGCCTCTGTGGCAGCCTTACAAAGGGAGGATTTGTTTTTTCACAGTTGTCAGTACTGGGATAAACTTGGTGACGAGTTGTTTTCTTCTTGGCAGATCGCCCAGTGACTTATCTCTATAATACGCTGCATTATTATGAAATGCACCTGAGAGATCGCGCCTTTCTCAAACGGAAGCTGGTCCATGCCATCATCGGCTCCCTCAAGGACAACAGACCACAGGGCTGGTGCCTAAGTGACACTTACCTCAAGAGTGCAATGAATGCCCGAGAAGACAACCCTTGGATCCCAGATGACTCCTACTATTGCAGATTGATTGGCAGACTAGTAGATAATATCCTTTTTCCCCCGTACTTGCCAGAAATACTGTATTTTGATTTTTGACAAGTTTCTTTTTAAGCTAATAATATTTTTGTAGATTCGAAGACTTTACTTTTTTTAAAGATTATTCTTAGTTTTACTTCTGTAAAGGTGTTGAAACATCCTGCCACATAGACTAAAATTCACTCCATTAAAATTTATATGTAAAGAATTAACTTCTTGGATATATTTAGCACGTGTTAAATATCTTACTGATTTAAATTCGTTCTAATTGTTTTAAATAAATTCCCCTTTTTGTTTCTCTTTTTAATATAAGTATTAGGACCCATGGTGGCATAGTGGGTTATGTATTGGGCTGCTAACTGCAAGGTCACCAGTTTGAAACCACCAGCTGCTTTGCTTATGAAAGACGAGGCTTTCTGCTCCATAAAGAGTACAGCCGTAGAAACCCACAGGAGTTTCTGTCTTATAGGATCTCTATGAATTGGAAGGACTCACTGGTAATAAGTTTGTTTTTTGTTTATATATTTGAGATAGTAAGAAACTTCATTTCACATTTTCATGAAAAATGTTACTATAAAGACATAATGTTTCTTCGTTTTTGACTTCATGTTTCGTGTTATAAACACTTGCCTGTTTGCCATACTATTATTTACTGGATAAAGAAATTTACTGAGCTGTAAAGATTGCTCATTATGAAGTAGTTTTCTTATTAACTTCCCGTGACCATTAAGAGAAAAGTCTGAGGAAGCATCTGTAGATCTTATAATGTCATGGTTATCAAGGCCCCTTTGATACTAATCATTTTAAACCTGTGATTGATCATGACGTTGCCGTCAAACCACTTCAGTCAGTTCAAGCTTAGTTAGATTTGAATTATATTAATCCATCTCTTACAGTCTCTGACCATAGGTAAGTCACTTCTTTGGTGCTCATAACAGACAAATCTATAATCTTATCAGATACTTACAGGTGAACTATTTGAGAAACTATGTCACACCCTACTCATTAATCCTTAATCTCAAAAAAGTTATTCCTTTAACTAACTGTCTGCACCTATGGCTGGCAAATCTCCTGGCCCTTTTCCCAACTGTGACTGGAGATTCAATGAGTTTCCCAACCCAGCTGCCCATGCTCTGCATGTGACCTGTGTGGAGCTCATGGCCTTGGCTGTTTCAGGCAACGATGTTGGGAATGCCCTACTAAATGTCGTCCTGAAAAGGTATGTGTCCGGTTTCATGAAATGGTATTCATTAGTTGGTTGTACAGAGAACAGTCATTCTATATAGACCTGCTGCTCTCCCAGGCTGATGTGCATTGCATAGTAGCTGCCCTCTGGTTCTAGACTTGGTGAGACCGGTGTAATGGAATGAGCCCTGGACAGTCAGGAGACTTATTCCCATCTGTGTTCTTTGTTAGTTGTCTGATAAAACATTTAAAAATGTTAACATCACTGTTGTTCTTAGCTGTGGTTGAGCTGGCTCTGACTTATAGCAACCCTATGTTCAACAGAATGAAATATTGCCCAATCCCGTGTCTTCCTCACAGTTACTCTTTTGGATTCTCCTGTTGAAGCCACGGTGTCAGTGCATCTCATTTCAGGCCTTCTCGTTTCGCTCACTCTCTACTAAGTTGAAGTTCTTTCCCAAGTTATTTCCTGATAATATGCCAAAAGTATGGAAGACAGAGGCTCACTCTTCATACTTCTACGGAACATTCTGGATGTATTTCCTCAAGACAAATGTGTTTGTTCTTCGACAATCCTTGGTACTCTGAATAGTCTTGCCACCAGCATAAATCAGATACATCAGTTCTTCTACAGTCGTCCGTGTTCACTGTCCAGTATTCACGGGCATTTGGAGATAAGGCGATTAAAATACCACAGCTTGGGGCTGGCATGCCTTAGTCCTCAAGAAGACGTCTTTGTTCTTTAACACTTTAAAGAAGGGTTATGCAACAGATTTGCCCAATGCAATACGTCCTTTGATTCTTGACTACTGCTTTCGTGAACGTTGATTGTGGATCCAAGGAAATGTAAATTCTGATCACTTCAGTCTTTTATCTGCTTACCATGATGTTGTGTACTGATCCAGTTGTGAGGATTTTTGTCTTGTTTACAATGAATTGTAATCCAAGCTGAAGGCTCTAGAGCAGTGGTTCTCAACCTTCCTCATGCTGTGACCCTTTAGTACAGTTCCTCATGTGGTGGTGACCCCCAACCATAACATTTTTGTTGCTACTTCATAACTAATTTTTCTACTGTTATGAATTGGGCGACCCCTGTGAAAGGGCCGTTTGACACCCAAAGGGGTCGTGACCCACAGGTTGAGAACCGCTGCTCTGGTCTTTGATCTTCATCAGCAAGTGCTTTAAGTCTTCTCTTTCAACAAGCAGAGCTGTGTCATTTGTGTGTTACAGGTTGTTAATGAGCTTTCCTCCATTCCTGATAAGGGCATTCTTCAGATAGCCCAGCTTCTAGGATTATGTTCTCAGCATACAGAATGACTGTAATGAAAGGAGACAATGTTGACCCAGCCATTCGCGATTTTACACCATGCATTATTTCCTTGTTCTGTTCAGACGACTCTTGGTCTATGTACAAGTTCTGTATGAGCACAATGAAGTATTGTGTTCTCTCAATGTTATCCATAGTTTTTTTATGATGTGCATTCTCCTCAATGTTATCCATAGTTCTTTTATGATGTGCATAGTCCACTGCTTTTGCATAGTCAGTAAAACACAAGTGAAGATCTTTATCTTTCTGATATTCTCTACTTTCAGCCGAGAGCCAACTGAAGTCAGTATTGATATCTCTAGTTCCAAGTCCTCATCTGAATCTTATTTGAATTTCTGACAGCCCTCTATTGATTGACTGTTGCAACTATTTTTAATTATCTTCAGCAAAATTTTATTTGCATGTGATATATTGTTCAATAATTTACCCATTCTATTGGGTCATCTTTCTTTGGAATGGACAAAAGGTATGCATCTCTTGCAGTTGAATGGTCAGGTAGCTGTCTTCCAAATATCTCTGCCTTGACGAGTGAGTGCTTCCTAGATTCATGCAATTTACAGTTCACATTCTGATTATTAATGAGTGTGCAACCTTTTCTACTCATTTTGAATTGTGCTCCTTCAACCAATGGAGTTCCTGAGAGCTTTATGCTGTCCACATCATTAAGGCCATTTCTGCTTTGAGGAGTTAGCTCTTCCTCAGTTGTATTTGATTGCTTTTCCACTGAAGGACTCAAATTCCAGCACTCACCTGCTGTTGATTCACTGCTATTCATAAGGTTTCAGAAACTAATCCCTCAGAGGTGAACCACCTCTTCCTTCTTCCTAGTCTGCCCTTAGTCCGGAAGCTCTGCTAAAACCTGTTCACCAGGGATGACTGTTGGGTTTGAAATATGCATGGCATACCTCAAACTGTAATTTATCACTAAAGACAAGATTCCTCTTGTAAAGATCAGCAGAATGTAGGAGTTAATGTTTGAGGAAGTGAAAATAGTCATCTCGGCCTGGCAACTCTTGTTAAAGAGTACAACCATAGTATATAATATATACATATACGTATGTAGAGGATCCCTGACTACACCAATTAGACTGTCAGCTGCTAACTGAAAGGTTGGCAGTTCAAAAACCTGCACTCTGCTTCCATAAAAATTACAGCTTAGGAACCCCAGTAAAAAGAGTCCTGTCACCCCTGTGAGTCGAACACAGGCTCACTGTGAGTCAAGCATCAACTCAACATCACCTAACGATAGCACATGTGGATGCATAAGTATATGCAAACATATCATACTGAGCTTGGTATATTGACTTTATTTAACATAAATCCTTTTTTTTAAAAACTGAAGTAGATCAGTTGTCAAACCCCTAAATTATGTAATATATCAAAATATAATCCATGACGAACCATATATAATGTCTTAAGTATTTTATATTTTTATTCTTTTCTCTTCAATTATAGTCAGCCTTTAGTACCAAGAGAGAACATTACAGCGTGGATGAATGCAATTGGATTGATCATTACTGCACTACCAGTGAGTTAATAATTGGAATCTGTACTTAGTAATCAAATGCAAATGTGTTCTATAGGCAGAAAGAACAAGATGCAAATAGCATGCCTTTTTATGTCATATAGCTTAATGAATGTTTCATATTTTTTAAAGCCTTTCATGTTATGTCAAATCTAGAGTGCTTAATATCTTGTCGTTCTGCATTAAATGTAAACATGCATGACTGCCTTCTAGGTTCCTACATCATCTGGTCCCACCTTTCCTCTCTAATAATAGTTTTCACATCATAATCTGGTGAAATCTTTGGCCATTTAGAGCGCTTGCTCATGCAAATGCCTACTGAGACATGTTTCCAGTACTTATATGCTTACGAAGAAGACAAATGCTAGAATGCTTTTTCCTTCTCTCCGTACCTGTAGATCTACATTACCAGCATAGGGCCTGCCTAACTCCTCCTCCTCTTGGGTCGGGGGCACCATCTAATTCAGTATACTCCTGAACATCTGTGGTTTGATGTAGGAAAACCATCTCTCCTTAGTGGCAGGTCAATTCTGCACTCATCAAGCTGGTTTTGTTCCAATGTTAATTTAAAAATGAAATTTAACTTGTTGGTTTATCTACTGAAATATCTTGTAATTTCACTACTGTACTCCCTAAACTTGTTTGATTATTCAGCCCTGTGAATGACTGTTTTTTTTACATACCTCTAAAATATGTATTTATTAATTATATATGTATATATAAGACCATCTATCTACAAAATATTACTGAAACTGATTTATATAAATGTCAACCACTTGTCTATAAACTCGATAGATGCAAGTGCGGAGTCTCTTACTCACAGCTACTTTTCCCTAGCTTGTTAGCGACTTCACAGCTGCTTTGTCCACAAAGTCACAGCTGGATTAGTAGGGAACTTGAATGGCAGAGAAAGTGCTACATTTTTAGGCTGTGGGGTTGATTACTGGGTAAGTGATACTTGTCAGCAGGTTTTCCTCTGCTTTTCAAGGAGCCATATTGGATTGTCCTTCACGATCGAATTGTAAGTGTTCTCAGCAGTCCCAGCCTCACTTCGGAAACAGAATGGGTGGGCTATCCTTTCCGCCTCTTCGATTTCACTGCGTGCCATCAGTCCTACTCGGAGATGAACTGCAGCTATACGTTAGCCCTCGCACATGCTGTGTGGCACCATTCTAGCATTGGGCAACTTTCTCTCATTCCAAAGTAAGTAGCCTGATTTCCTTAAGTTATTTGACTTGGTTTTGTTTCTTAAATCACATATACATGTGAAGCAATGTGTCTCATTTCATTAAAATAATTTTCAAAGTATGAATGCTTTAGTAGATATTTAGTAGGTTAATCAAAAACCTCATATCAGAATTATTTATTTAGGGGAAATATTTTTATGTACAGGTATAATCTGCTATCTAATTTTCTGTTACAATATCAGGGTAGTCAAATTCATGCTTTTTCCAGAATGTATCCCAAAGGTTGCCTTTTGTTGTTGTTGTTGTTGTTGCCGCCTTTTAAGTAACTGATATTAACCTATTTTCGGATAATTTTTTGATAGTGACCTGATTCAAATGTCCTGATACTGCTAGTTATTTTTTGTTTACTTAAGATATATTACTTCATGTAGTAGTGATAAAAATGGCTTCCAAATGTCAAGTAACTTACTTCAATAATCAATCAAATGAAAGTAGAACAGTAAAAGATGACACTGTACTAACTTTAAAAAAAAAGTGGTTTTTTACTAACAAATTTTGTTAGTAACATTAACATTTTTTTCAGTTTTACAAATACTTAAAGCAGGTTGTATTGACAAAATTCAGGTAACCTGATTTTCAAGTCACAAGCAACTTTTTAAATACATATTTTCAAATTTCAGATTTCTCACTGAAGTACTTCTTCCCATAGTGAAGACTGAATTCCAGTTGCTGTATGTGTACCATCTTGTGGGGCCGTTTTTACAGAGATTTCAGCAAGAGAGAACTCGGTGTATGATAGAGGTAAACTGTAATTTAGGTCTTTAGTGATAAGATTAAATTCTAAACAATCTACTTAGGTTTCTATCCTGGTGTTGTTCAAACTACAACTCTTGAATATTAGTAGCAAAACTAGTAAGAGCTAAGAGAAAATGTAGAGAACAGAACAAGGCTGTGATAATATGTTTAGTATGAACTATAGTAGTGTATAAGAAAATCTCTCGTGAAGGTTGACTTTCAGAGTAGACCATTATGATACATTTGCAATACTACAGTGCAGAATAATTCACTAATATCTCGAGAATGGCTGAAGTCAGGCATCCTTCACATGGTTGTTGAAAAAAAGCAACTGAAGCAGAAATAGCATTGAGCTATCAAGTAGAACTGTTAGTGTGGTTAGCTGCTGAGAGCAACATGCCAGCCACCAGTCTGAGAAACTGACAGAGTCATTTCTGTGGATCACATGGAACCAAGGAGCTGCAAATCCTAAGGATCCTTGAGACTGCGCTTACTCTCTGGTTTCTAGGAAAAGGGGATGTGTTGGCCCTGGAATTTAAAAGAAAGTTAGTTTTGAAGGGAAGTTGTATTTTAGCCCTATTAAACTCTATATTGCACTTTAGATTTAATGATAAATTCAGGGCATATCAGATCTTCCATTTAAATGATTTTTTTTTTTTTACCATTTTCATACTTGTTTGTTATTTGACAGATTGGTGTAGCATTTTATGACATGCTGCTGAATGTCGACCAGTGTAGTGCCTACTTAAAATACATGGATCCCATCTGTGACTTCTTATATCATATGAAGTATATGTTTACTGGTGACAGTGTAAAAGAGCAGGTAAGTTCAGTTTATTTGATTATTTTTAAATTTTATTTGATTCTGAAACTCGGAACACATGATGAAGGATTTTTAGTGTGTTGGTTTTTTTTCTGATTTGGTTCACTGGGAGGCGACTGTTGATATCATACACTATTAGAACTGCCTCGACATACTGTCCTGGATATAGTATTAAAGCATAAAACCTGTTAAAAATTTTAACACAGATTCCTTTATATTTCTAGCAGAACTTTTGATAGAGACCCATGGAGTTTGACATGTGTTCCCATTAGAAAGAAACAGTGGTGTGATCACTAAAAAGATCAGTGAAGGGTTGGGTTGTGAATGAAAACAATCCTGATTTTCCCCCTCAGTGGTTAAGGCACACTGGGAACATTGGACCAGTCACAGCATGAGGACAGAAGCCCAAGCACAATTCAGAAAGAGTTTTAGGGAACAGCTCGTGCCCTCACTATTTGCAGGGTGCCCATATGGAGACTAGACTTAGGCTGTGCTGCCTCCAGGGTGAAGTTAAAGGGAGGCACTCTGACTGAGCCTGTGCAGAGACACCCTAGAGCCGGTGCACGGGGAATAGCTCTACTGAAGCTACCTGGTCTTCCCATCTGTAGGCAGTTAGAGGGACAGAGGTGCATAGAACAGAGAGGACGTTTAGCGCCCTCTTCCACTGATACTTTAAGCTCTCCTTTTCTGTAATGGGAAAGGGAGATAAATTGATACACCAAGCCTAGTCACCTGGGTTCTTTCCTTGGAGACCGAGAGTTGGGAGGAGAGGATGCTGACTGCTCTGCGCTTCAACAAGATTGCCGGAGAGTGACCAGGAGCCCGTGGATGTTATATTTAGCATATTCTTTATATTTGGACCTAAGAAACTTTGACTCCAAATTTTTAAAAAAATAAAACAATGCATAAAGTCAGAGAATATTTTAGTAAAAGAATACAGTTGATGTATTTATTTCCTTAAAGTACTTTAAGTAAAACATCATTTTGTTTTAATTTCAAGTGTAAATCAAAGCAAAAAAAGAAAGCTTAGTAGATAAATGTTTCTGATGTGAATTATTCAAAGAACTTTATGATAGCATGCTTCTGTGAAGATGGCATTTTTAAAAATTGTCTACTAGTTGTATGTTTGAACTTTTTGACGTATGATAGTTCTTGCTAGTGGGGTGGCTGGGTAGGAGCGTCTTCGTGTATTTTTGTTAAGAGTATGCATATTCATATTTAGACATACATGTGTATAAATAGGAGAGTAAATGAAAAGGTATTGCTACTAGGGTTCCAGTTCCTACATGCACGGGTTTGTTCCAAAAATCCCCTCGTTCAACCTGTCCTGATCGGTGGATATTTAAAGACAAGTTCTCCCAGTAAGACACTTGACTCTGTCTTATTCGAGCGCCTTCAAAACACAGTAGCTGTGAGAGGATCTGCATTGTCAGTTAAATTGAAGACAGAAGTCAGCCTAGAAGGCGATAGCAGTTGTTTTAGGGGATTCCTAAGGACATGTATAGAAATTTCTTCCCCGGTCCTCCACTCTCCAGTTCATTATCTCAGCATACGTGTAAACTACTTATTTAAATGGTAAGTTGAAATCTTTTGGTTAGAATATTATTTAATGTGCTTTTATTCCCTAGGTTGAGAAAATTATCTGTAATTTAAAACCAGCTTTAAAGCTTCGTCTTCGCTTCATCACACACATTACCAAGATGGAACCAGCTGCAGTGCCTCCACAAGCCATCAGTAGTGGGTCTCCAGCACCACAGCCCAACCAGGTGCCAGGGTCTCTACCTGTCAGCCAGTGAGGCCAGGGCATCTTGATGTGGTGAAGCAAGATGAACAATATGGACTTAGATCTATTAATCTGAGCATGATCGTGCTACAAAGTGATGCAGTAGATGAAGCAGTGATGTTCAGGTTGTTTGATTTTGATTCAGCTGGTGAATCTATTGAAACCTTTTAACTTCATCCCCTTAGCTATATTTTTGTCTCTAAGAGATCAAGTCAACTACAGGTTCTTTCTACCCATAACAGTTCATTAGAGCTACTAGGAACATAGAGCAATTTCTGAGCAAATCCTAGGTATTCTCAATCTTTCCTACTCTAGCTATTTTTTCTGGTTTTTAATTTTTAATTTTAGTAGCAGATTCAGTACTTTATTTGTTAAAAAAAAACAAACACCACAACATGTAAAACATAATTACTACAAAACCATTTATACATAAATCTCCTCGGGTGTGTCTGGGATTTTTACCAGATAGAGAACTCTTAAATTTCCTTCTACTGCAGGAGCAACCCAGTTTTGTATTCTCTTTTGAATGGCAACGTTTTATTGTAGCCTTCCCCATAAATGGACTGATGTTGCTGCTGAGATAGATTGGCAGTTTTTTGCTTTGCTGTCAACTTTAACTCACTGTGTAAGGTAAGTTGGAAGCCATATAAGAAAGGAACATCTGGAAATGTAAATAAAATCAGGCTTCACTGGTTGCTTCTCTAATCTCTGTTTTTAGAAATAAATTCACTGCTCTTCTAGGTTGACAACGTCCCCTGTCATATGATGTAATTATTTGTATGTTTACAGGCGGAGACAATTTTTAATAATGTATTTTTAAATGTAGTACACACCTTAGTTCTTTAAGGTGTATTAGATGTTGAGAGGCGTACTGTTGATTTTGGAAGAAACGAATGCCAGTAAGATTGCAGAAGACCTTTTAAAAAGTGGAAATCTGTTAAATAAACTAGCTGACTTCCTTAACACTTACCTGGAGTGTGTGTCTGCTGGCCGCATCACAAATTCGAGCGGTGCTGCTTTGGGGGTGATGTACATGCCCCAGTTGGGCCTATGATGTGACGTTGGAGTTAAGAGTTATTAGATTTTTAAAAATTTACTAGAATATTCAAACAGCTATCCTTCAGGATCTTGTTTCCAAGCACCTTCTCCCTGGGCCTTTGTCCCCTTCATTGGTCGTGTTCTTGCAGCCTCGTGTGCAGACTCTTTGTTTGTCATCCAACCCCTCCTTGACATTTCCATGATCCTCAGTGAGCTTTTCCACCTAATAATATTTTTGAAATTCTTCAAGAGTTTTATGCTGAAAATTATTTCCAAACATACTCTCAGCAGTTGTCGTAAGCTGCCATCCAGTTGGCGCCTACTTGCAGCAGCCCATCCGCAGCAGAAGGGACACCCCCAGGCCTGCGCCGTCCTGACAGGAGGGCGGGAGAGGTGCCTTTGAGCCCATCATTGCAGCACTGTGGCCATCCATCTCGGTCATGGCGCCTCTCTTCTCAATGTATTATTTTGCATTCAAAGAATATATTGCTTTAAGATCCTAGAATCGAAATAATTACGACACTGACGATAGGCGAACAGAAAGCTACCTTCTCACTTCCATGTAACTACGTCCAGGAAAAACACAACAAACACAAACCCATTGCCACCAAGTCGATTCGGACTCACAGATTCGGCAAACCATTAACATCTTTCTCCCAACGAGCTAAGCCTTGGGTTCTGACTAACCAGGAAAAAGAGCTTCGAGTGGAAGAAACATGTTGTGCTTTGAAAGAACAGCTCCTAAAAAGGAACAGCTCCAAAGTGTCCCAGACTTTTGTTCCAAGGTGTCAAGACATGGTGCTATTCTTATGACCCTGAAAGCAAACATCAATCAAGGTAGTGGAAGACGCCATGGTCACCTCACCCAAAAAAAACTCTTCAAGGGAAATCAGAGATCAAGACGGTGCTCATTTGGTTTTTTGATGTGAGGGGGATAGTGCATTTGGAGTTCGTGCCATGAGGTCAAAGTGTTAATCAAGCTTTCTCTTTAGAGCAGTGGTTCTCAACCTTCCTCATGCCATGACCCATTAATACAGTTCCTCATGTTGTGGTGATTGTCCCCCACCATAAGGTTATTTTTGTTGCTACTTCATCACTGTAATTTTGCCTCTGTTATGAATCGGGTGACCTCGGTGAAAAGGTCTTTGGACCCCCAAAGGGGTCATGACCCATAGGATGAGAACCGCTGCTTTAGAGATTCTGAAAAGATTGCATAACAGTGTGCAACAAAAGAGGCCTGATTTGAGCCCGGCCGACTGGTTTTCCACCATGACAACGCACCTGCTCCTGCTTCTCGGTGTGCCAGTTTTGGGCAGAAAACCAGCATGCCTCTCTTGCCCCACGCACCTTACTGACCTGATCTCACTCCCTGCAACTTCTGTTTCCGAGAATGAAGAGGGACATGAAAAACAGCGATTTGACAATAAAGAAAATGTGAAGAATAAAATGAGGGGAGGTGCTGTCAGCCATCCAAATAGATGAGTTTGAAAAATGTATCCAAGCATGCAATCGCAGATGGGACAAATGTATTGTGTAATGAAGAGTACTTTGAAAGTGATAGGGTGGTTTTGTAAAAAAAAAATTTTTTTAAATACATAGCTTTAGAGAAAAAAATTCCAGGTTTTTGGGGGGTGTACCCCTCATAATATACCTGCTCTGTTCATGGCCCTGGTCCTGCTCTGGGAATCTCACTGGAAAATAGTGATCTGCTAGCAACCATGGTTAGGTGACAGTCTTCTTTGCCCTCGTGTCTGTTTGAAGCTTCGTATTGAAGCAAACCCTCGGCCACCACTATGACCTAGTGCTAATGGGCCCCTTAACCAGGCGATATGTCTCCGAGGTGGGCTTGTCCTTGTGCGGTGAAGACTTAGCAATGTTCTTTTATTTAAAATATAACTGCAAGTGATGAAAATTATTTTTTCTCCTTCAAAGACCTTAGCGGCAGGCAACAGGCATCAAACTCTAGGTTCCTAGGGAACGATCCGATGGTAGTATTTTCTTATACTTGTTAGACAATAGCAACACAGATTTTCTCAGGGAGCCTGCTTAATGAAGCTTCCTAGGATTCTTATATGGGGGACTTCAAGAAGTCTGTGGTAAAATAATGAAAAGATGGATTTTTCCTAAAAAACGTTTTAAAGCTCCCTTGCATAGGTTAGTCATTGGCGGAGGTGGGAAGGGGGGAGGAAGGGTTTGGCTCCCATGTTTTGATTTGGTTCCCATGAAATTTGCTGTATTGGTTGTTGTTGTTTTTCATTTTCTTCACTCTATCCCAAATCTAAAATTAATTTTTCAGGATATTTAAGGTTGTGAGCTGAAGGAAGTCAGTGATATTTTAGTTTGCCATTCTAATGTGCATAGGAGCCCTGGTGGCATAGTGGCTGCAAGTTAGACTGCTAACCACATGGTTTGGAGTTCAAAACCACCAGCTTCACTGTGGGAGAAGGACAAGGCTTTCTACTCCCATAAAGATTTATAGACTGAAACCCACAGGAACGGTTCTACTCTGTCCTATAGGGTTGCTCTGAGTTGGAATCAACTCTATGGCATTGAATTGATCCTAATCTGAATTAGTATATCTTGGAGACAAAATGGCAGCTTGATTTTCCTGGCTCCTGTGTACATTTTTTAGGATATCTTCAACCTCCCAAGAGGCTCTGAGTATCAGTCATGTTTAAAATAACCAGTATTATGTTTGAGCTTTAAAAATACTAAAATATGACCGTGTAGCATTCACAAAGTACAGCCAGAGTGCTCCGTACAGGCAAGGATGACAAAACTTCATCTTATAGCCTTTGCACATGTTGTCAGGAAAGGGTGTTGTGCCTAGAGAAGGATATTGTGCTTGGTAAAGTGGCGGGGCGGCAGGAAAAGAGGCAGAGCCTCGATGAGATGGATGGACACAGTGGCTGTGACAGTGGCCTCCAGCAGAGAACAGTGGTGAGGAGGGCACAGGACCAGGCAGTGTTTCCTTCTGGTGTGCCTAGGGTCCCTATGAAATGGAACGAACTAAGTCAATGGCCCCTGACAACAACGCTCACAAATTTTGATGTTACCCAAATATTATTACCTATTTTACAGGTGAAGAAATCAGAGCCAGATAATTTATACGCTTTTCAAGTGATCTTCCAGTGTTTTGAGAATGATTTCACTGCAGCTTTTAAAATCTTTTAAGGTCATTTTAAGTAGGATGTGCATGTATATAATGTGCACCTGTTTGGGGACATATAATATAAACACAATAGAATCTTATTATAAAGAGTTTATTATAAAATTCACATCTTGTGAACAACCTGGGCATAAATATTTTTAAGATGCTATAGCTTTGTCTGCTGGTATTGGGAATCCCATTCTATGTGGGAGTGTATCAGTATCAGCACAGTTTCAAATGAAAATTAATGGATATTTTTTCTTTCCAAACCCTTTGGCCAAAATAAGAAATAGAAGCTTTTTAAATTTCACAAAATTAGAATGTCCATATCTTGAATTTCACACCAAGGGAAAGTCAAATTTTACAGTTTGCACTACTTGTATAACATTTACTAAGGCAAATCATTTTTCTGAAAGAACAACTCTGGGGAGAAGAACTGACTATAGGCCGAAGTAAATTATTAGCTTTGCTAGTTCTGTCATTAGCAGTGAGGTTGTAAATAGGATGTCTCCACGTTTACTTAGGTGGGCTCAGATAGTTGATGTCCTTATGATTCCCCTCCCGGGCAACTCCAAAGCAACCCAAGGTGATTGCTACTGCGGTGTTCACTGTGCGCGTGACTTCTTCTGGTGTCTTCCCCAGAGATGGATTCACTTCCATGATGTCTAATCCCGAAAGGAGCCCTACAAGAACAAGTGGTCAAAACGGCATCTATAAAAGAGCTAACGTTTTACCTCAGTACAGATTGACTGGAAAGATTACACAGATATGTCAGGAAGTGGTAGCCCATCAAAAAGGCGCTTGCGTAACTGCACCATATGAGGGCTGCTTTTGAAGTGTCCTTAGGCACTTGGTCTTCAAGAAGGCAGAAAAATACCAGGTGGGCTCACAAAATTCAAAAATGGAATTAAAAGATAACGAAAAATTTGAAGCCCCTTTGTAAAAATGGCCAAGGTTCCTGCTGCTGCTTATTCCACCAGAGTCTTGCCTACCTGTTTTGTAAATTTCCTCTGTAATGTAGATGCCTTCTCTGTAAGACAGACCTCCCTGCACTGGTGTGCCAGTAGCTGGTGTGAAAGATGGGTCCAGTCCATCAACATCAAAACTCAGGTGAATTGGCCTTTTCTTTCTTTTAAGAGAGGGGAAAGGAATTCAGATTAAGGATGGTGATTTAATGTTTGGTAGGTTAAGTATAGTTCTTAACCTGCTGTATAAAAAGCAACAGCCCAGTAAAGTGTCATGATTTTACAGAAAGGCTTTATCAAGCATTTACATTGATTAGTGTCAGCGGCTAGCAAGTTTTCGATAAAATTTATGCTACATACACCCACGTGCACACAAGCATCATACCTTCCTAGGAGATAGCTGAGTGTTTCTTCCATCACCTTACCAATTCCAAGTTTATCCACTTCACTCATCGAAAAGTATTTAATTCCAAAGGTCTTCAAAATATAACTATGAAAGAAGAAACATTAGGATAATATACAATTAATAATGATATTGATTCATAACATTTGAAAGGTTCATCCATGTTGTAGCATGTATCAAAGCATGACTTCTTTTTATGACAATATATTCCATTGTATGTATATACCACATTCTTTCTTATCCATACCTAACTAGTCTTTTCAACCATTTGCACCTGTACAATTCAGTGACATTCATGACCTTCCCCATGTCGTGCAGCCATCATCACTTTCCAGGTTTCTTCAGAATCCTTAATGAAACTCAAGGAACCCTGGTGAGATGCGGGGCTGCAAACTGCAAGGTCAGCATTTCAAATCCACCAGCTACTCCGAGAGAGAGAGAGAGAAGGCTGTCTATTCTCATAAAGATTTATAGTCTCTGAAACCCACAGGAACAGTTCTGCCCTGCCCTATATTGTTGCTATGGGTCAGAATCAATTAGATGGCAATACGTTTTTT
>NW_022107431.1:64775981-64781396 GCF_000313985.2 Echinops telfairi | reverse complement strand
CCCTTCACCCACTTTTCTGTTGGTGACTGACTTATTTTACTGAGCATAATATTTGTAAGGTTCATCTGTACTGTAGTATGTATGAAGATATAATTTCTTTTTATGACAGTAATATTCCATTATATGTCTATACCACATTTTTTTAATCCATTCATCCTTCGATAGGCATTTAGTTAGTTGTTTCTACATTCCAGCTGTTGCAAATATTACTGCAGTGAGCATGGGTCTGCAACTTGCTTTGCGTGTTTCTGCTTTCATTTCTTTTGGGTCATACAGTAACTCTTATCTGACTTTTTAAGGAACTGCCAAACTTTTTCCCATAGGGGTTGTACCATTGTACAATCCCACTAATAATGCATGCAGTTCCAATTTATCCGCATCCTCACAAGCATTTATGATTTTCCCCTTTTTCTAATTATAGCAATCCTAATGGAAGGGAAGTAGTATATCTGTGGGGAACCAAAGTGGTATCGTGAGTTACACAGTGGGCTACAACCATCAGATCAACAGTTTGAACCTACTAGCCACTCCATGGGAGCAAGGCTTTTGGCTCCTGTAAAGATATAACCGCTTCGAAAACCCACAGGGACAATTCTGCTCTGTCCACGCGGTTACTCTGAGTCAGAATTGACTCCATAGCAGGAATTTGGGGGTTGGTTTGTTCAGTTACCAATGATGGTACACATCAGTTCATGAGCTCATTGCTCATTCATCTGTCTTCTTTGGAAAGATGGCTATTCAAATCCTTTGCCAATGTTTTGATTTGGCTGTTAAGTAATAGGCCATTTTGATCATTTTTAAGAGTGTAAAGTAGGATCATTATTATATTCCTCATGTGTGCTACTGTTACTACTATTCATTTGTAAAAGTGTTTGTCACCCCAAACAGAAACTCCTTCATCAATAATTCCCTAATGTCCTACCCCAACCCCACTCCCCAATCAAAATCTTTTGATCCTGTGGCTTTTAAGGAAAAGGACACTATGGTAAATATATGAAGTATTGAAGTTTGTGAATTGTGTCTTAGAGGGAGAGCATGAGCAGTTCTTGTAGGTTTGGGCAGTAAAGCATACCTCACACGTAAAAGGATTCAAGAAAGACACATGAAGAAATGAACTCACTGTTCACCAGGGTCCACATCTCTCAGGCCAATGTATACAATGTCTTTAGCAGAGATACAGGGAGTCACCCAAGAGAATCCTGGCACGTCAGGGATCTAAAAGTGCAATGTTTCCATTTAGTTATATATGGCAGTGAGTTTGTTTTTGGGGGTTTGGGGACTCATAGTCTTTGGGAGTCCTGATAGGCACAGTTGGTGAAGTACTTGACTACCAGCCAAAAGGTTGGTGATGCAAATACATCTGAAGGCTCCTCAGAAGACAGCAATCTGCAGCCTGGACAACCTTCTTGGAGCAGCTCGCTTCCACCCACAGGGGGTCACTGGGATTTGACAGCAGCCAGCCACAACAGGAGTAAATCTTTCATTGAAAAGTAGGCAAGCAGGTTGCATTGCATATATCTTATATTTAGGATATAAGACTTTACATATACCTTGAATTTAAAGAAAATTGTTGCGATTGAAAAAATCACAAAATTAAGGAGAAGCCTGCCCCCCACCCACACCTGTCCAGCTCAGGAAACCTTTGATTGCCTTCACCTGCCACAGCCTCACCCTTGGGCCCCAATGTTACCTGAACCATTTGTTAGGGTTTGCCTGCTCTGAGCCCCACTGAGCCTTGCTAACCCAGACTCTTCTATGAGAAATCAGTGTGCTTCCACTACTGTGATAAGCAACTTCCTTACTTCTCTTCCTCAGTAATGGACTTCATCCACAGGATGGTCAGGGTGACTTGAGGGAAGTTTTTGGCCAGACAGACTTGGGCTGTCTCTCCCATAATAATGTGTCTGCATAGTCCTGAAGCTGAGCTTGCTCGTTCTCATTGTTAGACTTTCTCCAACTTTATAAATCCATACTGATTCACCAGTGCAGAAAATATTATGCATGAATAACATGAAATTTGAATTCTCATTATAGGGACTAATAGTCAGCAGCCATCACACATAACAATAAAAGTTTCAAATGATACTGTTTTGATCTGGAATTTGATCTTACATGCTTTAGAACAGAGATATGTAGGGAACAAGGAGATCTTCCCCCCCATCATTTTGGTATGTCTATCGTAAAATGTTAATGCAAATAATTATACATCTGCAATTATAAAACCCATTTTAAAAAAATCTAATGTGTGATCAATAAATTTGTAATAAGAGGAGGCTGTGTGGCATAATGCAAAGAAGTGGGAGTTAGGAGTCCTGCTCCCGGACCTTCCCCTGATATATGCTTGGGATTTCAGCATGGCGCTTTAAACTCTGAGATGATAATTTGTTTATAAAAAAATGTAATCACTAGAGTGCCTGCAGGGTACAAATAGTTCATGTGCTTGGTTCCAGTTCACCCAGAGGCAACTCAGAAGAAATAACATGCTATTTCCCAAAATAACTGCCCACTGACAATGTAGCACACTTCTCCTGTGCCACACATGGGATCACCGTGACTTGGCGCTGACTCCACGGCCCCCTGTGTACCTAAAAGGGTGATGCTGAGGCCCAGAGGGAAGATGTGTGCAATGTCAGTTTGCAGGCTGACAAGTCAGGTACAAGACAGAGCTTTACCCAGTTCCACCAGCTAATCCTATACTTGCTGATTGAGGAGGAAATGGCTTGAGGTTGCACCAAGAATAAGAATGCCATAGCATTATTCATTCCCTTCCACCACCTGAACTTCTGCTAAAGGTTACTCTGAGGAAACACAATGTCGGCCAGCCTTTTTACCTTTCCCTTTAGTTCTTTCAGGAGAAAGGACACAGGTTGTCCATGCAAGTTCCCACTTGTGGTTGTCTGTGGAGTGTTGATATCAGTGTGAGCATCCACCCAAATGACGCAGAGATCTGGATGGACCTTAGCATGACCAGAAATGCTTCCAATCGCTAAACTAAGGGGAAAGAAATGTTTGTATGAGCATCAAGTTTGGAGTGTCTCTACACATATCATTATAGCAACTCAGTTGGTTTTCCTTGGAATCAAAGTGACTGCTATTCTATTTGAAATTGATATGCTAGTTAAATAATAATAACCCAAAAAAGTACAGCATAGCTTATTACACTTAAACTTATTAGTAGGTTATAACCAAAGACCAGCCAGTTGTTGAATGACATCAAGGAGGTCATACACAAAGAAAGCAAGACATCAGTTAAAGAAAGACCAGAATGGATGTCTGAAGAGCCTAAAGCTTTCTATTAAATGTAGAGTAGCTAAAGTGAATGTAGAAGATAAAGAGATGAACCAAAGAATTCAAACGATGAGTCAAGAAGACAAAATATTCTAGTGCAGCGGTTCTCAGTCTGTAGGTCACCACCCCTTTGGGGGTCAGACGGTCCTTTCATCAGGGTCACCCGAATCATAACAGTAGCAAAATGACAGTGATGAAATAGCAACGAAAATAATGTTAAGGTTGGGGGTCACCACACCTGAGGAACGGTCTGAAAGGGCCTTGGCGTTAGGAAGGTGGAGAACCCCTGCTCTGGTGAAATGTGAAAAGATCTGGGGTCAAAAGAAAAATGGCATTTCTCAAGCTGAACCGAAGAAAACAAATCGAGACTCAGGTGGTAATTTTAGTTTCATGGGCAAAAAATTGAATTATGCAAGAAACATTAAAAGAAGATGGAATACAAAGTCACTACAAATATAGTGGTCAACACTTAACCATTTCAGGAGATAGTATATGATCAGTGTTTGATGTGTCTGATAGAAATTCAAGTTGAATGGAATGCATTGGCAAAAGGTAAGGCTCAGCAGTTGATGCAATATGAATCCTGATACTGCAACAAATGAATGCAACCCAGGGAGCACGCACTCCATCAATGCCAACAAATGTTGACGATAGCTATTTGCCCAGCCAACTGGAAGACATCCATACTCATATCCATTTTATAGAAGGGTGATCCAACAAAATGCAGAAATTACCAAACAATACCATTAATGTTACACAAGAGCACAATTTTGCTGAAGATAATTCAAAATGGTTGCAGCAGAACATTGATAGAGAACCGCCATGAATTCGAGCTGAATTCAGAAGAGGATGTGGAACATAGGATATCATTGCTGATATCTGGTGTCTCTTGGCTAAAAACATAGCAGATAGTACCAAAATTATTTCTTGTGTTTAGAAAATTGGTTCACGAACTTATTGGGCCTACTGCACCATTTGCAGGGAAAAAAAATTACTCAGCACTCCCCTGGCAATTAAATATGTTTGCATTATTGCCTGTAATTCAGGAAAGTATCTGATTTTGCCCCTCCCTTTTCCACCCTCACCCCCCACCCCCCGCCCCTTGCCATATTCCAGAACCCCCTGGGAGGCAATATCACCCACTTTGGGAAATACTGAACTAGACAAAGGCATTTGACTGTGTAGATTGATTCTAATTTTGGATAACATGATGAAGAGGGATCCCGGCATACTTAATCATGTTCATGCAGAACCTGTACATAGACCAAGAGGTGGTCATTCAAATACAAGAGGTTAGATATTGCACAGCTTGAAATCAGAAAAGTGTGCCTTACGGTATATCCTTTCACCATACATAGTCAATCTATAGACTGTGCAAATAAACAGATTTGGGGCTGTCAAAAGGACGTCGCAGCCTTAGAATTGGAAGATAACTCATGAACAACCTATTATATGCGGTTGACATGGTCTACTTTGCTGAAAGTGAAGAGCACTTACTGATGGAGAGGAAGACTACACTTCAACAGGTAGAAACAAAATAGCGTGAGATTTGTACCACAGAGTTCAAGCAAAACAGGAAATAACATACTCAGACATTTTAAACAAATGTATACATCAAGGGGGAAAAGTCCTGGCAAGAGTTGTTCATGAAGTACCCTTTATAGAGAGACTGTGCCTATGAGGGTGCCTCAAAAAGCTGTGGAAAATGGAGCTGAAAGAACATGGAATTTCCCAGGAACTCGTTGACACTTGGTATAGCCTCACACCAGTGCCAAATGCTTCTTCAGTCAGTCAAGGTCGGCTATGCACAAACCTGTAACCATCACAAACTTCTGAAGACTAAACACATGGATTAAAAATGTTTTTGCACTACAATCATTTTGTGGTGAAAAACATTCTAAAGGTACTGCAAGACTTCAAATACAAGATGACTACAAAAGTTCATGGAAAAGCCCCTTCTTTCAAAATTCCATTTTCCATGAACTTTTCAAAGGCTCACCGGGAAAAATGTATACCTCCATAATATCCAATAAAATTAAAATGAAAAGTGTGGAAAATTTGATTTTTAAAAATCATGTCGTTTAGAACAAAAGTGAAAAGGGGGAACATATCTATCAGTTCTCTCCC
>NW_022107431.1:64758093-64775881 GCF_000313985.2 Echinops telfairi | reverse complement strand
TCGGGATTGTTTGATTTCTATCAGTCTGTATGTCATTTGGTCCCGAAGAAAACAAATTATGGTTATATTATACTGAACAGATCCTGTTAGATTATAACAGAGCCTTTAGATCAGTGGTTCTCAACCTGTGGGTCACGACCCCTTTGGGGGTTGAACAACCCTTTCACAGGGATTGCCCAATTCATAACAGTAGCAAAATTACAGTTATGAAGTAGGAACAAAAATAATTTTATGGTGGGGGGGAGTCACCACAACATGAGAAACTGTATTAAAGGGTCATGGCATTAGGAACGTTGAGAACCGCTGCCTTAGACGGGTTCGTGCCGTCTCCCACAGACAATCATTCAACAAGACCTGTGATCTCCGCCGAGGACCAGGCTGGTTCGCCCACTCTTCTTGACTTCTGCCACCACACCAGCCAGCTGCTCTGTAGCTTTTCCCACCGACCTTGGATTCTTCACCATTTGAAAGGGACTGTCGTTAGGGACATCAGCAAAGGGCAGGTCACCATAATCTTTCACGTCACATGCTAAAATGAAACGTTTTTAAAATGCAGATTACAAAACAGTATGCACAGGATGATTCCAAATTTAGAAAGATATTATATTTAAATGGCATAAGAAAAAAAATTCTGGAAGGTCTGCATGAAGGTAAATGTCATAAAGGCTTCTGCCTAGCAGCATCCCCCAGGGCCCCACAGAGTGCCTAATCCTTCTTGAATCAATCCAGTTAGGCTAGACACTAAGAGCTAGCATTTTTTTAATCGTTTTATTAGGGGCTGAGCTAGCATTTTGAACCAGATGATTTGGACCGGATATCAACACACCTGTCCTCTCCTCTCTCTCTTTCTCTCTCTCCCTTTCTGCCTACCTACCTAAATCAATCTAGCTCTGAATTTCCCTCATATGCTTTTAAATTTTCTATGGAAAGAATATTAAGAAAATAGTATTTAGACCCAGAAGAAAATTCAGGCGTATCTTCTAAGATTTCCAACTCTGTGGTTGTGTTCTAATGCACACTGTCAACTGCTGAGGCAGCCCGGCTCTCCCTCTGCACTGCCCACTGGACCTGCCTTTTAGTGTTAGGGTCAGATGTAACAAGAATATAGGTTGATCCCTGAGCCTGACACTCAAGAACTCAGGCTAAGAAGGCTTGATCATCTCACGTTTCTTCAATAAGGGAAAGCAAAAAAAGCAGGCACCCACATTTCTGATGTTCTTCCTAAGAAGGAAGCTCTGCCTGAAAAGCATACAGCTCCACAGAAAACTAGCGTGGGCCGCACCATGTTCCATAGGTAATTGAAGCTTCGTTGTGTGTTATGTTCACGTATGTACGATTCAGTAACACTCGAGAGATTTAGTCAACATAAAATGTTACCAAGTTCGCTGAGGGAAATTTTCCACTTGTGCAAATAAGCTTTCTGTTCTCTGTGGGGTGTTTTGTTGTTTTCTTTAGTAAGGTCCACTTTTCAGTCACGGAAATTCCCCCATAGTAAGGGGACAGGTCAATGAGTTTGGGAAATATGCAGAGACTTGCAGCCACCACCACAATCGAGTTGTAGAACACTCCCATTAACACCAGCCCCCCAGCCCCCAATGTCCTCCTGCCCCACTGCAACCATCCTCACCTCAACCCCAGGCAACCAGGTTTTGCTTTCTATTGCTGTCCTCTTCCTAGAACTTCACTAAATGGAGGCAGACAGTACCCAGTCTCTGGGGCCTGGCCTCTTTCACACAGTGTGATGGCGTTGAAAATTACCACATCCTTGCCTGTGGCACCTGTTGATCCCTTTATATAGGAGTCCTACCCAGTCTTAAGGGCGGACCACGTCTTGTCATCTAATTACCAGCTGCTGAACATTTTGTTCTTTTGTTTTCTTACTACTGAAAATTTACTATTATAAAGAATGCTGCTACCAGTCCAAGTACCGGTGTTGGCAGGAACATATATTTTCACTTCTCTTGGGTAAATGCCTAGGAGTGAAACTGCTGGGTCAAAAGGTAAGCATATTTTAGAAACTGACAAACTTTTCCAGAGTAGCTTTAATGTGTTGACATGCTACCACTAATACGGGAGGTTCACTGGTCCCCTTCACCAACACATCACTCGTGTTCTTCATGTAAGACCCCACGTGCCTCAGCCTACACTTTTGAAATACATACAGTTTTGCATTTGCTTCAGAATGTTCATGGAGGGGAAATCCATTACCTTTTCACTACATTTGTCCACAAAGTTTTTGAAGCCGTGTGTGTGTGTGTGTGTGTGTGTGTGTGTGTGTGTGTGTTTAAATACACACATGCACTATGCAAACACCTGGCATTATTACTCTTATTACTGTTTTTCTTCATTTTCTTTTTTTTTTTTTAAAGGACAGGGGCGTGTCCTCTTACTGGTAAAGGAGAGTGGATGACATGAAAGGGCTTGCTTGACTAACCAGCATTTGGTGCTTGGAACCCACCCAGAGGCACAGAGGCCTCTGAAAGGGGACAGCCTTGGAAGCCCAGTGGAGCAATGTGGCTCCTCTGACACCCCCTAGCTACAACTTACTTGTTTTCCACACCTGTCCCCTCCCCCAGCTATCCTGCCCCCTAGCCACCACACACACACACACACACACACACACATGCACAGAATTGCTTGTAGAATAGTCTGGCTACAAAGACTAAAGATGAGAAGGGTTCAAAGTCATGGAAAGGGAGTGGCATTTCCCCCTTGTATCTGAATGGGGCTATGTGTTCTTCTAGGGAATACTCATCCAGCATTGACTTCTGACATTCTCCCCATCGGGGATACTCCTTTTTATAACATGTGTCGAAGGTGGCAAACAGTTCTGCATTCTGTACTATAAATACCACTCCCAACCCATCCCAGCTTAACTAGCCCCCTGGCTCCTTCCGTCTGAGTAGGGGTGGGGGTGGGGGAAACAAAATGATTCTTTCAACTGAAAATGTACCTTGTTCTTTAAGTTTCTCAAGAAGACCCGCCTTTCTCAATGCGATGGGGCCTTCTTCTACCCCTCCTCGTGGCTGAACAATTAAAGAAAAGACAAAATAGACATGATCATCACTTTCAGATGTCCCCAAAATGAACACGTTACCATTTAATCCATTGGATTGTCACTATCCTATCTTGAGGTCCTACAGTGCCAGGAATTTACATACTCTCATTTGGTCCTCAAAGCAAGGTAGATTGTGTTACTCAGGTGTCTTGCAGAAAAAGCTGGGATCAAAAGGATTAAATCACATAGCTAGAAAGTGGCAGAGCCTGTGTTAGGGTAGACTAGAAAAACAAATCCATGGACACACATGTGTACAAGAAAGAGATTTATATACAAGAGCAATTGAACATTGAGAAAACATCCCAACCCAGTCCAGTCCAAGGCCATAAGTCTGATATTAGCCCATATGTCCAATACCAATCTATAAGGTTGTCTTTAGAATCATGAAACACATGCAATGAAGCCAAATGCAGGACAATCACAAGCCAGTGAGTAGAAAGTCTTTGGATCCAGTGGCATCGTAAGCATCTCAGCGCTGGCAGAGGTCTCTCTGTGGCTTCTCCGGCTTCAGAGGTCTGGTTGTGTCCATGTGGCTTGTCTTCTGCAATGTTTCCCAGGGGGAGTAGCAGAGAGAGAGATGTCTTCTGCCTCCAAGGAGGAAGTACCAGATTTCCCAGAATTCTCAGGAGAAGGCCAGGCCTACACAGAAGTATCATTGGCTATCTCCAGATTGACAGCCTGGACTCCACCCCTACACTCTTAATCCTTAAATTGACACCAGATTAGGTGACTACCACACAGCCTAAGCTCCCATCCAGACCTTTCAGATGCCGAAGCCCACATCCCTTCTTCGCACCACACCCTGCTGTCAGCATGCTGTTGGGTGAGATGCTGGCTTGCCCACGTGAACACAGCGCTACCCCAGGTGGCAGAACAGAGCTTCCCCATAGGGTTTTCTAGGCTATAATCCTTATGGGCATTGGTCACCACATCTTTCTCTGGTCGACCTGCAAAGTAGGCTTGAACCATCAACATTTTGGTTACCAGCCAAGAGCTTAATCATCTTGTGCCACTGGAGATCCTTATAGTAAACATGTACTCTGTGCAAACAAATCAAATCCCCTGCCACTGAGTTAATTCCTACTCATAGAAACCCTCTAAAGGGATGCAAAGACAAAATCTGTATAAGCGCAGACAGCCACACCTTTCACACAGTTGGTAGGTTTGAACCACGAACCTTGTGGTAAACTGTTCAATGCTTAATACACAGCATCAAAAGGAATTCTTACTTTGTGCAAAAGCATAATGTAAGTTGGGATACAAAAATGAAAAGGGGTGGATTTCTGACTTTGGTTAATGTATAAGTTAATAGGGGATTTGGGCCTTTAAACAAAATGAGTATCATGGAAGGCTGCATGGGGGAGATGGCATGTAAGCTGAGTCTTGCAACATGAGTAGGTCTTCGCCAGGAAAATAAGAGAGCGTGATGGGAAAAGTTTGCAAGCCAAGGAAGAGTTTGGGCAAAGGCATAAGATGCATGACGAAAGAGGGGCATGGGTATCAGTCATCAGGCAAGTACCTCCTGGGCCCTGGAGAGAAGTGGGCTGAAACCAAGTATGGGAAACAAGGATTTCTCTCAAGCTGTCTCCCCCAAATATATGCCAGACTTAGCTGCTTGAGAATGACTATACACTTGGAGGTCATCAGGAGTAGATTAGGGGTCATTCTCCCTAAGAGCTATCAGCCATCTAGACCAAGCAGACACCACTGTTTATCCCACAACAAGTAGGGCCCACTCCCTTCTGATAATTGTGTCTGACTCCATTACTTGACTGTATCTTCTACCTCTCATGCTCTCTATGACTTTACTATAATCTTTACTTATTATCACTGTACAATTGCGCCTACCGGACCTGTGATGTTTTGTGGAGGACCCCTCTTCTTCTCCCCACAACCAAGGCCATAGACCAACTCAATGAATTGAAAGCACCATCAAAGAGAAACGTCGACCTTGACTATGGTTCTATCGAGTCAATGAGCACTTTTTGCTGGCAGGAGGTTGTCTCCAGTCTCCTGGCTGACTGGAGGGCTCAAGACGCACGTTTTCTAGGGCTCTTTCATCCTTCTTCTCAGACGGTCAGCTGCCAGGCAAACCCTTGGTATCAAAGTCCCATCCCTGATAGCAAGGGACACCCGCTTAGTCCTGACACCTGTGCTGCTTTCGTTAAGTCCCTTTTGCATTAACACACCAAATAGTGTATCTTAAGCCCCAGCAAGGTGCGGCATGGGCTCACACTCTGCCACCCATTTCATTTCCTGTGACTAGACTATATTCCTAAATGCTGGAAGTGTGTAGTTGTTGTTGTTATTTATCCTGTGTCAGTTTTCCAATTGAGAGCAGGCCCGCACACAAGGAGGTGAACCCGTCCAGCCTTTTGCCATCAGCACGAGCAGTCACAGAGTGGATCGCTTGTGATACGTGCGGTTCCCCTGGCAGGTTTTCAGAAGTGAATTTCCAGGCTGTTGTTTCTAGTCTGTTAAAACCTGGACGATCCTCTCAACCTGGTCAGTATCATTGCTACGTGTAAGCCTCTGAACAAACTGGCGGTGCCATGAGAATCCCCTGCCTGGAATCAAGGCTGCTCTTTAAAGTTCTCTTTCTGGTAGTGGAGGGCTAACCTTTAGTATATGTTCTAAAACTGCCAGTTGGTTAAAACTCCGTAACCTTTCCTAAATCTTCCAGACTTCTTCTTGGCACTACATCTGTCCCAACGTAGCCCTGATCAGTCTCACAGGGACGTTTTTCTGCAGCACTTTGAGACATGGATGCAGACTACCTGTCCTGATGGTGTTCTTTAACGGCCTGGTTTGCCCACTTTGGGAACTGCTTTGTCGGCTCAACGAACCTTTTAAACTAGATGTCAAATCCTCGCTCGGCACCTCCTGCTCACAAGTACAAGCTCCAGTCGGCATGAGGCACTGACAGGTGTGTCCATGTATGCAGCTTAGGAGCGCAGGCTTTGACATCCGCTAGCCCTGGCTCTGCCACTGGCTGTGTGATGTAGAGCAAACGATTCTGTCTCTGAGCTTTTGTTAGCTATAAAATAATAGCGCCCACCTCAGCGTTGGCTGCCACCTCCTTCCCTCACCCCCACTGCCTTGCTAGGAAAGGAGGGAAGGGCTAGAGTGCTTTCTCAGGCATTCTGTCTTTCTGCCCTTCTGTCTTCTACCCATCCCCACCCCGCCCCCCAATTATCAAATTCTTATCTCATTTTAGGTGGGGAGAACTGCTTATATTCTAGCATTTTCCCCTCATAGTGCCGATAGCCTTGGTGGTTTGGTGGTTAAGTGCTCATCTGCTGGTAACCGAAAGATTCATGGGGCAAACTTGCCCAGCAGCTCCCTGGGAGAAATGTCTGTTGATCTGCTCCCATGAAGAAATACCTTTTCCCAATAAATATCAACTGAGTATGACTCAGACTTCAGACAGAAAGGACTATCTCGGGGCAGAATGACCACAAGGATGGTGTCAGCATGAAGTTCAACTGCATTGGTATCAGAAAGGAGACAGAGACTACAGTCTAAACAGCATCCCATGGCGCAGTTCAACTTGACTGTCACATGGGGTTGCTAGGTGTGAAAAATGGAATCAAGGGACCCCACAACCACCATGGCTAAGTGTAGAAAAGCCTTTTTTCAATTATTACTATGCTGGACCAATATGCTTAAGTCTCACGGCCAAGTTTTAATTGGGGAGGGGAGGGTGCTGTGTGGAGAAAAAGCAAACAAAGTTACTGAGGATGGAAAATGCGCATCAGGCCATATTTCTGAGTACTATTCCTTACAGGGGCTATTCGGCATCACGGTGCACAATTACTAACCAGAAGACAGCCCCGGCTGTACACTTCTGAACGATCACAGCCAGTAGTAACTCTCTACAGAAACACACGGGGTCACTGTGAGTCAGAATCAACTCAACAGCAACTGGCCCATTACAGTGACAGCAGGAGGACGGACGGTGGTGTTCTGTGCTAGACTTCTCACCTTGCACTTGGGGAACCTGGGGGCAAGTGGCAGACAATGCAGCTTGTGCACAGCCGCCAGCCATCTCTCAGAGAAGGCTTTGGATTGTATGAAGCTACCAGATTTCAGCAGAGCTTCTAGCCTAAGCTGGACCAGGAAGAACAGCTGAGCGATCAACTTCCCCAAACCAGTCCATGAAAAGCATGAGAGGCCACCATCACAATGGATCACATGCTGCCCAACACCAACCCTGGGCAGCATGTGATCCACTGTGCGTGGGGGCTGCAGCTCCTGACAGCTGGCTGTGATGATCTGCACCGAGTCTCGGGGCTGTAGTCTGCCCAGTCTACTTCCTCGTTCTCTTTCTTCCTGTCTTCTTCTGGTCACTTATTTCCCTCCCTTCTTTTGGACAATTGTTTCCATTCTAGCTTTGTTGTGACCTGTTCCGGGAGCAGCTGTGGTCATTGTGGGTTTCACAGTTAACTAGCATTTGCAGAAACATGGCCATGTCAGCAAAACGTCCTTGCACTCTCTCTGGGAGGGACCATGGGAGGCATGAAGCACTATTTACTGAGTCCAAATGCAGTCCAGGTCTCTGACCTCTGGCCTCTACCAATTTGTTTTGCGATAAAAGGCCAGAGTGCAAAGCAAGAGTTTAAAACGAAGAGGGAGGAAGCGCTGCCCAGGTAGACAGAGAAATTCCTGCGAGCCCCAGAGAACGCTCGCCCCTCAATGCAACAGCGGCAGCAATCCGGCAGAGGAGTGTCCGCCCACTCCTGGTCTTCTGCTGGGGCAGTTCTTTATGTTTATTTTTAGCACAGGCTCCTACTGACGTCCGAGGTGCCCTGAAATCTCTTTACAGTTATTCTGAGTGAGTGTGTTCTGGCAGAAAGAAAAGGCTGTGCATGTAAATGTCACAGGCACGGTTTTAATTGCCAGGCAGGTGAATCTGTGAATTTCATAAGTCTATTCATCCTCTCAGTTGGCATTTTGCAGGTGGGGTCTCTTTCTTTTTCTCTGCTTCTCCTCAGAAAGAGGCACCCGAGCACTTCAAGAAACCTATCAGCGACCAGCTTCATCACGGCACCAAAGTCTTAAAATAACACAAGGGGCTGCAACAATTCACAGAACTGTGGAGGGAAAAGCTCATGGAATTTCCCCCACAAACTCTTTGACGCCTCCTCGTTGAATAATTTGCAAGGATGTGTGGAGCCATGGTATTGAGGTTATCCAAGCTCAAAGGAGTCTGAAATTACCTCCGATGCATGTAATTTTCCCAGGTATGAATTGCACAACTGACAGGGTTTTCTTAAAAACCCTCCCTCCTCCCACCCACATCCAGGACCATCAGGGCAACAATATCTATATGAGTATCTGTAGCATGGAAATTGCCCATTTCACTTCAAATAAAAACGCTTCCTCTAAAAGATAGCAGGAAATATTGGGAAGATTCAAATAAAAGTGACTTTAGTAGTGATGAGATGCCATAGAGACAAACAGATTTATGATCATAATGATACAGTGTTGAAATATGGTAAAAAGGGCTTCCCCAACCCCCAGGACCAGAGTATGTCAGGGGGATAAACCACCAAGACACAAATAACAACTTAGTCATTTTTAACTCCAATTTTTCAAGTCAATTCCATTTCCAGTCAAGTTTTCCTCACCTGTCCCTTTGAGAAAGGAGCTCCGATGAGCCCTATGGATTTTGACTTGGAACTCATGCTCCAGCCCGGCTCTTCCCTGTGCCCAACTTCTCCGGCCGTCACCCTCTGCAGCCCGCAGTGACACAGGGCACACATTTCCCCCCCATTTATAATTGGGCTGTCTGTTTACCTTTATTCTAATGAGGGAGAGGGGCTCCACCCACAGAAGAAATGGCCCAAGTCAAAAGAAAACTACGCAGAGTTGCTCAGAAGTGAACTAATCATATTTCCTCCCAGTCTAAGGCTTTCCTTAATTGAACATTATACACTATGCCAATTCACACCCTTTTTCAAAAGCCGGCTAGCTGGGTGGCATTAATCTTTCTTAGGCAATGGACAATTGCATGCAGTTTCATAAGATGGACTGTGGTTCCGTGCCACCTCAGGGTGGGGTCCTCATCCTCCCAAAGCCCCCGAGTCCTCCTGTTTAAAATGCAGACCTGAGAGTGGCCAGATGTGCCTGAGTCCCTCCCGGTCTCCAGTGCCCCGAGTGACAGCTGTGCACACCTGCACAGACGTTCAATCCATCAGCGAGACTTGATGCAGCAGCAGGGGAGTGTCTCCGAGAAAGAATATGACATCATTTTCTGTTTATTATTGGAAGGGGAACATTGCCTAATGAAAAACCTATAAATGTTGCCATGCCAATTTTGAAATACGGTGTGTGGAAAAATTTCCATTTGGGGAATTGCCATCAAGGTATGGAAATACAAATCGCTAACCAGGGCACACATCGGCTGCAGGCGGCACACATGATTCAGTCTTGGGCGTTGTGGATCCACTTAGTGACTGTGCTTTACACCCAAAGCACCTGCAAGCAACCCCACCCCCACCCCCCACCCCCATGTGCGCCTGCAGGTTGTTTACCACCGTGTTCACCGCAGTAGGAGTGTGGACGAAGGACAACTTCAGGATACTTACATCTTTAACATGTGAGGTAGTCATAATTATCAGGGAGAATTCATTTAGTAGAAGCTGATTTCTTTTTCCTGTCACTGGGAGACACCGTGGGGGAATAAACAAATCCCACAAGGGCAGAGAATTTTGTCTGTAGGATTCCTAGTGCTCAGAACAGTGCCTCGGACGTGGAAGGCTTTGAATGAACGAGTGAGGAGCCCACGCCCCCACAGGTCCATTTCCGGGCCCGTCTTCCAAAGAGGTTTCCTTCCTTTGACCTACGGATTGGCTTGTATGACCTACACAGTTACCCATGGCGTACCTACTGCCCCTCGGTGGCACGTCCCGACAATATTCTCCCCAAACTGTCAGTAATCTGATAAAATGGTGGATGGTATCATTCAAAACCCCTACTTTTGTGTTTTGAACACTTTATTTAAGTCCTTGCCCCCCTTCAAATCACCAAAATGTACTTCTACATTTTCTATATATTGCTACCCTGCTTTAGGGTATATCTTTAAACATTTAGGTCTTTAATCCATCTCTAGGCCATCTTTGAGAGTTGGTGAATAACTTTTCCAACTTTGTTTTTCTCTGTGTAGTTCAAGCTTGCCCATAAACACCCTTTGAGTCATTTATTTGAGGTGTGTTGTTACAGAGTTGTTATCTAGTCTGTCCCAGGTCGCAGTGACCCCATGTGTCCAGAGGAGGATTGCTCAAGAGGGTTCTTCAGACCATGAGGTTTTGGAAGCAGATTTCCAAGCCTGTGTTCTGAGATGACTCTGGGTGTGTTCAAACTGCCGACCTTTCTGCTAGTAGTTCAGGGCTTACCTGTTCGCATCAGGCAGCGTTGCTACTTGAGGTGCTGTCGTGATCAGATACCAAGTTATCCTACTTAGTGAGTCTGTGGCTGGGCTCTTTCTTCTACTCCATTGGCTTGTTTACCTGTGGCTACATCAAGACCACATGGTTTGATTATTATGAACTTATAGGAGCCCCGATGATACTGTGAATTAAGCATTGGGCTGTTAATAGCAGGATGGCAGTTTAAACCCACCAGGTGATCCACCGGAGAAAGATAAGGTTCCTGACTACCATGCAAATATGCTGCCTTGGGAACCTGAAGGAGCTCTTCTGCTTTGGTACTCTAAGCTGGCCTCAACTCCGTGGCTCTGGGTCATGGTGCAGCGTGGATCATCAGTGTTTGACAAGAGTGGTATTTTCTGTTCTTCTGTTTAAAAAATTAGTTTAGCCCCCAGGGACAGTTCTACCCTGTCCGGTAGGGTTGTCATGAGTCAGAATTGACTTGATAGCAGTGAGCATATAGTATTCAGAAGGGAAGTGTTCTCATGTTTACAATTTATTTGTAAAGGATTTCATATATGTGTGTGTGTATCTATATACATATCTAGATATGTATACATAGATACACACATGCACATACCCTGACACAGATATACAAACGCTCGCTATGCACACACATTAAGGGATATAAAGCATATACTGTATAGCAAAATGTTCTCAATTGTTGAATCTAAGTTGATTCTACTATAAAGCTCTCAGATTTTCTACTCCATTAAAACTACTGAGACTGGGCTCTTTCTTCTACTCCATTGACTGTTTGTTTACCTTTGGCTACATCAGGACCACATGGTCTGATTATTATAACCGTATAGGGTCCCCAATGGAAAAAAAAACTACTAAACCTTGTTTATTAAAGTGATGGGGTGGGGCGGGGGAGGGATTGGTTTCACTATTCACAGGTTTCTATTCTCTGTAATAGATTTGAGAAAAAGTTGTTGAATTCTTAAAAGTAAAAGAATCCTGCTGGAATGCTTACTAAATGTGTAGATTAATCTGTAGATATTTGCCATTTTCTCTTTGAGAAAAGAGAACATCGTGAATGTCTAACATCTTGGAAGTTCTTCTTCAGCCAAGCTTACTTTGCTTGGCTATAATTTGACCCAAATAAAACACACACTCATTTTTGGCTGTCCGGGAATCTCTGGGTTGCCCAAACAGTTAAGCACTTGGCTGTTAACAGAAAGTTTAGCGGTTCAAATACATTGAGAAGTGCCTCAGAAGAAAGGCCTGGTAACAGGCTTCTGAAGAATCACTGTGATGAAAGCCTTAAGGAGCATCGGTCTGCTCTGCAGCGTATGGTGTCAGCATGAGTAGAAATCTGCTCTTCACAGAGGCAGCTGGTTTGAGTTCTTGGCTGTCCTGTGTTTCTTGGGTCCGCTATTTTTTAGGCAGGTGGTCCCCAAGTATCTCCTCAGTTTCTTGCTTGCTTGCTTTTTTAATGCCTTACCGTGAATTAAGTGACGATCCACATAACAGATGAGCCATTTTTACATTCAACAGTCGGTTCACATTTGTTTGAACTCATCGAATACAATTCCGTCGCTTCTCCCACTTCCTCCCTGTGTTTCCATTCCCATCCCTCCTTCTTTCCTAGCCCTCTGAACTTTGTCCTTGGGTAAATAGTGCTCTTTTGATCTCAAATGGTTAATGATTCTAACATGGAGGCGAGTGAGTTCAATTCCAGACCTAAAGCGCACTAAGGGCCATGGTTGTGGAGGTCCCACCAGTCTCTGGTAGACCAGTAAAGCCTGGCCTTCTTCATGACTTTGAGGTCCTGCCCCACATTTTTCTCCCACTCTATTCAAGGCCTTGTATTACAATTACTACTTCCTTTTACTGTCACCTGCTTGTCAGTTTTTCATACGTTGGTAGCTTACATGTTGTTTTGATGCTAGATGCTCTGCCACCCCAATTTCAAATACCAACAGAGTCACCCATTAAAGACAGGTTTCAACAGGGTTTCCAGACGAAGACAAAGTAGGAAGAAAGGACTGTAACCTACTTCTGATAATTAGCCCATGAAAAGTCTTTAGCTCACTACAGAATATTTTCCAGTGTAATGTGGGAAGAAGAGTCCCCAGATTGAAAGGCATTCAAATGCAGAGTTTACGTCAATGGATTCACAAGTACCAATGATTATCATCATGATGCAGGGCTAGGCAGCATTTCCTTCTGTTGCACATAAGGTTATCATGAGTGTGAACCAACTCAATGACAACCAACAATCACAACACCTCTCCTTCAGGCCACTATCCAGGTCATCTTCCAACTGGCTTGTGCTTCCTTTCAGTGGCCCATCCAGAACCAAAACTCTACCTCCAGATACAGTTATCTGCTAACAGCAAGGCCAGTAGTGGGTAACTGCCAGTCACTCTGCAGGAGAAAGATGAAGCTTTCTTCTGCCATAAAAAGTCTCAGAAACCCATAGGGGCAGGTCTACCCTGCTCAATAGGGTCATTACGAGTCAGAATTGCTGCAGTCGCAGTGAGTTTGAATTATTTTTACTGATTGAGTTGAGACTACTGGAACTCCTGAGACTGTGGCCCATAGTCCTTCTTGTTTGGACCTGTTCTGGCCTTGAACTGAACTCATCCCCATGGCTCAATTTTTAACTAAGCAATTTGTCTTTTAGGTGAATGTAGCACAAGGGCGATATGCACGTTTCAGAATAACCAGTCATTTGAGAGAAAAGAAAAAGTTTGCATTTGTCCAAGAATAAAGTTCAGAAGGAGGAGGAAGGGGTGGGAAAGAAAGATACACAGAAACGAAGCACAGGGAGGCATGGGGAGAAGTGTCACCTTGTGGGGATTGCAATCAATGACATGAAAACATGTGTATGACTTGCTGAAGGGAGAACGGATTTGTCCCGAACACCTTCACCCAATTCACAAGAAAAAGTTAAAAGTAAAATTAAGTCTTTAGAAGGAGATATGGCCCACCAAAAGAAGTCTAAAAACAGGAAAGAAGTTAAAAAGTTTAGATCCCAGGGTAGGATCCTAAGAAAATATTGGTTACTTGTGGGTCTTTATAGAAATAATTGTAGGACACACTATCTTACACTAGCGGGTAAGGGCAGGAGTCAGAGAAATACTATAGATCACCAATCAACTATATATGCTTTTACATGACCTCTGTTAAGCACTTCCCTACTTTCCTGTACCACAGAATATCCTGCCCTTGTGCTTTGGTCTAATGCAGTTCCTGCTCCAGTCCTGGAGCTAGCCATTCCTTGTGCCTGGAAACCAAGATCAGTGTAGCAGGTGTGCTCATTGGTGCTGGGACATCAATGCTTTCAGGCTCTTTCAGCAAGCAGAGAGAGGGAATGTACGGAATCTGAATCATCTCAATAACACCTAACAACAATGGCAATAACAACATACACACACACACACACACCTATTCCTAGCTCTGCATCTTTCCGTTTGAAAATATGTTAAAAGCCACATGTTCCCACTGACCCACCAATCTATTATCACAGGATTCATTCTACTTTCCACCTTCCTTTTTTGGTAACAACTTTCTCTAATAGTGAGAAATCTGGCTCTTCTCTACAATTCATTTATTTGCCATATAGATTTCTTTTGTAAGGAATCCTGGTGGCAGAGTGGTTAAGTGCTTGGCTGCTGACCAGGAAATCAATGGTTCAATCTTACCAGCTGCTCTGTAGAAGATGTGGCAGTCTGCTTCCATTAAAATCGCCTCCGTGGAAATCCTATGGAGCGTCTATTCTATGCGTTGGATGAACTTGACAGCAGTGGGGTTTGGAGGATTTTATTTTCTTCTATGATGTCCTCATCAGGACTTTCTCCATCTTTTTAATTTTTAAAATATATTTTTAAACCCTTGTGCATTGCAGATATTAGTCTTTGGTGCTCAACTGAATTGAAAAGCTTTTTCTTTACCTGATCTTTGTTTTTGCTTTACAATACTTCACATTTATTTTAGTTTTGATTTTGAAATTAAATTCACCAATGGGAATTTACTCTCATAAAAGCAATTGGAATTTACTCTCATAAAAGCAATTGGAAATTTCTCCTTAATGTCTCCTGCATGTAGGTAACCGAGTTTCATATTTAAGTAAGTGGATTTCACTTTCCACCTAAGTCCAGTCCTTCCCTTTGATTCAGTGAGAGAACTGTCATACAAATAGAAAGAGAAAAAAAGCAACAACAGCACTTGTCAGAAAAGCTCACCATCCATGATAGCATGGAGAAAGGCCACTCTGAGTGAAAAAGATTAAATTATTAAAACATTCAAGGGGAAAAGTCAGGTAAAGCAGGAAAATCCATACAGTTCATGTATGTGGGTCAGATATTAAGCTTAAGGCTGTCCTATCTCACATAGCTGCCAGAACTGGCACACCAGAACCTGGAAGGAGGAAGACCACAGATTGGTGGAGGTAGAAGTGAATGAATCCATCCAAAGTCAGCAGGCCAGGTTCATGGCTGCCGTTTCAGATGACTCTAAGGTCAGCAGGCACAATGGCAGGCAGCTGTTAACTCCTACAGTCCATGGGCAATATGATAGGCCATTGGCTCAAATCCAAGGAACCAGAAGTGGAATTGACAAATGCAAGATTCAGTACAGCAAGAATCAAGGAAGTTCTCCACAATGTCCACTTATTTAGGAGTAGGCTATTACCAAGAGGGAAATGTTACAATGTAAGACATTTTAAAAGCCTGCATGTACCAGTGGTGTGAGTGGTGATACTGGGAGGGTGGAAGGAAGGTGTGTTGGAAAGGGGGAACTGATTACCAGGATCTACATATAACCTCCTCCCTGGGGGACAGACAACAGAAAAGTGGGTGAAGGGAGACATCAGACAGGGCAAGATATGACAAAATAATAATTTATAAATTATCCAGGGTTCATGACGGAGGGGGAGGGGGTAGGGAGGGCAAAAATGAGCTGATGCCAGGGGCTTAGGTGGAGAACAAATGTTTTGAGAATGATGAGGGCAATGAATGTACAAATGCGCTTTACACAATTGATGTATGTATGGATTGTGATAAGAGTTGTATGAGCCCCTAATAAAACAATATAAAAAAAGAAAGAAAAAGAAAAGAATAAAAGCCTGCATGTATGAAAAAAAATTTTTTTAAACAATTTGGTCCAAAAATAGTCGGCAAGGTTGTTGTTTGGACAGCGCTCTAACTTAAGATTGTTGTTTGGACAGCACTCTAACTTTGTGCAAGTGCCATTGTCAACCAAAGTAGAATGGCCCATTAGGCTGAATTCTTGCTTTACACTTGCGGATGGTCAACTTTGTAGTCAACAGTTTAAACTACTAAGTAAACCCTACACTAGTTTCCCCTTCACAGGCTCCTTGATTTCTCCCTTCTGTGGACTCGTACATCTCACCTGTTCACACCTGTCTGCAGCCTCATCGTTGTGCTATTTTCCCTCCAATGCCCTTCCCTACTTGGCAATCTCCAAAGTCTATTAGTTTTGTTTTTAGAAGTGTTTACCGTATTTCTTTTTTTCCTCCATGATATCAATGGTATCCTATAATGTTTGTCCTTTTGTGATTGACAAATTTCACTCAGCATAATATTCTCCAGGTTTAGCCACGTCTTGAGTTGTTCTGTATTTTCGTCATTGTTTTTAACTGTGTGTGGTGTTCCACTGTGTATGCAGTCTTTTTATCCACTCTTCTACTGGTGGCACGTAGGTTGTTTCCATCTTCTTGCTATTGTGAACCGTGCTGCAATGAATATGGACATGTGGGTGCGTATATGTGTGTTCCTGATTATGTATTTGTCTGTTTGGTTGGTTGGTCTGTTCTTGTTAGGGCTCTTACTTCTTTAGGATATACAAGGTGGTACCCCTTCCCCCCAAAAAAACCCTGGATTTTTTTTCAAAGCTATGTATTTAAGTTGGGTTTTTTTTCCACAAAAAAGACCTTATCACCTTCCAAGTACTCTCCATTACACTTAATACATTTGTCAAATCTGTGACTCCATTCTTGGAAACGCTTTTCAAACTCACCTGTTTGGATGGCTGAGAGCACCTCCCTTGTTTTTTTCTTCACCTCCTCTATACTGTGAAATTGCTGTCCTTTCATGTCCCTCTTCGTTTGAGGAAACAAGAAGAATTCACATGGAGGGAGATCAGGTGAGTAAGGTGTGTGGGGCAAAAAGGGGCATGCTGTTTTTTGCCCAAAATTCGTGCACTGAGACAGTGCATGAGTGGGTGCAATGCCATGGTAGCAAAACAGTCCCCCATCTAACACAAATCAGGCCTTTTTGTTGCACAGTTACACAATCTTTTCAGAACCTTTAAATCAGTGGTTCGCCACCTTCCTAATGCTGAGACCTTTTCATACAGTTCTTCATGTTGTGGTGACTCCCCAACCATAAAATTACTTTCGTTGCTACTTTATAACTGTGATTTTGTTACTGTGATGAATTGGGTGACCCCTGTGAAAGGGTCGTTCAACCTCTAAAAGTGTCACGACCCTCAGGTTGAGAACCACAGTTCTAAATAGAAAGCTTGGTTAACAGTCTGACCTGGTGGAACATACTCCAAAGGCACTATCCTCCACATAAAAAAAAAGTGAGCATCATCTTGATCTTTGATTTCCCTTGATGAGCTTTTTTTGGACAAGGTGACAATCACGTCTTTCAGTGGCTTGATTGATGTTTGTTTTGCTTCCAGGGTCAAAAGCATAGCACCATATCTCATCACCAGTAATGGCCTTGGGAGAGAACTCTGACTTCAGAGCTGTTCTTTCAAAGCATAGTATGTTTCCACTCAAAGCTCTTTTTCCTGGTCAGTCAGAACCCAAGGCACAGATTTCCCAGCTACCCTTATTATTCCCAAATCTTCTGTTAAAACTTGCTGAACTGAGATCCAAGATAGTCCAGATAACTTCCCCATCTCCTCAATGGTCCATAGTTGGTCTTTGAGCACAAGTGCATGAATTTTGTTGACATTTTCCTCTGTTCAGGAAGTTGACAGACATCCAGAATGAGATTTGTCATCAATCGATATTGTACCTTTTTTGAAACAAGGAAGCCACTCTTTACACTTGAGGTTTTCTCATTACGCTGTCCTTGTAAGCTGTGTTCAACATCACATCAGTTTCTGCAGCATTTTCCCAGCAGGAAACAAAATCTCACAGCCTCATGCTATTCTCTTAAATCATCCATCACAAAAAATGACATTCAAGCAAAACTGCTTTTATGAAAAATTTCACTGTGACCAGAGAGAACCTTCCCAGGCAACACCACTGGGTGCACTATCTTAGAGTGAGTTGCTCAGTGCTACCTTCAGGGGAAAATGCATACTGTGAAAGCTC
>NW_022107431.1:64756754-64757993 GCF_000313985.2 Echinops telfairi | reverse complement strand
TAACACCATACCACTTTTCACAGTGGTTGTACCGCAACATATGACAGTTCCAATCTCTTCCCAGGTGCTTCAGATTTGGTTATTTTCTGTTTTTTATAATTGAATGACATTGTCAGTGTAAGGTGGTACCTGCTCATTTTGACTTGTGTTTCCCAGATGAACTCATGATTGTGAGCATTTCTTCATATGCTTGTCAACTGTTTGGATGTAACCTTTGGTAAAATCTGTTCATGTCCTTAGCCCACTTTTAAATTGAATTATTCATCTTTTAAATTTTTAATGACTTCTTTATTGTGAATTAGATGGGGGTAGGATTCGTCTTTTTCCTATTGAGGTGTTGCAATTGTCTGTAGATTTTAGAACTGCAAGATCAGCAATTCAAAACCACAAGATACTCCTTGGGAGAAAGATGGGGCTTTCTACTCATTTAAAGAGCCACAGTCTCATAAACTCAAAAGGGCAGCTCTATCCCATCCTATGGGGTTGTGGTGAATCAGCATGGACTTGATGGCAATGAATCATATTTTTAGATAGGGTCCTTATGAGTCAGAGCTGACTTGATGGCAGTGGATTTGTTCTTGTTGTTTTGTTGTTCAATACAAGTGGACCTCACTGGACTGAACGGACAGTAATCAGATAGACTCCATCTATGAACAGAGAGGACGGAGAAGCTCAATATCTTCTCTCGGCTCAAGTCCAGGGATCAGCTGCAGAACATATCACCAATTGTGCAGATGAAATTTCAAGTTAAACTGAAGAAAACGTAAACAAGTCCAAGAGAACCAAAGCACAACTGAGTATATCCCATCTGAACTTAGAGGTCATCTCGACAATTGCTTTAATGTATTGAACACCATTGCCCTTGATCAAGCCCTCCCAGGCCTCCCACGCCCTCCTCGCCATCGATTTTAGATCACTTGTTGTTCCCTTGTCCCTGGGTTTGTTAACACCCACTTCCCCTTCTCCCATGTCCTCCCAGAGCTGTCAGTCCCAGAACTGTCAGCTGTTTTCTCCTCTGGATTATTTATCCCGCCTATCTTACCTAGATAGACATGCAAAGACAATAATAAGCACAAAAGAAAGACAGAGCAAAACAACAAAAGCAACAAAAGAAAACAAAACAACAATAAAAAAAGACAAGCCTATAAATAGTACAAGGTCTGTTTGTTGACCTTTAGGAGTGTTTTCCAGTCCAGTTTGATGGGCTGGCACGTCCTGTTCCCCCAGTCTATTTTTGGT
>NW_022107431.1:64746590-64750288 GCF_000313985.2 Echinops telfairi | reverse complement strand
TCTTATTTATACAGACCTGGCCTCTTTCTTAAAATACTTCCACCTCCCCAATAGCATGAAGTATAGACACAATATTTAGAGGGCATGGATATGGTCAGAAGACAAGAATGTGCATCAAAATCATTATAAGATTTTTGCTTAAAATTTTTCCTCCTAACCAGGTCACTTAATTTCTTTCTATGTTTTTTTTCTGCTACAATGAAGTGCACTCCTATAATCCATAAGGATGAAGCAGAACATTTACAAAAAGGTAAACAATAGCAGTTATGTGTCAGCTATGTGGAATGACATAACGAAAAAGTTATCATTCATGAAGTAAATTTAGAGTGTAAGGAGGTGAAACAAGTTTATTGATAGAAAACAGAAATGTATGGTTGTGTATCTATCACATGCCCATTAAATTCCTCGTAGGACCGAGGAAATTTTTATGTCTTCATTGTTGTTAGGTGCTATTGAGCTGGTTCCAACCCATAGCAACCATATGCACAACAGAATGGAACACTGCCCAGCTCTCTGTCATCCTTACAGGTGTTCCTATGTTTGAGCCCATTTTAGCCATGATGTCCATCCCTGTCCTTTCGTGCCTTCCTCTTTTCATTGCCCCTTCTTTTTATCAAACGTGATATTCTTCTCCAGTGACTCTTCTGACAACAGGTCCTAAATATGTAAGACAAAGTTTTGCTGTCCTTGCTTCTAAGGAGCACTCTGGCAGTATTCTTGCAAAACAGATCTGTTTGTCCTCTAAGCAGGCCCTGGTTCTTTTAATATTCTTCTCTAGCACCACAATTCGAATACATTAATTCTTCTTCAGTCTTCCATATTGAATGTCCAACTTTCACATCCATATGAGACAATTGAAAACACCTTAGTCCTCAAAGTAAATCCTTGCTTTTCAATAATCTAAAGAGGTCTTGTGCAGCAAATTTACCTAATCCAACTCATCTTTTGGTCTCTTGACTGCTGCTTCCATGCGCATTGATTGTGAATCAGAGCAAGACAAAATTTTTGACAATATCAATCTTTTCTGTTTATCATGATTTTACCTATTGGTTCAGTTGTAAGGATTTTGTTTTCTTTCCATTGAGTTGTAATCCATATTGAAAGTTACCATCCTCGATATATATCAACACATGTTTCAAGTTTTTCTCCTTTTCAGAAAGCAAGCTTGTATCATCTACATATCTCATGCTGTTAGTAAGCCTTCCTCCAATCCTGATGCCACATCCTTCTTCCTATAAGCCAAGTTCTCAGATGACTTCCTCGGCATACAGATTGAATAAGTATGGTGAGAAAACACAACCCTGTCACACACCTTTCTTAATTTTAAACCATGCAGCATTCCCTTGTTCCATTTGTACAACTGCCTCTTGATCCATGCACAGGTTCCACATGATCATAACGAAGTGTTCTGGAATTCCCATTCTTCTTAATACTATTCATATTTTGTTATGATCCATACAATCAAATGCCTTTGCCTAGTAAATGAACTACAAGTATACATTTTTCTGGTATTCTCTGCTTTCAGCCAAGATCCATCTGACAATAATGATACTTCTTGTTCCATGTCCTCTTCTGAATCCATTCTGAACTTCTGTCAATACACTGCAGCAACTGTTGTTGGATGATCTTCAGCAAAAATGTACTTGCCTGTGATATAAAATGATATCATTCTATAATTTGAAAATTCCTTTGAGTCACCCTTCTTTGGAATGGGTCAAAATGTGTATCTCTTCCACTCAGTTAGCCAAGTAATTGTCTTCCAAATTTCTGGCCTACATGAGCGAGTAATTCCAGTCTCTCATCAGCTTATTGGAACATTTCAGTTGGTGGTGCAACTGGATGCTTGTTTTTGTGGAGCTTGGACTTCTTCTTTCAGTGCCATTAGTTCTTACTTTTGAATGATTATTCTTGAAATAGTCGAATGTTGACTATTTTTTGTATATCCATCTTCTTTTGATGCTTCCTGTATCATTCAGTATTTTGCCAATATATTGAAACTTGAGGCTTACATTTTTTATTTAGTTCTTTATTCCATAAATGCTGAAATTAGATAGAGCCAGATATGAATGCTAGGTATGTGCCTTTGGAAGTTAACTATAAAATAGGGATAATAATTGCCAATTTGAATGTTTTTTTTGAAAAGACAAATGCATGCCATGTGTCTTCTACAGTGGCTAACTGTAGTAAACACACCATAAAATGATGACTAACTAAAAAAGATTCTTTAAAAAATAACAGATACATGTGCAATTATTTCATAGAAATCACTCTATTGGGCCTGGCAGTGTCTTTTATGTAACTTAAATGAGCCCATGAAAATATTCCAGAGGGCAGTGACTTGCAAAAAAAATTGCTTCTTGTGTGAATTGAAGCTGAAAACTCTTCAAAGGACTGATTTCTCCATTCGTTGTGAAACAGGTAGGTCTTTCAGAAACTGTTAGCAGAGTGGCTGATCAGTAACAAAAATTGATCTATTGTGACCGAGGACAGCAATTGGCAAGGTAAAGCCTCCACCCCAAGAATGGATTGCTTATCTGTGGTTTCATACTAACCATTCAGATATATTAAGTTTATCTTTCACATATTCAAAAATACTCCAAGAGAAGTGATCATTAATTAACTAGCAGAGTTTGCGCCCTCTGCTCTTGAGCAGTAACTTTTTGGTTAGTACACCAGGGCTGTTGGAAGACAGTTCCCAAAGTAAGGACTGCCTCCTCATTCCGGATGCCTTTAAATCTCTTAGCCTGGTGACACTAAGCATGCTGGCAGCTGTAGATGCATATGTAACCATTTTTCTTCCTTTCAGGGCTACAAATGTTTGTCAAGAATCAGAAAGCTCATTTCTAGAGTTTAAGTCAATGGGTCCCAACTAAAGCTTCATGTAAAAATTTCCTAGATATTAGGCCCCCACACTAGACCAAATCACTAGGAACCTCTGGGGTATAGCTTGGGCATGGTATTTAAAAGCTCCTTAAAAATGATTCTCCTTTGTAGCCATGGGTAAGGAACCTCGGTGGTGTCATGGGTTACACATTGGACTGTTAACTGCAAAGTCAGCAGTTTGAACCCACCAGCCACTCCTTGAGAGAAAGAGGAGGCTTCCTGCTTCTGTAAATAGTTAACATGCTTTGAAACCCTACATAGTGTTACTATGAGTTAGACTAGACTAACCAGAAGCTTGGTGGCTTGAACGTACCAACTGCTCCATGGGAAAGATGTGGTAGTCTGCTTCCATAATGATTTACTGCCTTGCCACAGATTTTAAGCACTGAGCTCCTGGGCTCCTTTGCCTAGTATACCCATAAAAACTAAAACCCACTGCCACTGAGTCCGTTCCAGCTGACAGCAATGCTTCCTTATGGTTTCCAAGGTTTTGTAAATCTTTATGGGAACATGTTTGCTAGTCTCAACTTTCTCCTGCAAAGTATCTGGTGGGTTTGAACCACTGACTTTGGGGTTAGCAGTCCAAGTGCACCACCAGGTTTCTTATTGCATTGCATAGGTATTCTAAGATCATTTATTAAATAATTTTTCCAGATTTGCACTGGAAAAGAATGAACTTTTTATTAATAATTTTATTGGGGGTATCTTACAAATCTTATGACAATCCATCATTCAATTATATTAAGTACACTTGTACATATGTTGCCATCAACATTTCCAAAACATTTTCTTTCTACTTGAGCCCTTGATATCAG
>NW_022107431.1:64733238-64745059 GCF_000313985.2 Echinops telfairi | reverse complement strand
CTTCCATGTGGGTTTTGTTGCTTCTGAACTAGATGGCTGTTTGTTTACTTTCAAGCCTATATGACCCAGATGTTATATCTTTTGATAGCAGGGCTCCATCAGCTTTCTTCACCACATTTGCTTATGCACCCATTTGTCTTCAGCGATCGTATTGGGAAGGTGAGCACAAAATGTTATGATTTTTTTGTTCTGTGATATCTGCTACCTGATCCCTTCTACACCCCATGATGACACAGGCTGGTGTGCTTCTTCCATGGGGACTTATTTGCTTTTGAGCTAGATATCTGCTTGTTTATCTTTAAGCCTTTAAGATCCGAGATGCTATATCTTTTGGTAGCTGGGCACCATCAGCTTTCTTCACCACATTTGCTTATGCACCCATTTGTCTTCAGGGATCATGTCGAGAGCGTGAGCATCATGGAATGCCAGTTTACTAGAACAAAGCATTCTTGCATCGAGGGAGTCCTTGAGTGGAGGCCCAATGTCCATCTGCTACCTTATATTAAACCTATAAATATATGCATATAGATCTATTTCTCCATCCTCATATATAAATATATTTACATATATACATGCCTTTATTTAGACTTCATTACATGCCCTTTGCTTTCTAGTTCTTTCCTCTATTTACTTTTATTTCCTCTTGTCCCGCTATCATGATCATCCTTCATTTGGGTTTCAGTAATTCCTCTTGATTACATTACCCTTGATCACGCCCTCCTATACCCTCCTCACCACTGATTTGGATCACTTGTTGTTCCCTTGTCCCTGGGGTTGTTAACAACACTTCCTCACCCCCCACCTCCCGCTCAGAGCAGCCAATCCACAGAGACCACATGGCCAGCCACACTATGAGACACGATACCCCTCACTGACCCATAGCTCTACAGAGGACAACACCGGAGACACAGTGTGGGAATTGCATCTGATCTGATCCCACTACACTGAGGCAAAACACTAAGGGCATGGAACAGAACAGCAAGGGGAACAGGGCAACGAAGTCCCCAGGGAAAATGGACTTTGGGGCCAGGGTTTGGCACCCCAACCAACTCGACCAGAAAACACTTCTAAAGGCCAACAAATAGTCCTTGAACTAACTACACGTTTTTCTTTGCTCTTGCTGTTGTTTGTTGTCATTGGCTTTTTTGTTGTTGTTGTTTTGTTTTCTTTTGTTACTTGGTTTTGCTCTGTCTTGTTTTTGTGCATGTTATTATCTTCGCAGGTCTGTCTAAATAAGATAGGCTGGATGAACAATCTGGAGGAGAAAACAATGGGACCAACGGTTCCGGGGGGACATATAGTTTTTTATGGATTGTTTGATACCTGATATCTGCTGCCATCGACACCTCGTGATCACACAGGCTGGTGTGCTTCTTCCATGCTAGATGGCTGCTTGTTAAATTTCAAGGCTTTAAGACCCCAGACCCTATATCTTTTGATAGCTGGTAACTATCCACTTCCTTCACCACATTTGCTTATACATCCATTTTGTCTTCAGTGATCGTGTCGGGAAGGTGAGTATCAGAGTGCCAGGTTAGTAGAATAAAGTGTTCTTGTGTTTAGGGAGGCCTTGAGTAGAGGCCCAAAGTCTGTCTGCTAGGAAGTTTATTCACTGCTGTCCATGGCTGGTCTTTGGTGGTCCTGCTTCCCCAAATTGTCAAAAGTAGTTCATAGTACAAGCGTGCATTCATTTGTCAAGGGACAATCATTCACTTCCATCAGATTCCACGGGGCATTCGTACTTTAAAATGTTACCAAACCACTTGCACAGGAATCAAATAGGTATTTTTCTCTCGGCTTGCCTTTGTTGATGAAGTTAGTTGCCGTTAAGTCAATTCCGACTCATGGTGCCCCCATCCACGCTGAGGAGAACGGCTCCCAAGAGTTTCCAAGGCTGTGACCTTGGAATCGGAGGTCCTATTGATTACTGTTGTCCAGTAGCACCTGCCGCAAGTAAACCAGTGACAATCTATGCCTCTCACGCTTCTATTTCTCGATCTGTCTCTGTTGCTGTAGGAAAATAAATGGCCTTTCCGAGATTTGAATTCATGTGTAAATTTCCCCACCAAAGAGATCATAGAGTTCTACGGCTTCTTTTATTTTTGACTTGACAATACATCATAACCATTTTCTGTGTTTCTATGTACACATATAGAACAGCTGCACTCTTCTTCTGAAAGACTAATGAGTATTCTATAGGATGTGGCACAGTTATTCTGCAATCTTTTTAAACAGACCCCTATGGGTGGCCATTTAGCTTTCTTCCAGTCTTTCCCTGTGATAACCACAGCAATCAGCACCCTTGAGTTTGTAGCTTTATGCCTGTGACTTTCAAAGGGTTGGCATACCTATCATTATGTTTTTCGACTCCTAGCTCCAGCAGTTCTAGGTATTATCCCCTTCTGTCATCTAGTAGCCATAGAAACTTGGGGAAATTACTGAGAGTCTATTCTTTGTTGAAGCGGAAACCACGACCCTGCCCCTGTGACCCAGCTGCTGTGACCCAGAGAGGGAGCGATGAAAGTGGATGTGCTTTGAAAACTGTCAGCAGCACACAAATGGGAGATGCAATTCTTCCCTTGGTGCTTTGCCTTTTCTTTTCCAGGCACAATATGCACTGGTTTTTATTCATCCTTTAAATGAGTCTTCCATAATGCCTAATTTTGCTCTGTGTGCTCAGTAAATTCTCAGTGAATGCCCGGTCATGAATGGATGCTACAAGTTCTCTCAGATTGAAGTCTGTGGGCCACCTGAATCCGTGTCACCTGGGGCACACTGGTTGAAAATGCAGATCTGGAACATCCCCCTCATGTGACCCAGTGAATTAGAATTTGTGTGTAAGTAGAGGAGTAACCTTGGCTTCTGTTTTTGTATCAAATTTTCCAAGTGATTTGAATGCAATCGAAATTTGAGAAGCTCTAGACTAGGTTGATGGTGGCATATCTCATTCTCATTTAAAGCTCCCTGATAGGAAAAGAGGAGTCTCTGATTGGTGCAAGCAGTGGTGAAGTGAAACTGCTGAAGTATGGCTCTCTGTCTATTTGTCAGTCACTCCCGCCAAATGATTGAGTGGGACCAGACAAATAGGGCGTGTGAACCACTAACAAAGTGGATTGGTTGGTTTTGCCTTTCCTCTGAGTATAGAAGACTGAGTTATCTCAGAACATGAACAGAGAGAATCCCAGGGCCAATAAGAAAGAATAGCCACCAATGAATCCAGTATAAGATTCCTGACTGAAGTGGCAGAGGCACCAGAGCCTGCAGCACTCAGGCAAGAGACTGTGAGACAGAGCAGTGGATGGTCTTCTCTGCCCATAGAACAAGGCAGAGGCCAAAGGGCCCTGTGGCTAAGAGGCCGAGAACCAGAGAGACAAGTGGCTGCTGACGGAGAAGAGGTGCTTCCATGGAACAAAGACTGTATCCTTCATGATTTCTGATCCTAACTTGTGCTAACCTAGTAACTTGCCTAATTCTGCCCTCTAATTGTGGCTGCTGCCTGTGAGTTCTGTGTGGGCCTTGCACTGGCTTATTGAACCCAGCACAGAAGTAGAGTGCCATGGGAGGCACAGTTCGTGTCAGAATAGGAGAAAGAAGGATGGAAGGCAGAAGCATGTCCAATCTCTACCTTGTGCATTGGTGTGGGGATGGGCTCTTCTAGTACCAGATGCAATCCCCATGCCATTTCTTCAACTGTTACCCAGAAGGTTGGAGGTACAAGTTTACCTGGAGGCCCCTCAGAGAAAAGCCCTGATGATCTACTTCTGAAAAATCAATCACTGAAAACTCTGTGGGACGTAGTTCTGTTCGGACAGAGTTGGGATTGATGCCGTGGTTGATTTTCTGGTTGGATAAGAAAAGGTAACACTCTTTCCTTTGCTGGAAGATAAGCAAATCTAATGTCCACATCTTACTGCCTTAAATTCCACCATCGGCTCTTTTGAGCTCCGTCACTTAATAGAATGGGCATATTACCCAGACAGCACATTTCTTGGAACTCTGTTTTCCAAGCGTGGAATTGGCTTCCTTGCCAGTTTAGGGTCTCATGTGTCTAAATTTGACTAAGTAAAAGGTTATCTGCCACGACTGTTAACAGTCAGACTGAGTATGGGCTGTGCAAAGTGTCCCTGTGGAGCTAGGAAACTAGGCCAGGCCTTCTGTAATGGAGGCCATGAATAATGCACAGAAAATAAATTCTCTTTCCAGTATTTCTTACTGTGCCAATATTTGCAATTGCTGTAGATAGGAGAAAATGCAGAGAAAACAAAAAAGGGCAGACCTGAAAAATGAGTAAAAATATGAAGCATGGCTTTTCAACAGCCTAGACACTATTGCATGTGTTTTATGGTTACACTAGAGAACGAAAAGTGTTTCTCCAAAAATCAGGTGATTTGGATAAGAATAGCCCACTTTGAAAGTTTGTGCCAAATGGTGGCCTGAGGCTGTTTGACCTCCTATTCTAACTTCAGAATCATCATCAGCATGCACAGTCCAGGGCTAATTGCTATCAGGCAGCAGTCAGATATACTTCTCCCCTTTAATCGTTGTACCAATTCTGACATCAGCCAACCCTTCCCCTGGCACGCTCTACTTCTCTGCTAAGTTCAATAACTCATTGCAATGGCCATGCCAAACTCATAGGCCAGACTCACCGTGTTTATTAGGGAAGTAGCAGGTTAAATTCAGCATCGGGAGCACCTCTAGAAACAGTTCTTTAATCAAGACAGCCACTTCTCAGCCATGACTGCAGGCAAGCTTTCCTCGGGGTCTTGGCCCTTTGGCTCCCCAGTCTGACCTTTGCCCTGGATCAGAAAGTACTACAATACATGCCCAGAAGTACCCCATTCCACCAGGAAGCCTCAGCACAAAGACACTCAGCTCCGTGGGCCTGCACACTCACTGTCACTGCTTTGCCACGTGAACTGGGAAGCCCACTGCATCATCTCACACGGGTCTTTTGGTTCTGTGGCCACCATTTCTCTACCACTACTTCTCAACATCTTGTACCGTCTCTGATGTTAGGATTCTCTCTAGCTCCTGTGACTAGGAGGTTCTCAGCACAGGGGGCTCTGGATCCAAAGGGCTCACTCCACTTGCATCTCTTCTTTTCAGTAGTTAAGTCCCCTCTCCCCACCTCTGGGACAGCTCATTTTAATCCTGTCTGGATGGCAAAGCTGACTAAACCCTTGGTAAAGAGGTTAGACACTTTAATTCCATGGTATTATCCCTATAAGGATGCTATGAACCTTATTTGTATTATTAGCAATTTGTTCTGGTGGCACAGTGGGTTACAGAGTTGCCTGCTAACCAAACATCAGCAGTTCAAACCCATCAACAGCTCCATGGGAGAAATATGAGGCTCTCTCCTTCTGTAAAGATTTACAGACTCAGAAACCCAAGGAGCAGTTCTATTCTGTCCAACAGTGTCTCTATGACTAAGAATTGACTTCATGGCTGTTCTTTCTGTCTTTTTTTAATTATTGTTGTTTTGTTTAACCTTTTTGGTGCAATCCCCTTGGTGAATCCCAACCTCGCTTGCCTAGTCCCACTCAATCATTTGGAGCGTCAAAGCCGTGACTGTAAGAAAAGTCATATAAAAATGATCCACCTTAACCCTGCTGAGTCCTTTACCCTCATCATCACATTAACCCTCAATGTTTTGCCTTTTAATTTTTTAAGTGTTTAATTAAATGTGTAACTGTTAAGAAAACATGAGAACTCTGTATTCTCCAATCAACAGGTAAAGTCAGAAGCTCTAGAGTCTAGATTGTCCGAAAGGTTATCAGCTTCAGCTCCATGACGTCACTTGCCAGATGTTATTGAATAATGTTACAGCGTGGTGAGACAAGAGATGAAATTGCTTAGGGAAGTGCCCTGTATTCCTCTTGGGAAACATAAGCAAACAAGTCTGGAACATGTAGTGCTATTTCATGATTTCACCTGTGACTCTGAGAACAGAGTTGCAAACATCTCCCTAGGGTCAAGGAGAACAATGTCACTCAGGTACCACTGTAAAATTCTCTCCAGTTTGTAAAGATATTTGGAGCCTGGCAGGCAGAGTCTAATAAACCAGGTGCTTCAACCACCATGAAGGTGCAGGGGAACCAAGCTCTCCCCATGAACTTCGTGAAGAGCTGAGAATGCAGATAGCAGTGTCTGCTGAAGAAATGGAATAAGATGAGCTAAGGATGACAATAACTATTTGCTACTAAGTCAACTCCAACACACGGGGATATCATGAATGTTAGAAGAGAACTGTCCTCCTTAAAAGAAAAAAAAATCTCCCTGGTTTGCATAATATATCTGGCAGAATTTGGATTTATATATTTACAATATATTGTTGGGGAGAGGAATATAAATCTCCATATGTGTTCATCTGTAGTAAATATGTACATAAACCATTAAAAGCAACTTGTGTCCTGCCGATTGGTAGGTCAGCATCAAGAGATGAAACCTAAAGAAAATGAGGCAAATTGAGCTTGTCACGGGCCCCTAAACTTGGAGGGGTCCTCACAGAGTGCAATAGGCTAGAATACGGTCCCTGAGATGACTAGTGAAATGAGAAATAGGAGATGAAAAACAAGGGAACACCAAGTCCCAGGTTCCTTGCCTTGTCCAGGCCACGTTAGGTTATCTAGATTGTCTCTGCAGTTTGGAGATTTCTGAAGACTCATCTCTCTCTGTGTGTATCACAAAGCTCTTAGGAAGATTTCCTTTGACTCCCTCCTCTATATCTACCGAGCCGAACTGCAGCTCCTTCAAGAAGGAGAGTTAAGGAATCCCTAATAAGACACATGGCTCCCCCGTCTCCCAGAACACAACGTTCCACATTCTTCCCAACTCGGACTCCCCCAGAAGTGTGTCCGAGGCAGAGCTGTGGATTCCTGCACTGAGGCACCCACTCACTAGCTCTTTTCAGTGGTCTCTGTTAACTAGACAAGTGCTTTCTTACAGAAGTGGCCTCGGAGCATGCTTCTCTTTTATAATGGTGTTGTTCACAAAAAGAACAACTTTATTTCCAACCTGCCATGTTCCCAACAGAGTGTCAAGTGATGCATAACAAGGATCATGATATCAAGGGTTGCAGGGTCTATCATGTGGTCACTTCTCTGCTGACACTTTCTGTGGATGAGAAATATTCCTTTGAGCCTCCGTTGACTGCTTCTTCTGTGTCCTTCAGTCCTTGGTGGCCAGATTCACAAAGTTCTCTCTGAATCCTCCTGTCTTACGACCAGGAATCCTCAGATCCACTAGTCCAATGTTCAGTGCGTGTCCTCTAGAAGTGAGGAGAAAATCCCAAAGCTTTTCTTATAACATGCATCTGTCTCCTCAGCGCCGTGGATTTGTGGCAGAAACTGTAGGCTCTGAGTTCTCCAGGCTTTCCTTGTGATGGTCTAAGTTAACCGCTTTGGGCTTCTAAAACCCAACACACTGGTAATCCAGAGCAAGATGGCAGCATGAACAAGTGCATGCTTTTGCCATCTACAAAAACACCAAACAAACCCTAGCAGAAGGTGGCAGAAAAATACATAATTTATAATGTAACAGGGGTGAGGGAAGGACGTGATATAGAGACAGACTTTTTCTATGTAGTTAAAGTTGGTATTATTTTAAACCAATAGTGTTAAACCTAGAATGTTACATATAATCCCATTATAAGCACAGAGAACCTAAAAACATGTACACAAAAGGAAACAAGAAGAGAATCAACACGATTCACTACAAAAATTAAAAATAAACCAACACAAGAGTTGGTAGTATTGGAGGAAATAAGGCACATAAAAGGTATAAGATGGCAAAGGAACACATAAAAAGATGCTCACCATCATCAGTTATTAGATAAATGCAAATCAAACCACAATGAGACACCAATTGACACCGCTAGCATAGCTGTTGTTAGTTTCCATTGAACTGTCTCCCTCTGACCCCATGTACGTCAGAGAACCACTGTGCTCCACTGGGTTTGCAAGGCTCTGACCTTTTGAAAACAGATTGCCAGGCCTTGCATAACTCTGCAAGTTCTCTGCAAAGAGAACTTGAAACCTTACTGATGAAGAACAAAGGCCAGAGTTTTCAGTATGGATTATAAATCAAGGTAAATAAAACAAAAATCCCCACAAAGGGGTAAATGGAGAAAAGATTGAAGTTGTCCAGGCTTTCATTTTTTTGAATCCACAATCAATACTCCCAGAAACAGCAGGTGAGAAAACAAACTATGTATTGTCTTGAGCGAATCTGCTGCCCAAGATCTCTTTAGAGAGTTAAAGAGCAAAGCTATCACCAGGGAGGCTAAGGTGCACCTGATTAGAGCCACGGTCTTCTAAAGCACCTTACATCCATAGGAGAGCTGTGCAATGAAAAAGGAAGATTCGTAAAGAACCGACGCATTTGAATGATGGTACTGACCAACAATATTGAAAGGGCCATGGGCTGCCAAAAGAACAAACAGATTTGCCTTGGAAGAAGTATAGCCAGATGCTCCTTAGAAGCGAAGATGCCAAGACTTCGTCTCACGTACTTTGGACATGTTATCTGGAGAGACCAATTCTTGGAAAAGGAAGTCAAGTTTGGTAGACTAGGGGGTCATTGAAAAAGAGGAAGTTCCCCCCAGGAGAAAGATCGACACAGTGACTGCAACAATGTGCTCAAACATAACAATGATAAGGATAGGGCAGGACCGGGCCATGTTTCCCTCTTCTGTACATAGGATCCTTATGAATTGGAACCAACTTGAAGGCACCTGTCAATCACAGCTTCCAGGGTGCTTCTGGGTGGTTTCAACGTTCAACCTTTCCATTGGTAGTCGAGAACTTAGCCAGAGACTCTTCTAGGATGGCTGGTATCTGAAAAGTAGAAAATACAAGTATTGTTGAGGGAGTGGAGAATCGTTGTTGTTAGGGGCCATCACAACCTTATGCACAACATTGCTCAGTTCTGTGACATCCTTGCAATTATTCCTATGCCTGAGCCCATTGTCACGGCCACAGTGCCAAAGCCATTTCCTTGTCAAATATATCTCCTTGAGGGCCTTCCTTTCCTTCAATCCCCTCTCTAGTTTATCAAACGTGGTGCCCTCCTCCAGGGACTGGTCTTTCCTGACAACATGTCCAAAGTTTGTAAGACAAAGTTTAGCTGTCCATGCTTCTGTGGAGCATCCTGGCAATGCTTCTTCCAAGACAGATGTTTGTCTTTTTAGTAGGCCGTGGTACTTTAGTATTCTTCTCCAGCACCACAATTCAAATACGTCAGTTCTTCTCCAGTCTTCTGTATTCAGTGCCCAACTTTCACTTGCATTTGAGGCAACTGAAAACACCATGCCTTAGGGCAGGTCATCTTAGTACTCCAAGTAACATCCTTGCTTTTCGATAATCTACAGAGGTCTTGTGCAGCTACTTTACCCAATGGACCTAAGGGATCCTTTGATCCCTTGACTACTACTTCCATGAGCACTGATTGTGGCTCTAAGCAGGACAATATCCTTGACAACTTCAATATTTTCTCCACTTATCATGATGTTACCTATTGGTCCCTTGTTAGGATTTATGTCTTCTTTGCATTGAGGTGTAATCCATACCGAAGGCTACGATCCTTGATCTGCATCAGCAAGTTCCTCAAGTTTTTCTCCTTTGCAGAAAGCAAGCTTGTATCATCCGCATATCTCATGCTGTTAGTAAGCCTTCCTCCAATCCTGATGCCACATACATCTTCCTATAAGCCAGATTCTCTAATGATTTCCTCAGCATACAGATTGAATAAAAAATGGCGAGAGGATACAACCCTGTCACACACTTTTCCTGATTGTAAACCATGCAGTAGTCCCTTTTTCCATTTGTACAACTGCCTCTTGATCCATGCACTGGTTCCACGTGGGCACATGAGCATAATATTTGGAAGTCCCATTCTTCCCAAGGTCATCCATAGTTTGTTATGACCCACACATTGATTGCCTTTCTTAGTAAATGCAATACAAGTAAACATCTTTCTGGTATTCTCTGCTTTCAGCCAAGATCCTTCTTTTTATTTTTTTTAAAACATTTTATTAGGGGCTCATACAACTGTTATCGCAATCCATACACACATCAATTGTGTAAAGCACATTTGTACATCATTCTCAAAACATTTTCTCTCCACTTAAACCCCCGACATTAGGTCCTCATTTTTCCCCTCCCTCCCCGCTCCCTCCTCCCTCATGAGCCCTTGATAGTTTATAAATGGGTATTTTGTCATATCTTGCCCTGTCCGACGTCTCCCTTCACCCACTTTTCGGTTGTCTGTCCGCCAGGGAGGAGGTCACACACAGTTCCATGTAATCGGTTCCTTCTTTCCTACCCATTCTCCCTTTACCCTCCCTGTTTCGCCACTTACACCACTGGTCCTGTAGGGCTCATCCGCCCTGGATTCCCTGTATTTTCAGTTCCTATCTGCACCAATGTACATCCTCTGGTCTAGCCACACTTGCAAGGTCGAATTTGAGTCATGGTAGTGGGAGCGGGGAGGAAGCATTTAGGAATAGAGGAAAGTTGTATTTCTCATTGTTGTTACATCGCACCCTGACTGGCTCGTCTCCTCCCCGAGACCCCTCTGCAAGGGGATTTCCAGTGGCCTACTAATGGGCTTTGGATCTCCACTCCGCACTCCCCCCATCATTCACTATGGTAAGATTTTTTGTTCTGATGATGCCTTATATCTGATCCCTTCGACACCTCGTGGTTGCATAGGCTGGTGTGCTTCTTCCATGTGGGCTTTGTTGCTTCTGAGCTTGATCAGTCAAGCTCCTTCCGACATCAACAATGATATCCCTTGTTCCACATCCTGTTTTGAATCTAGCCTGAACCTCTTGCCACTCTCTGTTAATGTACTGCTGCAACTGGATGATCTTCAGCAAAATATCCAGGCTCTACCCACAGGCTTTACCCAATTTATGTCACCGTGGTTGACTCCACTCCAAGAAACCAGCTCCTCCTCAGTCATATTGAGAGTGCCCTCTGACCCAAGGGCCCCCCTCCACCATTATCTCTGAAAGTGTTCTGCTTCCCCTCATTAGGCCTTCAGTATCCGACAATGTTTGGAAGCTATGCATAAAGTTCTAAATGGCTCCGTCCTCCTTAATGGGGAGCCAAGCCCTTCTCTGTTGTCTGTTCTTAGTCTGGAAGCTCCACTGCAACCTGTTCACTTTGGGTCACCCTGCTGGTAGTTGAAATATCAGTGGCAAAGACTGAATAGAACTGCCATTTTGCAAGACTGAAAAGCTTTGAGGGAGCGGAGAGCCTTCTCTTTCTCCCACAGAGGGGCTGGTCGGTGCAATCTGGTGACGCACCACGTGACCCACTCTGCTGTCTAAGTCTATCGCTGTGCCTTTGACGAGAGAGGCCTAGTCACTCATTTGCATACTGGTTTCTTACATGAGGTTTGCTTTAAAAAGGAAAATGTCTCTGAGAACGGCTTCATATGAAACACTAACAATGTCCTTTAGCCTAGTAGACCCCCTGCTCAGCGTCAACAACAGTACACACAGTAAACAAATACCGGCCCCCCGCCCCATCACTCAGTAGCTCTCCATATGTTTTCTTTCCATGAAATTCCGTGAATCTGTAAAAGCCAAGTGTCATGTTTGGCAAAGTTGTGGGTTTTTTTTCCCTACCTGGGAGTGAATCTTGTTTTCTTAATAAATGCCTTAATTCACAAAAGTGATTTTTGTTCACTGACAATTATACATGTGACACCTGCAAACTTTAGACTTTCTCCTCTCTCTATTTTTAAAGTGATGTACATGTTTGGAAATGCCAAAAAGAAAGAAAAAAGAAAATTCCCATAATGAGTGACT
>NW_022107431.1:64730826-64733138 GCF_000313985.2 Echinops telfairi | reverse complement strand
AAGGAGCTTCAGAAAGTTCATGGGGAAAAATGCTGTAATATTTTCATTCTGTATATGAAACCCCTTTAGAGTACTCACTCACAGACTTGATAATATTAAAAGCTATTTCACAAGAGGGCGCTAGATTAACATATAATAAAAGAACTCCCCCCCCACCACCACTCCCCTCAGAAATTGCCATTGAAATTAGATTTATTATAACATTACCTGGAATAAATTTTAGCCAGTCTTTTATAAGAGCTGAGGACTGATAATATTCACTAATTGGAGAGGGTTTTTACATTCCACATAAGGCTTAACTTCACATCTGAGATTCCAAAAGTTTCTTTGAAACACCCCTAGACATACACACACAAGCGCCCACACCTACCACGTGCTCGCAAACAACAGTTAGGTTGTATTTCGTCCCTAAGTGTTTTTCTTTCTCATGTGATGGGTAATTAGAAGCAGTTGTCAAAATAAATTAAGTAAATTCTATTGGTGATGTAGTGTGTCCTTAAAAAGGTTACTCGTTTACTCCGCTACTTCATTAAAATCTGTAAGGGAATTATATGGTGCCATTAGTACACAGCTCCTTCTGACAGGCGTGTTCCTCCCAATTTTGCACTTCTCCATGCCACAGTTATTTTTAGAAACTACCAGGCTAAATCAGCATAATTTTCAAGAATGGGAAGAAGTATCAGGAAATGTTCATGTCCTCACTTCAAATTTACCCAGAGTAAATGCCTAACGTGCCAGCATTTGAATTTATGTAGGCAAAAAACATTAGCAAGCATTAGAGAAAGTTCATGGGGGTAATTTAAATAGAAGGTCTTTTAATGGATATAGTAAACTTAGTAAAGAACAACAAAAATTGTAGTAAGTCTCCCAACACTCACTCCACTCCACTAAGAACAATGTGGGTTCTGGTGATAGATGATCTTGAGTTTAAGTTCCAGCCTCTGGAGCTTGGTTTTCTGACCTCTGAACTGAGATCGTGAGTCACTGTTGTTTGTATCATGTGTTATTATGCTCTGTGGAGTCAACAGGGGCTCAGGATGACCCTGTAGGGCAGAGTAGCACTGCCCTGTAGGGTGTCTTCAACGGCAGTCTTTACCGTAGCTGATCATGCGGTTTTTCCTTATGCGGAACTGGTGGTGGGTTCGAACTGCCACTCTTCCATAGCAACCAAGCTCTTAACCATTGCTCCACCAGGCCTCCTTGCTAGAGTATGACGGCATTTTAAAGAAGGAAATGCGTGTACATGGTGCAGATCAGATGATGTGTAGAAAACACTGTCTCCCTCTGTTTTCCTCCCCTACCCTTCTTCTTACTCCCCTCTCTCTTCCATGTTTCCTACTGATTTCAAAGGATAATGGGCTTCAGAGAGTGGCAGGTTTTAGATATTGTAGCAATGTTTAATATTTGCTTTTGTTTCTATTTTCCAAGTTTTCCTTGCTCTTCTCTTACTGCCCCGTTCCTTGCCCTTAGCCCTGCCACCGCCACACAAACCCACACACACGTATCTACAGTCTTTTGGTGAGTTTGTTGGGGCTACATTTGAAGGAGTTGGCAACACATCTGGTGCAGAGTAAGGACACCAACCGTTCTCTCATGTGCCCCTATATTCCTTTCCTGTTGCTGTTAGATTCGGCTCTGCTGAGGATGCAGTGTTATACTATCATCCACGATCTTATCCAGGGTTTCTAATGGCAGGTCACACAATCCTTTCTACTAGTACGAACCAAAGGTATTCCTAAAGGGGCCCAGTCAGGATTGTTGGTATGACTGCAGAAATAGCTGAACTTCAGGAGGTGTTGCTCTCCACAGTAGGATGCTATCAAATCAGAAAACCAATGTTACAGCTGCTGTCACCCACATACCACCTCTGCCATGATCTGTCAACAAATGAATGCCTCTGACCCTGCTTCTTCTACACATCACTCCATTAGGAATCAAAATCTCGTGTCAATACCTCTGCCACAGAGGAACCTGACGGACACCTGGACCTATAAGAAATCCTGGAAAATGTCATTGTTCTACCGTGTGCGAACACAATCAAATGGTTTGGGCATAGATGCTAAATGAACCAGCTCACAGTGTCTTTGTTGTTTGCTTTGTAGTTATAGTTATCTTATTTTTATATAGCTGTGAACACCCACCCTCAAAGTAACAACAACAACAACAGTTGTCACTAGATTGATTCCAACTCATGGCTACCCGTGTGTGTCATAGTAGGACTTTACTCCATAATCCATTTCATCAATTTTGTCCTTATTGTTGAGAATACGCACAGCAAAATATGCATGCATTCAACCGTTTCTGTGCATACC
>NW_022107431.1:64721000-64729993 GCF_000313985.2 Echinops telfairi | reverse complement strand
TGAGGGGATGATATGGACAGATTTTAAATGAGCATAATGTTCAAGACTGACATTCCTTAGTTAAGGAAAACTATTGCTTGGTTTTAAGATTTCAGGAGATATTTTTGTTTTATGGTTTAAAGATTAACTCCAGGTAATACTTCTGAGGATTTATCCAGCCTCCACCACTCAAGAAAGACTGATTCCATGAGAATTTGAAATATTGTTTTGCATGCCTCCTCTTTTGATCCAGATTCTTCTATAGAATATTCTATCAAAATGATCAGTCAGGGTCACCAGGAAATATTGCATTCTTCTGGTGCCATGACAGGGTAGGTGTTGTTCACAGAGGCCATTGGCCATACATTCATGTCTCCCTCCTTCTCTCCTGGTTTCTTTCTTCCTCTGCTGCTCAAGGTGAACAGAGAGTAATACCTGTGCTTTGGGTGAACACTTGCCAGCTTTTAAGATTTGAGTCACCACACAGCCAAGTAGGAGGCCGGACAGAAGCACTAAACATATTATGAGACCAATTAACTGGATTGCCCATGAAACGATACCTTTAAATGCCCAGACCAACGGGCGGACAATCTCATGAGATGTTTTATCGTAGCTAAGCAGGCCTAGTAGGTATCCTTTACTTTTTGATAGTTGTTACTATATCTACATCAACCTCTCTCTTAATGCATCTTTTCCATCACCATATCCTTGCACCTCTGGTCCCCAACAATAAGCTTTGGTCTCTATATATTTACTTAGTCTCATCTTTTTTGAAGCCAGATGATATTTGTCACGTGGTGATTGACTTATCTTACTCAGCATAATGTCTTTAAATGAAGACTTTTTCCTTCTCCTGGCTGAGCAATATTCCACTGTATGCATGTTTATCTTTGGGGCGATTGTGAATAATGTGCTTCGATGGACATTGGTATACAATTCTCTTTGTCGGTCTCTGCTTTCAAGTCTTTTGATTTAGGGTTGGGGTTGCTGGGTCATATGGTAGTTCTCCTTCAGGACCCCTTTTAAGTGGTAAAAGGCAGAGATATATTCTTCCAAGACAGATTTATTTGTCCTTTTAGCAGCCCATGTTACTTTAAACATATGAAGCAATAAATTATCCTCCTTTTTTTTTTTTTTTGCTGCCTAGGCAAAATAATCCAAGCTCAAGAGGTAGGACGGTATACTGACAACTCCCAAGATCAGAAGTGATGTGGCAGGCCACTGTCTAAGGTGTGCCTGCCCCAAGTCATGGTTTTTTTACTTACCATACATACATGTTAAAGATGGGCAATAAATAAGAAAGACTGAAGAAGAAGTGGTGCCTGAAATTATGTTGGCACTGATGATTGAATATACCCTGGACTGCAAGCAAACCAAACAAATCTCTCCTGGGAAAAGTACAGCCAGAATTCTCTTTAGAAGTGAGGATAGAAAGACTTCATGACACTTTGGACATATTTTCAGGAAGGCCGAGTCCCTACAGAAGGGTATAATTTTGAGTAAAATTCTGTGAAAAAGAGGAAGATCCTCCATGCAGTGGCTGGGACGATGGGCTCAAACACAGTAACAATTGTGAGATGATCCAGTACCAGATAGTGTTTCATTCTGTTGAACATGAGGTGGCTGTTAGTTTGAACTGACTGGGTGGCATCTAAGACCACCCCAACATGGTAGTTATATTTTGGAGCTGTTTGTGAATCCACCACAGTGCTTTCCGCAATGGCTGTACCATTTTGCTTTTCCATTTTGCGGCTGTACCAATGGCTGTACCATTTTGCTTTTCCATTTTGCGGCAGTAAATAAGAGTTGTGATTTATCCCCATGCTTGTCAACATTTGTTCTTTTCCGTTTGTTTTCATCCTAGCCATTTTGTTGTTATTGATAGATCCCATCAAGTCAGTTCTCACTCATAGAAATCCCATGTAAAATAGAACAACATAAGCCCTGTTCTTGGGGCCATCCTCACAATTATGTGTGAGCCTGTCATTATAGCCTCTATACCAATCCATCTCATTGAGAGTCTTCCTCTTTTTCACTGCCCCTCTATTTTACCAAGCATGATATCCTTTTCCAGGGACTGGTCTTTCCTTACAAGTACATGAGATGAAGTTTCACTATCCTCACTGTCAAGAAGCTTTCTGATTGTTCTTCTTCCAAGACCAATTTGTTTGTTCTTTGGGAAGTCCATGGTACTGTTAGATAGCTAAGTTTAGGGATGGGATGGACAACCATTCAATGCCTGTAAAGACCCTAAACTGAGCATGCTCCTACTCAAAGCCACCAAGTCAGGTGGGAGGCACACCTGGGTGATCCAAACTTGGCCCAAACTCTTGGAATCACCCAGGTGGGCTCAACTCAGCTAATGGGGTCAACCAGTATCTTCAACCATGTCTTCCCCCAGCCAGCGTGTGGACCAGCATAAAGGCAGGGAGCATGCTCTGACATGTTCTCTGACTCTATGGTCCTTGCTCTTGCTACAGCCTCTCTGGCCCCCTCACTTTCTGGCCCCCATTCCACAGGGTTGCTCTTTCCCACGAAGTTGCTGTGCCCATTTGTAAACCCCAGCATGGCCTCCACATGGCGGGGAATGCTTCCCAGAAATAGTGTGTACCCCGTTGAGACTGTAAAATCTGAAACTTGTTCTGGACTTCATTAAAATCCACTTGGATTACCAAACGGGCTTTGGCATGAATTCTTTCATCACACAAAGCCAAGAACTGAGGTATTACTCACACATGAAAGCTTACAGTACTTTCAATATATGAAGCAATAAATTCTCCTTTTCTTTGCTGCATAGGCAAAAGAACCCAAGTTCAGGAGGTAAGATAGTTGGCTGCTGATGACTCCCGGGATCAGAAGGCAATGTGACAGGCCTATATCAAGTCCAAAGAACTGGATGTCAGATGACAAGCCAGATACAGGATCTAGACCCAGTAAAGAGCAAGCAAATTTTCCCACAGCATCCACATATAGTGGAAGCAGGTGACATCCATGAGAAAACTTCCTTTCAATTTGTTGACTGCTCATGGCAGATCTCATCAGCAAAATGTTTACAGTATATTAGATCTCATAGTGGGCAATGACTGTGTCTTAATGGCCAAACATTTAGGAATCTTGGCCCAGCCATGTTGAGGCAAAATCTGAACTATCATAGCTACTATTACTGGATAATCTTTATTGAAGATTCTATAGAAGAATCTTGATCTAAGAGCAAAAATGTAGAAGAGAATTTCAAATTCTCATGGCCTCCAGACTTCTGTAATCATGAAATTTGGATAAACCCCTGAAACTATTTTCCTATAAGATATTCTTTAAACCTTAAACCAAAAATACTCACGTAAGTCTTCTTAAAGATAAACAATCGTTTGAGATAACTAATAAAAAATGTTTGCATTGACCATTATGCTCTTATAAGACTATGTTTGAGGTGGCTGCAAAAAGCCTATGGAAATTTTATTATCTTTAATTTCACAATTCCATGAACATTTGATTGTATATGGGATCGAATTGGTTACATCGACTTGAGAGTTTAAGTTGAATTTATGTTAATGGTGGAGGGACAACTTGGAAAATGAGAGTGAGGGTGGTTGTGCAATTCAAAGAATTTAATGAATTCCCCTAAATGGTACATGTAAAAGCTGTTCAATTGGTATACATTTTGCTGTGTATATTCTCAACAACAAATTTTTAAATAAATTAATATACACTGAATAGAAGTAGTGAGAATAAGCACTCTTGTCCTGTTCCTGATTTTAAGGAAAAAAATTTCAATCTTTTTCCATAAAGTATAATGTTGTCCATCGGTTTTTAATATACAGTAAGTCCTGGGGTGATGATTATACAACTAATTGACAATTGGTACTTCCCTTGAATGCTATATGAGTATGATCTCACTTTTAAATGATTGGGCCAACCTCTACTGTTACAAATTCTTCATCGCAATAACTTTCACTTGCTGGACATGCAGCTTTTAAATAATTGAAAAGGCTTCCACCCTCTTCTTGCCCTGAAGTCCGTTTAAATATGACCCCATGTGCCCCTGTTCCAACTAACTTTCAAGTTAAAGATACACATGGTAATGGATCTTGCTCATAACCTGAGGACGGCTGATACACCTTAAATCTCCTTAAAGGTTTTCTCAGTGGATTTTTAATAGCTGATTTTCCAGAAGTGGATTGCCAAGTCTTTCTTCCACGTGCCCCTTCCAGGAAGTAATGTAATTAATAGAGCTACTACATAATTCACTAAAGAGAACTAAATGTTCCTTTCCTTATTATTGGTGAGAAAGATGGAATATGAAATAGGAAAAATATGACTGCTTATTATGAAATTATGGATCTTGAATTTTTTTTGCAGATAAAATATTTAATATTTTTCCTCAGACAAGATTCTATGTTGTATCCCATGAGGATTAAATACAAAATTTTCAGGAGCTATTGACCTCCAGGTTATTGTCTCAACTGTTTTTTGTTTTTTTCTAAGTTACTTGTTTTAACACTCAAGAAAGCTCTGGGAAATAGTAGGCTTTGGTTCTTCAGAATTTAAAATTTAACTGAAATTTCTTTTCATCATAAGATAATTGAAAATATACTATAAGCATGAACATCAACAAGGGATTGATTGCTATAGTCCTATAATTGACCTACTTATTTAACAATCCCCCAAGCCCAGCTTAACCTCTACTTGACCCAATTTGTCTGTATATAACCTTTTACAAACTTGTAGAAAACACTTAAAATGAGAACAATGTTTAAAGTACCCAAGAGGAAAATTGGTTTCTTTTGATGCATTAAGTCATTTCCAATATCTTTGCTTTCCAGATCTGACTCTGGTCTATAATTCACATTATAATAGCAAAAGATTGGGGGTAATATTGGGTTTGTAAAGCACAGTGAACTTGAAAATTCTTGAAATACCTCAAATTTCTAGTCTTGTAAGGCTTTCCTAATCTTCATTTATTGTCTTAAACAAAACAAAATTTACAAAGCTTTTATAATGCTTCGACACATGGAACTAGTCTCTCTCTCTCTCTCTCTCTCTATATATATATATATATATATATATATATATATAGAGAGAGAGAGAGAGAGAGTTTAAGTATATATACTTAAACTCTTTATCTTTCTTATTCTACTCTGATTTGAAACTTATAAGTTTTCCAAATCAATGACAAGAGAAATTGTTTTGTTAACAGCTGACATAATACTTAACCAGTCCTTTAAATCACTCAGAACTATGAGTAGCTGTTCTATTAAGTAGAAATACCTGGATTTAAAGTTGTTCATCTCTATATACAGGTTATAGTGGAAGGGCATGAATAATTTGGCATAGTGGTTACATGTTGGGCTGCTAACCACAAAGTCAGCAATTTGAAACCACAAGCTGCTCCACAGGAGAAAAGTGAGGCTTTATACTCCTATGAACATTTAGTCTCAAAAACCCACAAGGGCAGTTCTACCCTATCCTCTAGGGTCACAACTTGTTGGAATTGACTCCGTGCAGTGAGCTTGAGCTCTCTGTGTTAGTCAGAGACCTAGCCCTGATAATGCATGCACTAGCCCTCAATGTATCACTGAGACTATACATAAAAAGAAGGGGTGCAAAGTGAATCACAGTAGGCTATCTGGAGGACCCATGAGTTTTTCAGTGACTAATTCCCCAGAAGCGGACTGTCTACTCATCCTTCACAATGTTTTTAATCTTGAAGCCCTGCTGAGCCCTCTTCACTTTGAGTGGCTCTTCTGATATTTGAAATACTAGTGACATATCTTCCAGCTCATAGCAACAAACAAACCATCAAAGTACAACAAACCCAGTGAAAATTGAAGCTTTACAAATAGCAGCAGAGCATTGTCTGGTACGGAAAAGCCCATAAATAGCAGCAGAGCATTTCAGAGATAGTTCCAGAAGAAGAGCCCCTCCGGGCAGAAGGAACTCAAAGTGTGACTGACGAAGAGCTGCCTTCTCAAAGTAGAGTCCACCCTGAAGATGTGGATAGTGTAAAGTTACAAGAGTAAAGCCTTCGGGATCTTCATTTGCTGATGGGGCATGACTTAGAATGAGAAGAAACAGCTGCAAACATCTATTAATAATTTTAACCTGGAATGTATGAATAATGAATCTAGGAAAATTAGAAGTCAGCAAATTGGCCATTTTGAATCAGGCAGCCATATATGGTTTACAATGCTGGGAATGAAAAATTCAAGAGGAATAACATTGCATTCATCCTCAAAGAGGACATTTTAAGCTCTGTCTTGAAGTACAATGTTGTCTGTGATAGGATTATATCTATCCATATACAAGGAAATCCAGACAGTACAACCACTATTCAAATTTATCCACTAACCACAAAAGCTAGTAGTGAAGAAATTGAAGAATTTTATCAATGTCTTCAGTCTGAAACTGATCAAATAGTCAATCAAGATGCATTGTTATTGGCAAAGAGGAAGAAACAAACAGTAGTTGGAAAATATGGCCTTGGTGATATAAATGAAGCTGGCTAGAGAGAATTTTGCAAGACCAATGACTTCATCATACAAATACCTTTTTCAACAATACAAAAGTGGCTATGCATGTGGGCTTCTTCCGATGGAATGCACGGAATAAAATTTGACTACAGCTGTGAGAAGAGATGATGGAAAACCTCAGTATCAGCAGCTAAAACCAGCCCAGGGCCAGACTGTGGAATGGACATAAATTGCTTCTATATAATTTCAGGTTGAAACTGCAGAAAATTAAAACAAGACTGTCAGAGTCAAAATACGACCATGAGTCTATCCCTTCTGAACTTTGAGAACATCTCAAGAACAGATTTGATGCATTGAACAGTCATGACAGAAAAACTGATAAAACTATGGGTTGACATCAAGAGCATCATTCATGAAGAAAGCAAACAGTTATGAAAAAGACAGGAAAGAAATTATTAAACAAGAATGTCAGAAGATACTCTGAAATTTGCTCTAGATAATAGAGTAGCTAAGGCAAATAGAGAACATGATGAAGTAAAAAAGCTGAACAGAAAATTTGAAAAGGTAGCTCAAGAAGAAAAAGCAAAGTATTGTAATGAAATGTGCAACGACCTAGAATTACAATATTAAATAGGAAGAACACACTCACCATATCTTAAATGGAAAGAACTCAAGAATAATTTAAACTTTGAGTTGAATATTGAAAGATTATTTGGGAAAAATATTCAACAATGCAGGAAGTATCAAAAGAAGATGGAAAGAATACACAGAGTCCCTGTACCGAAAAAACTAGTCAATATACCATTATTTCAATAGGGAGCATATGATCAAGAACCAGTGGTACCAAAGGAAGAAGTCCGAACTTCACTTCAGGCAATAGTGAAAAACAAGACTCCCTGGTGGGTTATCAATTTAAAGGCTCAACAAACTGATAAATCACTGGACATACTCATTCATCTATGCCAGGAAATTTGTCATTCCTATTTATACCCATTTCAAAGAAAGGTAACAAAATGTACAAATTATGCCATTTCAAAGAAAGGTTACAGAATGTACAAATTATAAAACAATATCATTGATATCACTTGCAAGTAAAATTTCCTGAAGAGCTTTCAATATACAGCAGTATATTGACCAGGAACTGCCAGAGGATCAGGCTGGATTCAGAAGAGGCTGTGCATCAGACCCAATCAGAAAACATTCATAAGGTTTTGCAAACAGACCTGGAACTATTCATAGGCTATTTGTTTGTTTTGTTTTTGTTTTCTTTTTTTTTCTTTTTTTTGCTATGCCTAGCTATATAAGTTAGGCAGGATAAACAATCCCGAGGAGAAAACAACAGGACCGACAGTTCTGGGAGGACAGGGGAGAGAAGGAAGTGGGGGAAAGGGAGGGGGAGCCAACAATCCCAGGGACAAGGGAAAAAGAAGGGGTCTAAAATCAATGGCGAGGAGGGCATAGAGGGCCTGGTGGGGTTCAATCAAGTGCAAAGTAGCCGAGAAGAAGTACAGAGAACCGAATGAAGGTCGAACATGATAGTGGGAAGGAGGAAAGAAAAAGGAAACAGAGGAAAGAACTAGGAAGCAAAAGACGTTTATTGAAGAATAAATATATGTAACTATATTAATATATAATGATAGGAATATAGGTCTATGTACATATATGTGTAGGATAAGTATTAAGGTAACAGACAGACATTGGGCCTCTACACAAGTCCTCCTTCAATACATGAACACTTTGTTTTAATAAGCTGGAATTCTGTGATGCTCACCTTGCCGGCATGATGGCTGAAGACAAAATGGGTGAATAAGCAAATGTGGTAAAGAAAGATGATGGTGCCTGGCTATTAGAAGATATAGAGTCTGGCGTCTTAAAGGCTTGAAGTTAAACAAGCAGCCATCTAACAGAGTAGCAACAAAGCCCACATGGATGAGGCACACCAACCCAGGTGATCATGAGGTGTTGACAGGATCAGGTATCAGGCATCAGAAGACCCAAAACAAACAACCATTTTGAGGCGAATGAGGTGAATCAGAGTGGACAACAAAATCCCATCTGTAGACAATTGGACATCACCTCACAGAAGGGTCACAAAGAAGGGATGATCCAGCCAGAGCACTGATGAAACACACGTTATTCTAGTTCTTTAATGCTTCCTCCCCACCACTATCATGACCCCAGTTCTACCTTACAAATCTGGCTAGACCAGAGCATGCACATTGGTACAAATAAGAACTCTTGACAAACAGAATCCAGGACAGTTAAACTCCTCAGGAACAATGAGAGTAGCAATACCATGAGGATAGAGAGAAGGTGGGGGGGAGAAAGGGGAAACCAATTTCATTATTGGCATACAACCACCCCCCACCCCCACCCCCCGCAGGAGGACCAACAACAGAAACTTGGGTAAAGGGAGACAGTGGACAGTGTAAAATATTAAAATAAAAATAACTTATAAATTATCAAGGGTGGGAGGGTGTGGAGGGAGGGGGAAAAAAAGAGGAGCTGATACCAAGGGCTCAAGTAGAAAGAACATGTTTTGAAAAT
>NW_022107431.1:64709534-64720069 GCF_000313985.2 Echinops telfairi | reverse complement strand
AGAAGAAGCAGGGTATTTGAATTATAGAACTAGTGAATAATAATAAAAGTGCCCTGGACTGCCAAAAGAACAACCAAATCTGTCTTGGAAGAAGCACAGCCAGTATGCCTCTTAGATGCAAAGATGGTGAGACTTGTCTCACGTACTTTGGACATGTTACCAGGAAAAACCAGTCCCTGAAAAAGGACTTCATGCTGGGGAGAAGGGTGGCAAAAAGAGGAAGACCCTTGACAAGATGGATTGACACAATGACTGCAACAATGGACTCAAACGTAACAACAATTTGAGGACGGCACAGGACCAAGCAGGGTTTGTTCTGTTGTCCATAGTGTTGCTATGTGTTAGAACCAACTAAACGACACCTAACAACAACGACATGTACTATGGAATATGAAAGCATTTAAAATCTTATACTCATTGCCATCAAGTTGAGTCTGACTTACAGCGATCCTGTAGGACAGGGTTGGGCTGCCCCTGTTAGTTCCCAAGATTGTAACTCTTTATGGGAGTAGAAATCCTCATCTTCTCCCATTGGAGTGACTAGTGGCTTCAAAGTGCTGACCTTGGGGTCAGCATTCCAACACATAACCACTATGCCATGAGGGCTTCTATCACTTGCACCATATTCTATATATTTCAGGGTACATACATGTACATGTAGTAAAGGAGTAAAAATATGCATGGGAAAAATACACTCCACATTTAGGAGACTAGTTTCCTCTTTTATGTGGCTTAGAGGAGAGAACCGGGCTCAGAGAGCCCTCTGTATTGGTAGCATTCAGTTTTCTGAAGCTGGATGATGAATGTAAGGGCATCCATTAGTCTCAAAATCTTTGTGTATATATGAAATAATTCATTATTAGAAATCACAGAAACAAACAAAAACAAAGGATGGGATAATCGAGAGTCAGATTATCAACTCAGTGGTTGAGAAACACAGATTCGGAAGTACAAGCACCTGATCAGGAATCCCATCCTCCCCACTCTTCAATTGGTGATCTTGGCTAAGTGACTTGACATCACACAACCTCACACATTGTATATGGGAATGGTATCTGCTACATGCCAGCTTGCTGAAAGAGTTCTTAACATGCCTTTTAGCATAGGGTAGGTAGAGTTCCATTCTGTGGTTTAGCAACAGGGATCATTCAGGATCCCCAATGCTTTCTCTGATCACAGTGCCTGTGGTGGCAGTGTTCGTTTGTTTGTTCTGTTCACAGAGCTGCTTCTTGATCCATATGCCTTACGGGAATAATAATGGTGCCTTTCGTAATTATACTACCAATTCTTCCTATGAAACCAGAGATGGGAATGTCTTAGTTCACTATTGTATTGCTAGGAAGTTCTGGTTGTGTAATGATTAAGACTTGGCTGCTAACTGAAATGTTGGCCTTTTGCACCCATCAACAATTCCTGAGGAGAAAATACCCCGTAGTGATCAATTCCAGTGAATATTAACCTATTGAATATGAATTCTGATTCATAACGACCCCATAGGACAGAGTAGAACCACCTGTACATAGGGTTTTCAAGGCTGTAAATTTTTAGAGGAGCAGACCACCATTTATGACTGACACATTGCCTGGTAGAATTGAATGACTGACCTTTGGGTTGGGAACTGAGCTCCTTTACCACTGCATGATCACAGCTCCTTCTAAAGATTAGAGCCTTGGAAACTCCCGGGAAGCTCTATGTATACAGCAACAACATTGTATCATAGCTTAGTATTCTTCTGTCTCTTTTGTCACATTTTCTCTTAATACACGTGAATAAATAAAAATAGTAACCATTGATCTTATTATTGTGTAGTTTGAAGAAAGTCACACAACCATAGTGTGATAGATAGGTTTATTGTGTTGGCAATACAATAAACCAATGGCCAATAAACACATGTGGGATTAATTGAAGGTCAATTTAATTGAAGGGCGGAGAGATAAATGGCTTGGCGAGCCTCACCTTTCTTGTCTCTTGCTTTTTGATTATTGGACTCGTGTGGGGCTACCTTAGCTGGTTCTCTGCCTCAGCTAGCGAGCTACACTACCTGTGCGACACGCAGCCCATGGACTGTATCACAGTAGTTTGAGGTTCCTTCACGACCAGCTTCGCCACAACTCTTGAGCTGGGGACTGTCGGACCCTGTTATCTGGCTGACTGTTGGTGACCTGCCTTGCTGTTTGCTGCCTGTGGCCCGATTGTCTGAATTGCTGTACAGAGGACTCAGTTGTCTGCTTCCTTGACTTGCACCCAGCAGCCCTCGTGACTTGAAGGACTGCCAGTGTATTAGCTCTCACAGAAGTGAGTTGCACTGAGCCATTTGTACTGCTCTATAGACTAATTTGCTGTTTATTTCTTATTTTCTATCTATCTATCTATCTATCTATCTATCTATCTATCTATCTATCTATCTATCTATCTATCCATCCATCCATCCATCCATCCATCCATCCATCCATCCATCCATCTATCTATCTAATCATAAATGTCCTGGTCTTGTTTCTCTAGAAAACCCTGTCTAACATACACAGCTTAAAGGATGGGATTCAGAGTCATCTGCAGAAGCATAAAAGTTCTTATGTCTGTTGCAAAGTGGAGGACCTATCCAGTATTATAGCTAATATTATAGCTAGCTCTTCTGAACAAAGTTTAGTTGTGCCAGCAGACACCAAGGCAGTTTGAAAGAGGAAAGTGTAAGCCAGTAGTTCTCAACCAGGATGGATTTTGCCTTCTCCCTGGGGACATTTGACAATGTCTATTTGGCAGTGTTTTTTATTGTTATGACTGGAGTCAGGGGATGTTTTTATCATCTAGTGGGAGCAGTCAGGATGCTGCAAAGCCATCTACAATGTGCAGTGAAGACTTACTCAGCCCCAAATTCCAATATTATTGAGTGTGAAACCCCTTCCCTAGACCATTAATTTGTGTGGCCTGGAGGTAGGACAGTGCTTCTACTCATCCCTGGAAAACTAGAACTTTGCCTACCAAGCCCCATTTCCCCACATCATCATAAATTTGAATAATTGGGCTCTCTCAAACAAAGACTCAAATTTCTGGGTGTTCATCCAAGACCTTTTCAACCAGCCAGAATTCTAAAATCCTAAAGGATTTTGCTTTCTCCTTCCCCAGCCCCCTCCCCACTGCTTGTTTTTGGCCCATTTACAGAATACTGAGTGAAAACCTAAATCTTTCCATCCATGCTCAAGCTTTCGTTTCAGTTTTTCAAAAAATCTTCTACTGTTTTATATGTACATACATACATATATATATTTCTCAGTCATGTAAAGACGATAATAAAATATTTTAATGAGCTTTTTCCAGCATGAGGTCCTTAAGGGAATAATAATGGTGCCTTTCATGATTACAATCCCAATTCTCCCTGTGGCTTTAGAATACAGTGTACATTTTGCCTTCACCCCAAACTGGGAGTTGTTTTCCCTTCCATCTAAAGCCCTGCTGACTGCTAATGGGTTTATTAACCAGAACCTATTACAACTTTGCCACACGAAGCCATTAGCAGGCACTGAGAGACAGGGGGTGCAGAACAGAGCTCCTGGAGAAGAAAGGAGAGGTCAGAAAGGAAGCATCAATGTTGCCAAGACCACAGTGTGGTTCTCTGGCTTCCAGAGGCTGGCGGGAGAGATGCTGGCGCTACATCACAACAGAGGGAAATTAATAACTGAAAAAATATAGCAAAAGATTAGAAATACTTTTACTTAATAAAATACACACTTGTAGTAAAAATTTTGCTCCAGTGGTCTATATGATCATTACTTTAAGAACAGCAACAACAAAAGACCGAATACATTAAGATATAGGATTCCCTTGACTGTACCCTCACCATACGTAGGAGCTGACAAGTTACTGAATAGCTTTACACTAGTGGTGTCACTACAGTTGATATCACCAGTGCAGTCACACCAACCCTGTCACCGTGGGCCTTTTCTTGTAGCAAGCCATTCAGAACGCTTGGTAATGATTTTTGTACTAATGCTCCAGCACGATCTCCCACAAAGTTCTGCTTCCTTTCTTTAGGCATTCATGATGAGGCAATGTTTCAAAGCTATGTGTAAAGTTTTTGACGGCTCCTTCCTCTGCATTGGGCAGCCGAGACCTTCTTGGCTGTCTGTATTTAGGTTGGAAGCCCTGCTGAAACTGTTCATTCTGGGTGGCCCTGATAGCATTTGAAATACCAGTGACCTAAACTTCCAACATCACAGCAACACACAAGCCCCACAGTAGGACAAACTGGAAGACAGGTGGTGGGTGGCAAATGAACAGATGCATATAAATATGAAAACTACCGTGTCTAGTATAATGGAGATGCTCAATAAATACCTATTATCATTATTATTTTGAGAGCTAAGGTGTTACTTAGGAGTCATGTTAGCATCATGGGTTATGTGTTGGGCTGCTAACCATGAGGTCAGCAGTTCAAAATCAACAGCCACTCAGCAGGAGAAGGATGAGGCTTTCTCCTCCTGTAATGACTTACCATCTCAGAAACCCACAGGGGTCGTTCTACTCTATTCCTTTAGAGTCTCTATCAGTCAGAATTGACTCCACAGTGGTGAGTTTGGTTTGGAAGATGGTGCTTTGAGGACTGAGATAACCTGACTCAAGTCATGGGGTTTCCAATCACTTCATCTGCATGTGAAAGCGGGACAATGACCAAGGAAGGCTGGATAAGAATTGATGCATCTGAATCAGGGTCTTGGCAACAAGTCATGGCAATACCATGGACTGCTAGAAGAGCGAACACGTCTGTAAATTTGTCTTGGGGTATGTACAGCAAGGACGCTCCTTAGAAGAGGCGATGGCTAGACACTGTCTCGTGTACCGTGGGCATGTTAGCAGCAGGGACCAGTCCCTGGAATAGGATCTCGTGCCTGGTCGAGGGGCAGTGAGAAAGAGGAAGGCCCTCAACAAGACACAGTGACTGTAACAATGGATTCAAACATAACCACTAGTATGATGATGCCTCAGGGTCCGGTAGTGTTTTGCTCTATGTTCTCTGGGGTCGCTATGAGTTAGAAGCAACTTGATTGTGCCTAATAACAACAACATTGTTATTACTATTATGACTATCACCAGCCAGACCTGCATACCCTTCATATCCCCAGAAGTGCCTGGTTGGAGAGGTTTAAAATATGATCATTAAGACCGAGTATAAAATACAATAAAATAAGGTCGCATTTTTTATTTTCAGAAATGTTTCCAGAACATAATTTAGTGCATGAAGTGAGAGATACTAAATGTATTTTGAAGTACAGCAGAAAGACAAACCACTAATTAGAATTAATGTAAAGTGTTGTTTTACAAATTCTTGACCAGTGTGTTAAACCGAGACCCTTAGAGTATCGTTGAAAACCAGCAACAAATGTAAGAGGACATTGATAATTGATTGTGGTTATTGCAAAGGGAAATGAAAATGACACTATTTTATCATTATCTCAAGTTTACAGATTCAAACATCATATACATATGATTGATTAGCTGCTTCAGTGTTTCTCAAGGGAGGGAAGGTACTTCTATTTATCTTTGAGTGCCTGTCACCTAGTTTCATGCCTAATAGATAGTAGGTTCTTTGCTACTTGCAAAAGGAACAAAATAGCTTCTAAATGTGACAGACAGATGACAGGTCTCAAATGACAGTGTGAAATATTAACTAAAAAACTCTTAAAAACACCACATCCTGAGATGTAAAGCAAAAAAGTTAATATGCTGTTTAATACTTCTGGTTTTATTACAAGAAAGCTCAGACAAAATTGGATGGAATGAAACTGAATATTCTATTTATAAAGAATGTCTAATGGTCTGAGATGGGATTAAGGATAGTGTGTTGTCATGGTGATAGCATGCAGAAAGTCAGTATCAGTGTACAAAAAGCTTTTATTTGGAGACTTATTCAAATATTCTATTCAAGATTATGACAACCATCATCTAAGGTTGATGAGGAGCTGATGCTGGTGGTACAGTGAAGTGAGCTGGGACTTGAATTTGAGGCTGTACATGGTGAACACCAATCAAGTAATTAAAGGAGATTGAACCATTCACTTCATCGATATTGGATGAGGGCATCCTCTGTGCCAGGCACTGCTTGATTTGGAGATTAACTGGCTAGGACTAGTTATTAGATACAGAATTCTGCCCGGTAGTAGTAAAAAAACCCCAAACAATGGCCATCAAGTTCATTCTGACCCATAGAGACCCTATAGGACAGGTAGAACTGCCCCTGTGGGTTTCCAAGATCATTAACACTTTATGGGAGTAGAAAGTCAGGATTGGTAGTGGTAGAGGGGCTTTATTGTGAAACTCACTTGGCTTCTTTGAACGTTCCTCATTTGTTGTATCATTAGATCTGTTCAAATGAACTCTTTATGCAAGTCGATTTGAATTCCCGGGGTATGCAGATTGTTAAGTACTAGACAGCTGACTCACTGAGAGGCTGGTTGGTTGCTTAAATCCACCCGGAAGGTGACTTTGTAGTAAGGCATGGAAATCTGCTTCCTAAACATCACAGCCTTTAAAGCCCTGTGAGGTGCAATTCTACTCTGCACACATGGGGTCACTATAATTGGAATAGATTTAGCTCGAAGTGGGAGAGTTTGGTTTTGTCCCTGCAAATAAGAGATAGTGAGGATATGAACTAGAATAGTGTGATGTTAATAAAGAAGCTATTTCACACACACACACACACACACACACACACACACAAAGCCTACACTGCCATTGATGACTCATAATGACCCGAAACCACAAGGTAGAGCTGCCCTTGTGATTGTAGCTGTTTACAGGAGTAGAAAGCCCTGCTTCGTTCCACTGAGTAGCTGGTGGCTTCCAGCCTTAAAATTAGAAGCCAGTGTGTAACCACTGAGCAACTAGGGATAACCAGATGATGATTAATTGGTTGTAAGGGAAAGTGGAGTGGGGTGACAAGGAGTCAAAGACAACTGAAGCTCGGAGGAGGCAAAACTGGGGACACTCACTGTCACCGAGTCAATCCGTGCCAATTCATAGCAACCCTACAGGACAGGGTAGAACTGCCCCTGTGGGTTTTCAAAACCATAACTTTTTATAGCAGTAGAAAGCCTCATCTTTCTCCTGTGTAGCTAGCTAGCTGTTTTGAACTGCTGACCTTATAGTTAGTAGCCCAACTCAGAACCACTACACCACCAGTGCTCCTTACTGACAAAGTTAGGAATCTCAAAAGCAGATGCAGGAGCAGGGTAGGAAAGAATGATTTGAATAACTTCAACTTAAGGAATTCCCTGGTTATCCCTGACCTGGGAGCCAGGAAATGAACGGTGGTGCTGCTGATACAACTAAAATTGTCAGGCCTGGCTGAGGCATTACATATAAATGGATCACCATCCAATTTACATGAAATCAAAAGTTTCCATTTCGGCTATCTTAAAATTCAATAACACAGATATTCTCCCAATAGATATGAGACCAAGAAATTACATCTCTATAAAAATGTGTTATTTACAGAAGCTTGGGACAAAGGCATACATCTATAATCCAATCTCAGTTAGTATCCCTAAGGTATCATAGCGGTCAGAGGCTAGTTGACACTCACAATGGCAATAAAAATATATATTTTTAATCCATGAGAATTCTGCCTCTGTTTCAAGGAGGAAGAGATTCTACTTCCTAATGTAGGAGATACATAGCTGGAAAAAAATGGTATTGCTGAATAATACAATTATTCATTAAAGTTGAATTTAGAAATATAACCCATGTGCTTCTGAGTAATTTTTCCTCCTAGAAGTCATAAAGCTTTTCATCATTTTGAAACAATCTGACAGCAATCAGAGCAAGGTAGATCTTCCGAATCACCATTAAAATGCACTCATTTTATTCCATTCTGCCCTTCATGCTCTATTTACTCCAAGCATCTTTAAATTATTCATTATACGTCAGGGAAGTCACTCCAAAGGACCATCTCCTTGGATTTCACTTCTAATAAGGAAAAAGCATTCTCGAGCTCTCTCAACTTCAATTACTGAACCTAGGAGGTCCCTCCAGTGACCCTCTTTGTCAGTTTGTGACCTGTGTGGCTTTACACAAGCTATGATGCTGAAAAGCTCGGTCATCAGTATTTCTGATACCAGTAGGGTCATCCAGTGAATCCGGTGTCTTCCACCATAATAAATTAATTTGAAAAAATATCCATGCTCACAGCTTCCCAAGCAGGTGTTTCAATTCTTAGATCTTTGTAGCCTTACAAAGCCAAAAAAATCCCCACAAACATTTGAAACAAAGTCTTCACAAAATAAACCCATAATAGATTCAGGAAACTATTAATAGAATTAATGAATAAGACAACAGACAAAACAGCAGAACCACTTAAGGAAATCAGAGCTTTTTCCTCTAGAAAGTTCATGAGAGAGAAAAATGGTTCTGATGAATCAAAGATAAAGCAAAAGTACGCAACTTCAATGACAGGAATGGCCACGGCACTACAGAGCAAGGCACCTTCAGGAACTGTCATAAAATAGTATGTGCAACTGTTGGCCAGTACATTGGAAGATCTGGGGAAAATACCAAAGTTGCTAGGAAAATATGAATTAATAAAATTGATTCAAGTAGAAAACTTGAACAGACTAAAGATCTTTAGGAGAAACAGAAAAGAAAAAACTATCAAAACTCTACTTCTAAGAAGTGTGTCCTACCTAAGTGATTGTACATTCCTTTCTCACGGAGCTTCAAGGAACAAAGGGCTCCTGGGTTATGTAAGTTATTAAAAAGCATAAAAAGATGAAAGCCTTTCCAATTCATTTTAGCAAGTTATCATCTCTCCTTTATGAAATAGGGTACAGATCATTCAAAGGAGGAAAACACAAGAGTGGTGAAGAAATCAGATGACGCCCAACTACCAGAAAGAATAGTACCTGGGGCCCCAAAGGCAGGTCTTAAAATAAGCAGCTGTCTAAGTCAGATGAATCAAGTCCACATGGAAGACGCCTGTGGTCCAAGGGCTGTAAATAGTTCAATCCAAGGCCAGAGGAGGGAATGGTGTTAAATTCAGAGCACTCGTGTTGCAGAAGACTATGACTGACAGTGAAAGCTCAAACTCCATTGGCAGCATCCTTCTGTGGACAAACTCTTCAGACAGCCTCCTCTTGACTATTGAATAGCCTTGCTATCAGACAGAATACATTGGAAAGTAGATTAAGGCTGATGTAGTTAGGTTAAAATTTAACACTTTATCAAGTTTATCATTTTCTCTCCCTTTTGACTGCTTTAAAATTTGTTCTAGTTTTTACTATTTTCTACTTTCTTTGGTATTGAAGTCTTTCTGTGTTTTATTTTGTAATTGTTGGGAGAGGTTGTATGTTTTCTTTATATGAAATCCAGGATATGTAAATCTATAGAGACAGTAACTGGATTAATGGTTTCTTACGGTTATAGCTGATGGGAAATGAGGAGCTAATAATAATGAGTACGAGAATGAAGAAAATGTTTAAAAATTTAGTCTGGTGATGATTGCACAATCTTTAATATGTTTAAAACACCGAAATGTATGGTATGAGAATTATGTGTCAATAAAAATTAAAAAGAGTAAAATAGATTCATCACATTTATGAAAATGGTGCTTTTTATAAACAATTAACATTTTAATAGAATTTCCATACCTAATAACCTCAGACTTCTTCTCCTTCCCTCATAAATCTTTATTCTCATGCTGGTATGCAAAGAAAGTTTAAAGAAGCAGAAAGAAGAATGTGGGTCATCAGGAAAGACAAAGAAAGATCCTAAAATGTAGCTGTATGTAAACTCCGGAGTGGTTGCAAAACATGTGTAGTGATACACAGCCAAGTTCAAAGGCACAAGGATGTTTTGTGATTTATTTGCTCCCAAAACAAATGCTCATTCCTAACTCTGTCTAGATTCTGAGGTTACAGCCATGTGTTTGGAAAATAAACAAAACAAACAACAAAAACCTACTCTCTACCTAGCTTATTAGCATTCGCAGATGAGGGAGTTATTTGATGTTATTCTCCTTCTTGGCATCAGGGCACCACAGTAGCTGAGTGACTGGCCCCTAACCAATGGCCATGCTGAGGACTCTGCCTTATGACCACCCGTGTGTCTCACAGTAGAACTGTACTCCACAGCTTTTTAGTGGCGGTTTTGTTTTTATCAACACTAGATTGCCAGGCCTTTCTTCCAAGGAGCTTCTAGGGGCACTCCAAACAGAAAACAGTCCATTGGCAGCAAGCACATTAGCCCTTTGTATCACCCAAGGAGCAGCTCTTAATAACTAGTTCAAACGTAAAAGAGGAATATCATCAAAGTCAGAAGAAAATAGTAGACATCATACACACACACATTCACACACATACATTTAAATTATGTCCTAGTAGCACTCCAGTAAGTTTAAACTGGTAATGGCAAGGTCAGCAATTCAAACCCAGTAGCCCCTCCTCAGGAGAGAGTTATCTAGAGTCTTGGAAATGAGATAGAGTGCTGTGTGAGCCAGAATGAACTTGATGGCCATGGAAGGTAAGATGTCCTGAGCAGGACAGATAAAC
>NW_022107431.1:64708059-64709434 GCF_000313985.2 Echinops telfairi | reverse complement strand
GGGAGAAAGTGGGAACCAATCACAATGATCTACATGTAACCCCTTCCCTGGGGGACACACAACAGAAAAGTGGGTGAAGGGAGACATCGGTCAGTGTAAGACATGAAAAAATAATAACAATTTATAAATTATCACGGGTTCGTGAGGGAGGGTGTGAGAGGGAGGGGAAAAAATAAGGAGCCGATACCAAGGGCTCAAATAGAAAGAAAATGTTTTGGAAATGATGATGGAAACAAATGTACAAATGTGCTTGACATAATGTATGTATGTATGTGTGTATTTACTGTGATAAGAGCTGTATGAGCCCTCAATAAAATGATTTTTTTAAGAGTAAAAAAAAAAAATGTCCTGAGGAGAATTTAGAAGTCCCCTGAGAGGCTATAACAGCCTCTCCCATCTGACACAGTCTCTTGCAATGAGACTTTGTCACCCTCCTCTCTTTTGCCCATGGTCCTCAAAAGGTAGAGTATGCTTTCCCTACTTTGAAATCTCCACTTCATTTCTGACCTATTGCTTTCAAACTTTTATTTTATGATGATTTTTGATTTATAGAAGAACTGCAAAGCTGATACAGCTAGGTCCTGTATAGCATTCACTCAGTTTCCTAAAATGTTACCATCCAATACCCTGGTGCATTCTGTGATTGTTTTTGATCCATAGAATTTGATCGTTAGTGATGTGTAACTCTTATGTCTTGGTTTGGAATACTTCTTCTTAGAATCCAGATTTCCTGCAGTAAAAAAAGCCCAAGTAGTCACATGGAGAAGTTCACTTAGTGAAGAACCAGGGCCCCCAGCCTACAGCCTTTCCTGGGCTCCTGGGCTAATAGTGCCAACTGTTTTCTATGAGAATGAGGCCATTTTGGAACTTCCAGACCTGGCACCCAGTTGACAACTCATAATACAGAAGAAACACAGAGCCAACCCTTAGAATCACGAGGAATAATAAAATGTCATTGCTTTTAGTCACTAAATTTGGGGGCGCATAATATGAAATGAACCACTAAGCATCCTACCCAAAACAAACCCAAACTCACTTTCATTGAGTTGATTCTGACTCATAGTGACCCTGTATAAGGTTTCAGAGACTGTAAGTCTTTACAGAAGCACATAGCCTTTTCTTTCTCCTGCCTAGCTGTTGGTGGGTTTGAACCACCAACCTTGTCGGTAGCAACCCAGCACCTATCTCAAAGCAACATGCTGGTGCTCTCAATTACCAGACTAAAAACAAAGCAAAGGTATTTTGACATCTTGGCTTTGGCTGCTTCAAAGATCAATGGGGCTTTTGGGGTCTTAAAATGGTAAATAGCCATCTAAGATACAAAGTCTGGTCTCTACACACCTGGAACAGAAGAGAATGGAGGAAATCAAAGACT
>NW_022107431.1:64703257-64707790 GCF_000313985.2 Echinops telfairi | reverse complement strand
CACCATCCATTTATCCCTCCGCCTTTCAACCAGCCCCACATGTGATTATCGGCCAGGCTGGCACAATTAACTAACTCACAGAATTAAATGGAAATTTTAATTTCTTTCACCCAAAACAAATTTAGAAACTACTTTTAAAAAGATTGATGTAACTAATGGAGAAAGAATGATAATGGAGCCTTTCAGATGCTGTTTTAAATGAAAAATATACATATTTAGCTACTAAAATTACATTTTGAGAAGAATATTCAGGCACCCGAACTAATGTGGTCAATCACACATTTCCTCTAAGCTGAACTTAAAGCGGGGGGAAAAAAAAAAGTCATTGCCATCGAACTGATTCAAACTTACAGTGACCCCACGGGACAAGGTTTCTGCGGCTGTAACTCTTTATGGGCGTACACAGCCTCATAGTTTTCCTACGGAGCCACAGGTGGTTTCGAACTGTTGGCTTTCCGCTTAGCAGCCCTATGCATAACCACATGAAATTAGTAGATACAAAAACGGCATGTAGGCATGACCTATGTGAACTTTTTCCTCAATTATCTAGATTAAGAGTCAGCATACTTTTTCTGCCAAGGGCCACCAGTAGATAGTTTAGGCTTTGTGGACCGAGAAGCAAAATGACAGATATTATGTAGGAACATACATCCTAAAAGGAGTCCTTGGGTGATGTGAATGCTTAAAAGCGTTGACTGCTAACAGAAGGGTAGAGGTTGAAATTCGTCCACAGGCATGTCAAAGAAAGCCCAGGTGGTCGACGTCTAAAGGCTCAGCCATGGACAACTTGATGGTGCAGAGCAAAGTTCTACTCTGACACGCGTGGGATCACCAGTTGTCGAGTGGACTTAATGGTACGTGTTTGATATTTTAGTGGAGGGCTTTTGCAGACATGTCTTATTGGGGTGAGTTGCAATGGTCACAGACCATTGTGGTAACCAGCTGTGGGGGGAGAATGTACTGAGAAACTCCCCACACCAAGAACTCTGAAATGTGTGCCAATGCAGCTGCTTCCTTAGCTTGACATGCTTAAGGAAGGACCTAGACTATTAGACATTGCTTCTTCTTAGCATTTGATAATTGGTGGTGATGATTATAAATTTGTTGCTGCTGCCGCTATTCTTTCTGGGGTTTTTTGTTGTTTGCAGTCAGTGAGTGATGTGCTTTTTAAAAACCCTTCTGTGGCTATACACTAGACTCTTGAATAATATGTGTTGAGTGGATAAAAAGATAAAGATGGCCAATTGATTTTAAACAGCCATTCTATAAGGGCAAATCTGAAGCAAAGCTGTAAAGATGACCAAGGTATCTGTATCCCATGTTCCACCAACAGGAATCTCTGGAGGTGGGGGCCCTAGGCCCTCTTCCTCACCTTTGCTCAGTCCCATTTGCACTGCCTTCTGCCCTAAGCATATCACTCCAAAGTTGAAGGAGCTGACAATATTAGGCCACAACAAGAAACATCGTCAGAAGCACGTGATGTAATTAAACATCAATTCTCACATTGCTCCACATGCCCTCTGTCTTAGTAGACTAGGGAAACAAATCCAGGGAGACAGTTGAATATTGAGAAAACATCCCAGCCCAGTCCAGATCAAGTCCATAAGTCCGATATTAGCCCATGTGTCTGATACCAATCCATGAATTCCTTTTCAGACTCACAAAACACATGCAATGACACTGAATGCAGGAAGATCACAGGCCAGTGGGTGCAAAGTCAGTCGTGGTAGAAACACCTCAGCACTGACAGGGGTCTCCATGGGGCTCCTCCAGTTCTCAGGGCTGCATCAGGGTAGGTCCATGTGGTTTCTTCTCAGGGAATGTCTCGCAGGAAGTGAACAGAGAGAGGAGTGTGTCTCCCACCTTCAAGTAGGAAATACCAGATTTCCCAGAATTCTCAGAAGAAGGCCATGCCCACACAGAGGCCTCATTGGTTATGAACCAATTGAGAGACTAGACTCCACCCCTTTACTCTTAATCCTTTCAAGCCCCAAATTGACACAGGATTATGTAACTACCACACCCTCTAAGACAGTGGTTCTGAACCTTCCTACTGCTGTGACCTTTTAACACAGTTCCTCATGTTGTGGTGACCCCCAACCACAAAATTATTTTCATTGCTATTTCATAACTGTCATTTTGGTACTGTTATGAATAGGGCAACCCCTGTGAAAGGGTCATTTGACACCCCCAAAGGGGTCATGACCCACAGGTTGAGAACTGCTGCTCTAAGAAGCTGGAACCTAATCACTTTTTTTTTAATGTGAAAGCTAGTTTGATATCACCTTAGACTTATGCAAATATGGCTTAAGTTTGGAGGAAATATGTTATCATGAAAAGAGAGAAGACTTGGGAGTCAGGCATGTAGGCTCTCCTGTTTTCACACTGAGTAGTTTGCTGGGAAAAAACGCCTAACCTTTCCAGAAAAAAGTAAAAGATGTGGGGTGGTTGTAGGGGGATCAAACATTTAAAGTGGCAGGGGTCATCTGAGAGTTAGACATAATGAACACAAAGTGCCAAACACAATATTGGGAACATGCAAGTGTGGATCTTACATTAGTTATAATGGGAGTATTATTTTAAAAATCTGTTATTGTTCAGTAATGCATGTTGAACATTAATATCTGAGTAGGCCTCACCCTATTGATTCTGAAAATCTAGCACAACAGTGAAATTAAAAAATAGTGTGGGTACATGTGTGAGTGCACCTCCTCTTCGAAATATGTGCACACTGATAGCTGATCTTACGAAAACGTGTTCTTTCAATATGCTGATGTTAGGAGCCATTCAGTTGGTTCCAACTCACAACAGAAGGAAACATTTCTGGGTGCTGTGGTACCCTCACATTGTTCTTATGTTGGAGCCCATTGATGAATCCACTGTGTCAATCCATCTTGTCAAAGGTCTTCCTCTTTTTCCCCCGACCCTCTATTTTGCCAAATATGATGTCCTTCTCCAGGGACTGTTCTCTCCTAACACCATGTCCAAAGCTCATGAGACCAAACTTCAACATCCATGCCTCTAAGGAGCATTCTGACTGTACTTCTTCCAAGACAGATTTGGTGGCTCTTTTGGCAGTCTATGGTACTTTTAATATTGTTCACCAGCACCACAATTCAAACACATCGATTCTTCTTTGGTCTTCTGTGTTAGTCCAGGTAGACTACAGAAACAAATTCATAGACACTCATATGTGTGTAAGAAAAAGCTTTATATACAAGAGCAATTGAAATTTGAGAAAACATCCCAGCCCAGTCCAGATCAACTCTATAAGTCTGATAATAGCCCATATGTCCAATACCAATCTATAAAGTCCTCTTTAGACTCATGAAACACATGCAATGACGCCGAATGTAGGAAGATCACAGGCCAGTAGGTGGAAAGTCATGTGAATCCAGTGGCAGTAGAAGCATCTCCATGCTAGCAGGGGTCTCCAAGTAGCTCCTTCAGCTCCAGCAGTCTAGCGTAGCTCAATGTGTCTTGTCAGGCGAATGTCTCCCAGGGAAGGTGCCTGTGTCCAACCTCCAGGAGTTATCTCTGTGACGCCTCCAAATGAGGTCAGCAAACCGTGGCCCGATTGACAGGCTACCCTCCACCCCTTCACTCTTAAGTCTCAAGTTGACATCAGATTATGTAACTACCACCCCTTCCTTATTTAATGTCACATGCATATGAGGCTATTGAAAATACCATGGCTTGGATCTGGCACAACTTAGACTTCACAATAACATCCTCGCTTTTTAACACTTTAAGGAGGTCTTGTGCAGCATATTTACCCTATGCAGCACAGTTTTTGATCTCTTGACTGCTGTTCCATGAGCATCGATTGTGAATCCCAGCAAGACAAATCCTTGACAACTTTAATCTTTTCTGTTTACTGTGATGTTATCATTGGTCCAATTGTGAGGATTTTTTTGTCTTCTTTGAATTAAGTTGTAATCCATACTGAAGGCTGAAATCCTTGATCTTTATCAGCCAAGGCTTCGATTCCTCCTCCCTTTACGCAAGGAAGGCTGTGTCACCTGCATACTATTGTTTCTTCCAGTCATGATGTTACGTTCCTTTCATATAAGCCAGCTTCTCTGATTATTTTCTCAGCATACAGGTTGAATAGCTATGGTGAAAGGATGAAATCCTGGCATACAACTTTCCTCATTATAATCCATGCAGTATTCCCCTATTCCATTCACACAACTGCCTCTTGATTCATGTACAGGTTCCCCATGGGCATAAGGAAGTGTTCTGGGATTATCATTCTTCTCAAGACGATCCATAGTTTGTTATGGCCTATACAGTTGAATAGCTTAGCACAGTCAATGAAACACAAGTAAACATCTTTCTTCATATTCTATGCTTTGAGCCAAGATCCATCTGACATCAGCAATGACATCATTTGTTCCACATCCTCTTCTGAATCTGGCCTGAATCTCTGGCAGCTCCCTATCAGTGTACAAGCTTTTGAGGTTTCTCAGAGTCTCTTCTGACGCCCATTTTGATCTTTTCATTCTTTCCTGTATTCTTAATGATCTTTTG
>NW_022107431.1:64701277-64702628 GCF_000313985.2 Echinops telfairi | reverse complement strand
TTTCCTCAGCTTCATCCTGAACTTACATCTGATTAATTGGTGTTCTGTCCACAGTCATTGGCCTCATTTTAGCTGTTGATATTGAATGACTTGGAAAATGCATATATATATATCCTTTCCTACTTCTTATATCAATGGCAAAATAGTAAGGATATAAAAAAGTGAAGCTGAAAAACCAACAGACAAGATGCAATCAATTATACCAAAGAGTTGTATGGTAGGTTTATACCAGACATAAGTAATTATACTGAATATAATTGCACTAAACATTTAAATTCAAAGACAGAGATGATTTATACTCAGCGGAATGGTAAAACTAGCTAATCCCAAATTAGAGCCCTCTACATGGCAATGAGTATACTGTATTTTCATGTTCCTGTGCAGTCACTTATGGGAATTATGAAGTGTTTGGAGAGAAGATGCATACTAAGTAATTTCACTTCATTACAAGTGCACTATCCTCCAAGATGTGAATGCAACATGTAGGCATGAAGCAGGGAACCAATAGAGAGGTCTGCGGGGCCAGCCCCAATCCCGACTATGTAGACAATGGCCCTGTCCCACAGAATAATTTACTTCAGAGGACAGCACTGAAGCTACAACTCAGGGAGAGGAACATGTCTGATCAGAGCACATGGGGGGAAATGAAGGGGAAGGAAGAGAGAGTGGAACACATCCTGGCCCACCAAACCTTGAGGACAATATCCCTGCTCACAGCAGCCAATGATCAGAGAGGACCATATGGCCAGCCCTACTATAAGACATGACATCCTTCGCTGACCCATAGCCCTACATGGGACAACACTGGAGACAAAGTGAGGGAATTGTGCCTGATCTGACCCCACCACACCGAGGCAAAACACTGAGGGCGTGCAAAAGAACAGTAAAGGGAACATAGCAAGGAAGTCCCGAGGGAATACCAAAAATAGACTTTGGGGCCAGGATCAGATTTGACCAGAAAACACTCCTAAAGTTTAACAAACAGACCTTGAACTATTTACAGGCTTTTCATTTTTGTGTGTGTCATTGTTTGTTGTTTTATTTTATTTTGTTGCTTTGTTTTGCTCTGTCTTATTTTTTTTGTGCATATCATTATCTCTGCAGGTCTACCCAAATAAAATAGGAGGGATAAACAATCTGGAGGAGAAAACAATGGGACCAACAGTTCTGGGGAGACACGGGAGAGGTGAAGGCGAGGAAAGGAAGTGGGTGTTAACAAACCCAGGGACAAGGGAACCACAAGTGATCTAAAATCGATAGCAAGGAGGGTGTAGGAAGCATGATAGGGCTTGATCAAGGACAATGTAACCTAGAGGAATTACTGAAACCCAAACAAAGGCTGAGTATGATA
>NW_022107431.1:64691022-64699547 GCF_000313985.2 Echinops telfairi | reverse complement strand
ACTCTTGGTTACTTATAATTTCGGAAATGACATAAAAACACTTTGTGAGTTGAAATGTGCCCTCCACCAAGTATCTGTGAATATTTAGAAATAGAATCATTTATGTTCTTTTTGGTACCATAGAGTCAGTTCTGACTCGTAGTAACCCTCTGTGCCTCAGAAGGAAACACTAGCCCTGTCCCTGCCTTATCATCTTTGTTATGTTTGAGACCCTGGTTGAAGCTGGATCAAACCATGTCTTGGTGGGGCTTCCACACTTTCATTACCAAGCATGATGTCCTTTTCCAGGGCCAGGTCTGTGAGACAAATCTTGCCACCTTGCTTCTAAGGCACATTCTGACTGTACTTCTTCCAAGACAGATTTGGTTTTGCTTTTTTTTTGGGGGGGGGAGGGCAGGGGAGGGGGAAGTCCAGGGTACTTTCAGCATTATTCACCAATACCATCACTCAAATACACTGATTCTCCTCCAGTCTTCCTTATTCATTGTGCAACTTTCGCCTGCATATGAAACGAATGAAAACACCATGGCTTGGGTCAGGCATACCTGAGTCTTCAAAGTGACATCCTTGCTCTTCAACACGTTAAAGAGGTAGTAAGTATGGTGAAAAGATACAACCCTGACATAAACCTTTCCTGATTTTTAAACTACGCAGTATTCCCTTGTTCTGTTTGGATAACTGCCTCTTGATCCAGGTACAGGGTCATTACAGATGAAATTAGTTAAATTAAGTAGGCCCTAATCCAATCTCTCTGGCATCTTTATAAAAAAGAGGAGAGATTCAGATACAGAGAAACAAGGGAGGATGGTCACATGATAGCCGAGGCAGAGATTAGAGCTATGCTACCACAGAGAAGGAATTCCATCAGGAGCTGCAAGAGACAAAGAAGTAGCTTCTTGTAAGTGCCTTTACTTGCCAGCACCACTGAATTTGGACAGCTACACTCCCAAACAGCGAGAAGGTACATTTCTACTGATGTAAGGTAGACCCAGCATGTGATATTTGCTATGGCAGCCCTAGGAAACCATGTAGCCACATATCCTGAGTGGTAAAATGAGCTGAACCAGACCGATCTGCATTCAGTAGGAACAAAAGCCAAATCAACTATCTTATTTTACTAAAAATTTCAAAATGATTTTAGGCATACCACACCAACCAGCCTCCTTTCCCAAACTTAATTTTTCAAGGGAGGGAAAAACATTTTCTCCCCTCATGTCCTTTACTAGGTTCACGAACCAACTGAAAAAAACGATCGTCTATGCAGATTGCACAGTAAACAAGTGAGACCACAGCAAGGAAGCCAGCTGTCGCCTCCATCTGAGGCCCTCGGCTACCCACACGAGGCTGTACAATTCCAGGCGCCATCAATTCTGATTCCTACTCATGACAGCTTCATGAGTGTGTCGGCGCAGAATTTTGCACCAAAGGGTTTTCAGTAACTGATTTTTAAGAAGTGGATCACCAGGTCTTGCTTCAGCTCTACCTCGGGATCGTCTGGGACTTCCAACGTTTGGTTATCAGCAAGTCAACCACATGGACCACCCAGCAACACCAGGTATAGGAGGGTGTAACCCTGACAACCCTTGATATGCCATCCCTGAAGTGCATGAGGTGCAGAGAGGCATTTATTTCGACACAAGGGTCGCAGACCTCACAATTTCGGGGGGATGTTGTGACTAGTGGAGGAATCATTTGCTGATTCTCAAACGGCCCCGCCTCGTTTGTCCCGGTGCGGACAACGTTTCCACTTACTCCTGTGAATGAATCATCACTGCAGAGCTTGTTATCCATTGCTCCTCATTGTTGTTCACTTCTCATGTCTGAAAACGAGGTAATAAATCAAAAATAGCTAGAAGCCTCCTACCAGGAGCCCTTTGTGTTTAAACGCGAGTGAAACATTGACACATCGTCACTTCGCCACAACAGCAGAAGAGAAAACACGTCCTCCCGCCCACGCTTCTCCCTACTGAGTCCTCTCCCACCCAGACACCACAGCCTGCCAAGGCTCGGGACTTGCGATCTCATTTCACATTCCATTCCTCCTTCTGCTCAGAGCTCCCTTCTGATTCTTGAAAGCTACAGACCTGCTGTTGCTGATAATCCTTTATAACCCCCCCCCCACCCAGGCTCTGTGGCCAGACTATACCACCAGCCTGCCTATACCACCCCCCCACCCCACCCCCCCCACACACTCCAAGCAAGTGTTGTGGTTTTCAGGTGCCCTGAAGTCGGTTCCACTCCTTAGGACGCTGTGTCCAATGGGAGGAAATATGGCTGGTGTCCTGCACTGTCCTCATAATCCTTGCTCTGCTGGAGCCCCTGGAAATCGTCACCCTCCACCTCTGGGGGTGCCTTTCCTTTGGAGTTCCCTTAACGATTCTAGGTTATTTTCAAAAGCCACACAAGGCTTATGAGACAGAACGAAAGCAGCACTCTATTTAGAGTAAGAAAGGGAAAGTGTTGTGAGATTGAGCCAACAGTGAAATGTGATAGAGCAATTCTGTACAATTTTGCCAAAACCAGTGCAAGGTGCAGGCCACCTCTCCAGATCCATGTTCCATGGCACACAGGAGTGCCACCCAACCCAGCTGAATATAAGGTGTGCCGATCTCACAATATGATCTAGCCTTTAAACCCCAAAGCCATCAAGTCAATTCTAACCCACAACCACCCTATGAGGGTTTCCAAGGCTGTAATTCTTTATGAGAACATACAGCCTCGTATTTCTCTCACAGAGCAGCTAGTGGGTTTGAACCACTGATCTTGCAATTAGCAGTCCAAAGTTTACCCAACAGTGCCACCAGGGCTCTCTTTAGTGTACATCAAATAGGGCATTTCTCAGGACCAAATGAAACTTGATTCCTGTCAATATTTTATTTCTCTCTGACTACTGTAGCCACTGACAAGAGCTGGTGATGGTTTTAGGGTCAACCAGTGCTCTCTGGATCCTCAGAGACCTCAGAGAGAAGCCCAGTTGGAGAGGAAGATAGTGCGTGGCTCTAGAAGAGCCTGGTTGTGTAAAACCAGACCAACTGTCTTTTGAAGCTAACGCTCATGGCCAGGTGTTTTAAAAGTTCAGTGAAGTGAACTCAAGAAAACAGAAAAGATAGCTGTGACCATGATGTTTCTCACATGGCCATGCCTCGTTTGTTTTCGTGCAGAAAATATCACAGTACTCAGAGAGGCAAAAGAGGTTGACTGGGACAAGCAATGACAACTGATTATTATAATGCCATCGAACCATTACTACCCATTGCTGTCATGGTGACCCTCCAAGACCAAAGAGAATTACCCAAAGGCTATAATCTTTAGCAGAGCAGACCGCTCTATCTTTCTCCCATGGGTCAGCTAATGGGTTCAAAGACTGACCACTCTGTTAGCAGTGGAGCACTTAAACCCTGTGCTGCAAGGTCTCCTGGAAGCACCACCAGAAGTGCTTTCTGAGGCTTGAACTCCGTGAGCACTTTAGAGACCTAAGATAAAGGAAGTGCATGTGAATGATGCGTGTTCAGTGCAAAGACCTTTTTGAGTTGAATAGAAAAGATCTGAATTATCTGAAGAGGTTTAAAACACACACACACACACACACAAGCAAAGAAACTGGATTATCTTAAGTTTTGAGGAAATTTTGAAACAGGACCACAGGTATGTTGGTACTCTCCTGTAAAAAGATAGGGTCTCTGGCCCTGCCTTTTACACCTGCATAGGCTTGTGACCCATGGGCCGGTAGAATCTAGTGGAAGTGAGGGTGTATGTCTTCTGAGGTTAGATCATAAAAGGTCACCGGGTTTGCATTCTGTTCACAGAAATACTGTCATGCTATATTGGTATAATATTATTGGTATAATAACCTTGAACCTGTTTGAAGGCATTTCTAAGTTTTCAAACTAAGACTAAATTTTATTTGGGGTCAGTGTATTTTCCAATTTAAACAGTGTTTTTTTTTTAAACATTTTATTAGGGGCTCATATAACTGTTATCCCAATCCATAATTTAAACAGTTTACAAAAATAATTTCTCTTGTTATAAATTTGCTAAGAATCTATTCTTTTCTCTTTTTCACTCCTGGGATTTAACGGAATTGTCTTTAAGACATATGATTGGTCACTGCTGGTGACAAGAAAGAAAAAAAAAGAGTTCCCCGAAGAGAATTGAAGAAGAATGTGAACTGCTGGCAACTCAGCAGTTTCGGCAGAAAAGAAAGCTCTGCCTTGCAAACTACCCCAGACCGGGCAGTGCTGAGCCGGTCATGGTACTTCCACGCCAGTCTTCCTAAAGCATCGCATCTACATGTCCTTTGGGTGCATCAAGAGAAGGGAGTCAAAGCACTCAACCCGTCACCATCAAGTCCATTCCAGCTCCTAACAACCCTATAAGACAGGGTAGAAATGCCCCTGTGTGTTCCTGAGACGTTCACTGGACTGGAGTAAACAGCCTTGCAAGGAGTGGCTGCCTCGTGCCAACAGAACGATCAAAGCACCACCCTGCCTCGGAATTGTTGTGGACTGAGATCCATTTAGAGCCCCTAAGCTGAGCACCCTCTCCCCTTCCTCTGTATTTGCCCACCTGTGGTTTCTACCCTGTCCCTTTATTGCTCTGCCCTCCCCCCTGAGCAGCTCTGGCCTGGCTTCAGTTAATCTTTGTGGCGAATTTAATAGAGACCAGTTTTACCCTGACACGACTGGGATATTCCAGATTTGGAAATCACTTGAAGGCAATTTATTTTTAATCTACTTCTATGATAATTATATACAACCTATTAAGTAATTATATATGTATCTATATCACTTTGACACAAATTGGAGTTATGTCGTACTGTGTTGTGTCCTGCTTTTTTGAAGCAATGCAAATCATTCATCAGATATTTGTCTTACATATTCATCTTAATGGATGCAGAGTAGCTTCACAATAATATTGTACTTACCAAGTGCTACTCAGACACATTTCTGCGTACATGCTTATGGATTTTCATTAATTGTAGGCGTTGTCTGGTGGTTCCGGATCCATTGCAGTCCAGCCTGTCTGCTCCATCCTCATAAGCATGGTCTTGTGTGGGCCCAATGTTGTAGCTTCTGGGTCAATCTATCAAGTTGAGGGTCTTCCTTTCCTTTGCTCCTTTCCTTCCTCCGCTTTGCCAAGCATCATGTCCTTCACCACGAACTTGCTCCCCTGATAACATGTCGAAAGGACATAAGAGAGACCAACTCTCAGGCCACACTTCAGAGAGAAGTTTGGTTGTACTTCTCCCAAGACAGATTTGTGTCTGTACAAGATATGTGTGTTTCTATAGGAAATAATCACATCAGGCCTTTGGTCTATTTTCTGACTGAGTTTTTGGATATTTTCTGATTAACTTGTCAGAAACTTTTATGTATTAAGGTGTTTACTTCCTTAATACATCTTATAAATAAAACTCCCAGTTGTGATTTCCCTTTTAACTTTCATTTTTAAATTTTGTATATAAAGAACTTTAAATGTTTTATATAGTTAGATATTATATTATCTGGAACTTTCTTCCTCAAAAAAAAATTTTCTCAGAAAAACTTTCCCCAATTTGAGAGTAAAATATTTACTTGTTTATTATCTTCACATTTTCAGGCAGCACTGGGTTAGCATAGCCTTCAAAAGTTTTTGAAGAATGCCTTCTACAAAAATTACTTTTCTGCTCTGAGAGACTTTAGACTCAGTCAAAACAAAGGCAAGCATCTTGAGCCATTCCTTCAGCAAGCCTCAACACAGGATCAAAAGAGACAAACACAATTATTTGATAATAAGGTCTGTTTTCTCCAGCACCAGGGACCAGGAATCCACATCAAAAGGCAAACTGCGATCTTTAAGACTACTTACTGACAAGCCAGGCAGAGAGGCAGGGCAAGGACTAATAAAACACTATAAAGCTTTCCTCATTTAAAAAAGTCTTTATCATGAATTGAGTGGAGTTTCATAGAGTAGATAGTTTCTCATGCAACAATTTATACACATTTGGCTTCTTCTCATTCCTTGCAGTATCCTCAGTGGAATACCTCAAGAGGAATTCATCACTGATTCCTCTTACTCCCTGTGTTTCCTGTGTCTGACGCCCCTTCTTTCCTAACCCCCTAAACTTCGTTCCTGGGAAATGCTGTCCTTTCGATCTAAAAGGATTGATTATTCGGAGGTGTTCAGACCTCATTAGTTTTACTGTCCCCTTTTTAGACCTACCTATTGATGGGCTGAAAAATGAGCCATGGAGGTAAGTTTAGTTAGAGACCTGACGGGTCACTAAGGGCTATGGTTTTGTGGGCTCCACCAGACTTATCCATCCAATAAGTCTAGTTCCTTTTTCCATTTTCAGTTTTGGTCTACATTTTTTCTCCCATTTACCCAAGATCTTCTATTTCCATCCTTTTCACACACGTTGGCAGAGGTAGCCAGACACCATGTCATTCTTCTGGCCTCGGTGTTGAAGAGATCAATATTTGCTGTAGCCCATCAGTCCATTGGGTTTTTGTCATTTTTACATTGTCTTTACTTGACCGGGTCCCCTTTTTAACAATGGAGAACTAGAAAATGCATGTTTAAAACATTTTATATAAGATGCACCTTTTGGATTCCAAATTTATATAAAAATATGATGACATCCCTTTGCATAAAGAAAATCTGTTTACTATAAGTTGTCTTTTGTACAAAGAATCTTTTGTGTGCACATAAATTGCATTTTTATAGCATTTTCACAAAGGGGGAAGTCCTTCATGGGTTTCTCTAATTAAATTTCATTTCAAACTTGATAGAAATCTATTTTATGGTCTTACTCATTGTTTTTGCCTTTAAAGCATTCAATTTCCCTTTATGTGAGCTAATTACTGTTCAAACCTTCTAGACCTGTATGTTGACAAAAAATGCATGTCTTCCAAATATAATGTTAAACTGACAACCAAGTCCTTCTGTTGTGGCCTCTGGAAGTTGTTGTGCACCTTAAAAGAACAGAGTCTAAAGTCTCAGTAGCCATGGTCTGCATCATCAAGAGGTGGGTAGCAACTAGTTCAGAAATATCCAATTAGCAAGATAGTACTGGGAATATTCTCCCCATGGGTTCTATATAAGTATGCTTAAGTGTTTTTTTTATTTCTTTTTTTAATTGTTTTTTTCTTGATGGGAGGTTTCTCCTAAATGTTTACCCACCAACCGAAATGTAATCACCTTCTCTGAGAACTGGGCGTCCCCTTATCCTCATCCTGACATGAATTTCTAGTAAGTTCCTCTTATCAAACTTGTAGGAAGATCTGTTCATCGGGGGTGATAGCCCAATGGAACTTCTAGAACAATTGATTGTGCTCATGAGGAACTTGTACATGAATCCAGAGGCAGTCATGTAAGGAGAACAAGGGAATACTGCATGGATTAAATTCAAGAGACGTATGGGACAGGGCTGTATCCCTCACCATTCTTATTCAATAATCAGTATGCTGAGAAAATAATAGGAGAAGCTGGACTTTATGACAAAGAATGTGGCATCAGGATTGGAGAGAGGATTATTAACAACATGTGATATGCAATTGACACAACCTTGCTTGCTGAAAGGGAGGAAAACTGGAAACACTTGCTGATGAAGGCCAAAGATTACAGCCTTCAGTGTAGATTACCACTCAACGTAAAGAAGACTGGAATCCTCACAACTGAACCAATAGGTAGCATAATGGAGAAAAGGTTGAGTTGTCAAGGACTTTGTTTTGCTTGGATCCACAATCAATGCTCCTGGAAGCAACAATCAAGAGATCAAAAGATGAATTGCATTAGGCCAATCTGCTGCACAGGACCTTTACTTTAAAGTATTGAAAGAAAGGATGTTACTTTAAGGACTAAGGTGCTTCTGACCCAAGCCATAGTACTTTCAATGGCTTCATATGCATGTGAAAGTTGGACATTGAATAAAAAAGACTGAAGAAGAATTGATATATTCAAACTGTTGTGCTGGAGCAGGATATAGAAAGTACTATGTACTGCTCAAAGGACGAACAGGTGTGCCTTGGAAGAAGGATGGCCAGAGTGCTCCTTGGAGGCAAGTATTGTGAGACTTTGTCTTACATACATTGGACACACTGTTAGGAGAGCAGTCCCTGGAGAAAGACTTCATAGTCGGTAAAGTAGAGGTACTGTGAAAAAGAGGAAGATCCCTTTAGGGGATGGATTGACACAGTGGTTACAACCTTGGGCTCAAGCATAGGAACAATTGTGAGGATGGCGCAGGACTGGGCAGTGTTTCATTCTGTTTTGCATAAAGTCGCTAAGGGTCAAAAAGCAACTCAGTGGCACTTAACAACAGCAGCACCACAATGTTGTGTGGCAGTAACTGAAAGGGCCTCTCTTCACACCCTGCAAAACCAACCTCAGCTCACCTCTCTTCAGTGGTTTTTAAGGTGGACATATAGAGGGAATGACATATAACTGACCAACACAAGAGAGCCTCTTTACTTTAGGAGAGCGGATTATAAGAGTGCATGACCTGAGAGCAGAAGGCTGTTGTTTGTTTTGGTTTTTATTCTTAT
>NW_022107431.1:64681182-64689197 GCF_000313985.2 Echinops telfairi | reverse complement strand
GCGATAGAGTGAAGCCGCGGAAGTTGAAGCACGAAGTGGCGAGGGTTCACTGTATACCAGAGTTTTCTTTATCCACTCATCTACTGAGGGAAATTTGAGTTGTTTCCAATTTTTTGCTATTATAGACTATACTGCTAAAAATACGGAGGTGCCTATGTCTGTCTGTTCATGGTCTTTTTCCCTCTTGTTTCTTTGGAGTATATGCCCAACAGTGGTATTGTGGGTCATATGGTATTTCTATTTCTAGTTGTTTCAGATAGCTCCATATCACTTTCCATAATGGTTGTACATGTTTGAAATCCCATCAGCAGTGTATGATAGTTCTGATCTTTCCACGCCCTCTCCAGCATGTGTTTCTCTCTTTTAAATTTTGGGTATAAGGTGTATCTATTGTTTTGATTCCCACCTCCCAAATGGTTAGTGATCTTGAGTATTTCCTCATGTGTTTGTTTGCCATTCAAGTGTCTTCTATGGTGAATTCTCTGATTCTGTATTTTGTCCACCTTTTAATTGGGTTATTTGTTTTCTTCTTGTTGTGATGTTGCAGAATTGTATATATTTTGGGGAATGAACCCTTGTTTATTGTGCTGTGCCTAAATATTTTTTTCCCATTCTGTGGGTTCTCATTTTAGTCTTTTGATGAAATATTTTCAAGTGGAATCACAGATATGCCTCCTTCACAGAATGAGTTTGGGAGTTTCTCATCAATTTCTATGTTTCAGAATACTTTGGATAGAATTTGTGAGAGTTCTCGCTAAAGACTTGGTAGAATTCCCTTGTGAAGCCATCTGGACCTGGGCTTTTCTTGGTTGGGAGTTGATCATCTAGATTTCTTTTTTTGTTGTGATGAGTCTACTGACGTTTTCTACTTCTGTTTGTGTTAATTTGGATAGATGATGCATATCTAGAAAATTGTCCATTTCTTCTAGGTTATCAAAATTACTGGAATGTATTTTTTCATAGAAGTGTATTATTATTATTTATATTCCATTGGGTGATGTCTCTTTTTTCATCTCTGATTCTGGATATCTGTACCTTATTTATTTATTTTGTTAAGTTTGCCAGCAGGTGATGTCTCTTTTTTCATCTCTGATTCTGGATATCTGTACCTTATTTATTTATTTTGTTAAGTTTGCCAGCAGTTTGTCAATTTTGTTGATCCTTTCAAAGAACCAACATTTTGTTTTGTTGATTTTTTCCATTGTTGTTCTGGTTTCTAGTTCATGTATCTCTGCTCTCATTTTTATTATTTCTTTTCTTCTGTTGTTGGAGGGTTTATGCTCTTGTCCTTGTTCTACTTGTTGGAAGTTTTGTGCTAAAATGTTGACAATGGTTTCTGTGTTAGTGTGGGTGCTTTAGAGAAACAAATCCACAGAAACTCATGTATAAGAGAGAGTTTTATATAAAGGTTATGTGTGCATCAAGAAAACATCCCAAACCAGTGCTGCCCAAGCCCACAAGTCCAACATTAACCCATTAACCCATATATCCAACACCAAGCCACAAAGTCCTCCTCCATCTTACAAAACATATGCAATGGTGCTGACTGCAGGAGGAAAGACAAGTCAGTGATGTGTAAGCATCTCAGTGCTGGCAGGGGTCTCCACACGGCTGCTCCAGCACCCAGGGCTGCATCGGGGTAGGTCCATGTGGCTTTTCCTCAGGGACATCTTGTGGGAAGTGAGCCTTGCCAGCTAAAGCAGGGAACTGGCTAAGGCAGCTGCACTCTGGTGTGACCATCAGAAAGCAAGAGACCCGAGAACTAGAAAGGTGAGGCTCATTGAGCCATTTAACCCCCCGCCCTTCAGTTAACCCCACATGTGTTTATTGGCCAGGTTGGCACAATAAACTAACTACCTCAGTTTCCTTCTCTTTTTTTATGTGTTCATTTATTTCTATAAAATTTCCTATGATAACTGCTTTTGCTGTATCCCATAGGTTTTGGTATGTTGTGTTATCATTCTTCCTTGTTTCAAGGAATCTCATAATTTCATCTCTTGTTTAAGCTAACACCCAGTCTTTTTTAAGTAGTACATGTGTTAGTCTGAGTAGACTAGAGAAACAAATCCATAGAAACATATATGTGTATAAGAGAGAGTTTTATATAAAGGGTAATTGTACATTAAAAAAGTATCCCAACCCAGTCCAGTCCAAGCCCATAAGTTCAATATTAGCCCATATGTCTAATACCGATCTATAAAGTCCTCTTCAGACTCACAAAACACATGCAATGATGCTGCATGTAGGATGATCACAGGCCAGTGGGAAGAAAGTCTTTGGATTCAGTGGTGGTATAAGCATCTCAGCGCTGGCAGGTTCCACGTGGCTTTTCCAGCACCGAAGGCTACATTAGGATAGGTCCATGTGGCTTGTCCTCAGGGATGGCTCCCAGGGAGTCAGCCTTGCCAGTTGAGGCAAAGAACTAGCTAAAGCAGCTGCATACTGGTCTGACCATCAGAGAACAAGAGACCAGAAAACAAGAAAGATGAGGCTCACCGAGCCATTTATCTCTACACCCTTGATCCCACATGTGTTTATGGGCTAGGTTGGTACAAGAAACCTTAACTATCACACCTTTGTTCCTTGCCTGATGTCCACTCTCTCAATTTCTCTCTTGGTGTCTCCCTCAGGAGCAAGGGGTGTGCTGTAGTGTGCTCTTGGGGAAAGGAATGTGTGGGGAGGGTCTGTCCCTCCTGTTTTGGAGATGGTGCAGCCAAGTTTGTGGTGAGAGACCTGTTGTGCTCCCGCCAAGACTCACGGAGGTTCATTCGTTTCTGCTATATGGCAGCAATCTTCAATTGTTAGTGCTTTTTATTTTTAATCATTCAAAAGTAATTTGATCTTGTTTCAGACAGCAAGTAGAAAATTGTTATGCTCAATTTCTTTGAATCTTCTTTATAGTGTCCTCTTGTGTACTTGATCCCAGCAGCCAGCTGTGAAAGCTGCTGTTTCTTCAAAATTAAAGAATATGAGCACTACATTTCTATGCTTTTGATGTTAGCCGGAAATGTTCCCATTGGTGTACAGTAATCACTCTGAGTCAGAGAATCTGTAAATAATAAGGTAGCCATAGTTAGAAGGTGTAAAGCAGCTTAAAAATACATAAATATAAATTTTCATGCTTCAGTGTAGCGCCTAATCTGTTGCTGCCTATAAAAACCAAACGCACGGCCATCAAGTCAATTCCGACTCATAGCAACCCTACAGGACAGAGTAGAACTGCCCCTGTGGCCTTCCAAAACTGTGACTTTAGATGAGAGTAGAAAGCCTCCTCTTTCTCCTGTCCCAGAGGGGCTGGTAGTTTGAAACTTCTGACTTTGTGGTTAGCAGCCCAAATCTTAACTCACTATGCCACCAGGGTTCCTACGTTGTTCCATATAAGTGGAAATAACCGCCTGGACACCAAAGGACTATATAAGCCATATAGTATGCATTGATTTGACTTACTTTTACTTACTACATCTTCTCAGTGTATAATTCCTCTCTTTGCCAATGCACTTATTCCTACCCGGAACCTGTTGGAATAAGAGAGGGCCAGAAGTAACGAATACATAAATAGCTTAGTCCCCCAGTAAGCACACACATTGTTGTTGGCTCCCATTGGCTGGAAAAAGAACTCTAGGGATGAGCCCGTGTGTCAGAGGTAGAGGTTTTCATCACTGGATTTAGGACTGGGCAGCAAGAGGGAGCAGGCTGCTCCAGCAGAAGAATAAGTGAGTTGGTCCATGGAAGCCAAGTGACCTGCACCATCTGGGGCTCCCCGAGCCATGGCTGACCTGTGCTGCCAAAAAGCAAGCAGATGAGTGGCCTCAAGGGTGGAGAGAATACCAGCTGAGATGGTCTGGTGGGGCAGGGGGTGGAGTGGCAATTGGCTGAGATCATGTAGACAAAATGAACATTTTTGTAGCACTTCATAATTTATTGATGCCTTTTTATTCTGTGTGCCATTTATTTCTCTGTAGCTGAATTATGTAAGAGGCAGATAATATTATTACCCCCCAGATAATATCATTATCCCCATCTATCTTCATAAGTGAAGAAATTGAGGCTCGCCTAAGATCACAATTTTGGTATAGTTAGAGCTGTGATTCAAATCTAAATTACTCTATGCCCCCTACCCTTTTCTTATTTAGAATATCAGACTCAAATCAACCTACTTACTCAACCATGGATCAAAACACAATGCAATTAAGGCAAGTCCTCCAACATGGCTGGAAATGAATTTGGGACAGAGTTGGATAGTATGAGGTTTAGCATTGTGTTTTTTAGGAATGTCTAATTTATCTTAATGTGAATTAAAAGAAAAGGATCACATATCTGAGGACAGAAATAGGCAGACTACAGCTGTTTTATCAAATCCGTCCCCCTGCTGATTTTGTAACTAAATTGTATTGGACCACAACATGCATGCCCATTCCTTTATGTATTTTTTAAAATTAATCATTTTATTGGGGGGCTCTTACAAATCTTATAACAATCCATCATTCAATAGTATTAAGCACACTTGTGTGTAGGTTGCCATCAACATTTCCAAAACAATTTCTTTCTACTTGAGCCCTTGGTATCAGCTCCTCTCTTTTCCTCCTTTCTCTCCCCACCCTCCCACCCTTGTGAATCCTTGATCAATTATATATTAGTGTCATTTCGTGTCTTACACTGTCCATTGTCTCCCTTCACCCACCTTTCTGCTATTCATCACCCTGAGTGGGGGCTATATATCCAACCTTGTGATGGGTTCCCCCTTTCTCCCCCTCCCACCTTCCCCACCCCCCATGCCCACCATCCTCTTACCCTCATGATATCGCTACTCCCACTACTGTTCCTGAGGGTTTTATCTGTCCTGAATTCTATGTGTTGAGAGCTCTTATCTGTACCAATGTGTGTACTCTGGTCTATCTGGATTTGTAAGGTAGAACTGGCTTCACCTGTGTGTGTGTGGGGGGTGAGTATTCAGGAATTAGAGGAATGATGTGTTTCCTCAGTGCTATATTACAGCCTCATTGAATGGTCCCTTCCTTATAACGCTACTGAGTGTGTGTGTGTGTGTGGGGGGGGTGTCCAATCACCTACAGATGGGCGTTGGGTCTTGACTCCCACCCCACTCTTTCACATTGATATTCCTTTATGTATTGCCTATTACTGGTTATACACTACCACCGTAGAGTTGAGGAGTTGTTGTAGAGACCATGGGGTGTTCAAAGCCTAAAATACCACTGTCTGGTGCTTCACAGAAACAGATTGTCCACTTCTGTTTTAACAGACAGAAAATAACAGCCATACCAAGTTAATTGAAGAATCTCAGCAGGAGAAGCAGGAGGCCCAACCATAGGCTGCCTCCAGTGGTGGCACTCAGATAACTTACCAACCTCACTGCCCTAATGATGCTTTACATATAATAAATGATATTCCCAAAGGTAGCTTATTATTTCATACAGTAATACTTAAAGAAAACAGTAAAAATTTAGGTACACAAAACTAGATTATGTTATAAGAAAGTCTTTAAAAACATTAATGAAAAAGTATTAAATAATACCTGATATAAAACAATAGAGCTGTTATTTAATGTATATCTATATTGTATCTTCTGTTTTATCTGATCATCATCAACTGTGTGATTTATCTGTAATCATCTTTTACTGTAGAAGTAGAATCCCACTCCTTTAGAGATAGGCAACTACACAATAGTGATTGTGTTTGATATATTATAAACAAGTGACTTCTCTTCTCTGAACATATTAGGTTCATCTTTGGAAAACCTCTTTCTGCCTCTGCTGAACTTACCACAATTGTTCTAACAATATTTTTAGCTGTTTGAACATTTTCAGGAATCACGTAATCCACTCACAATATCTTGAGGGAATTTGGGGTATAACAGAAAGCTGAAAAGAATAACAACATGTCACCTTCTGGTTGTCTGGTGCTTTTTCTCTTTACATTATATGTTTGCTTACTGAAGCAACAGACAAAGGGAATAAAATGCAGTATTTCATAAAATCATCATAAGTTTTATTAAACGACTTAATAAACATTACAAGCATAGTTCTATCTAAGTTTTTAAACCTTCAGGCATAATGAGCCCTCATGGCGCGATCCACATGGTTGACTGTTTGAAACTGCAAGCAACTCCTTGGAAGAAAGATTGGGTTTTCCACTCTCATAACCAGTTACAGTCTGGGGAACCCCCAGAGCAGTCATTATGAGTCAGCGTTGACTAAATAGCACATGTGTGGACCGAATAAGCATTAGTACTGGCGCTTAGAAAATGCGGTTGTCCGGATGGATGTTCAAAAAGAGTAAGGAATGTCAATTTGTGATTTCCACATTGGGCAGTGGCCAGGTACCCACCTTAGAGAGAACTCTGATGACAAGTGCCGTTTGAACAACCAGTTCACTGAACTCGACCACAACAGCAACAAAATTAACTCTCATTGTGGCGAACCTGTATGAACAGTCTGAATCCCACCAATGGGTGTGAAGTTAGATTTGGTTAGTGGCGATGAGGAAAGGTACATAGGTGTGAAATATGCTGAAGTAATGCCTTCAGAAGACATAGTGACTGCAGATATAAGCTGGAAAAAGCAAAAAAAAAAAAAGGATGACTCCATTTACAGGGGTTTTGTTTTGTTTTGTTTAGGACGATAAATGAAAGCATAAAAGCAGATGTCTCATGCAGAAAAGAGAATATACAGTAAGAGAAGATGGCCCAAGTGGAATCTTAAAGAGCATAGCTAGTACATAATAGACTGGGCAGGCACAAAAGAAGCTCTCAGAGAATTTGGGGAAGAATTCCCAAAGAAGTGAGAGGACAGCCAGAGGGTCACATGGATCAAAGATGCTGCTGAGCGGAGACCAGGACTGAGGATTTGCCACTCTATCTGGCAAGAAGGAAGAGTAGCAGTCAATGTTAAGGGCCGTAAACCACACTGGTGAATTCAGGTGAAAAAGTAGGGAAAGAAGTGGACACATTCTCAAAGTACGATGTTGATGGGAAAGAAGGAGATAGCAAGGTGGCAGCTGGAGCCCTGAGACTGAGCAACAGTTTTTGATGATTTTTGTAATGAAGGAGCTCTGTGCACATGCTTAAATATGTTGAGGAGGAGCCAATAAAGGAAGAAGCACGAGACACCCTAGAAATGATGCTGGGGACAGAAAGATGGCTGCTGAGGAGGCAGGGGGAAGAACTTAGAGAAGTGGAAACTAGGCTCATCTGTTGACAATGAGGGGAAGATGCCGCAGTTCGAATGGCCGTGATAGATAATGGAAAAGAGAAAGATGACTAGGGAATGCAGCACGACTGTGCTCGTTCTCTAGTGCTGCTTGAGCTGGGATCCGGCCAATGGCTGGCTCTAACAAAAGTTAGAGTCTCACAGTTGAGGAAGCTCCAAGTGTGAATGCAGAGGCTGCCTCTCAGGGAAGCCTTTCTCTCCCTGTTGGTTTTTGTCGCTTTTGAGCTTCTGTTCTTCATCAGTCTTCATGTGGTTTGGCATTTCTCTCCATCTCTGCTCGTTCACTTGTTTCCTTTTCTCTTTTATATCTAAAAAAACCCCCAAAAAACATGATCTAAGATATCCCCTCTGGCCGGCCCCAATCCCAACTATGTGGACGCCTGCCCCTCCCCCCAGAAGAATTTATTTCAGAGGACAGCACTGAAGCTGCAGCTCTGGGAGAGGGACATGTCTGATCAGAGCTCATGGGAGCAAATGCAGGGGGAGGAAGGGAGAGTGGAACACATCCTCGCCCACCAAGCCTGGAGGACAATACTCCCACTCAGAACAGTCAATCCAGAGAAGATCATAGGGCCGGCCCCACTATGAGACACGACATCCCTCAGTGACTCAGCCCTACAGGGGACAACACTGGAGACACAGTGTGGGAATTCCGCCCGATCTGATCCCTCTACAACTAGGCAAAATACTAAAGGCGCACAACAGAACAGCAAGGGAAACAGAGCAACGAAGTCCCCAGGGAATACCAAAAATAGACTTTGGGCCAGAGCTTGGTGCCCCATCAGACTC
>NW_022107431.1:64678366-64679814 GCF_000313985.2 Echinops telfairi | reverse complement strand
GGGGAGAGAGGGGGAAAAATGAGGAGCTGATGTCAGGGGCTTAAGTGGAGAGCAAATGTTTTGAGAATGGTGAGGGCAACGAATATACAAATGTGCTTTATTCAATTGATGTATGCATGGATTGTGATAAGAGTTGTATGAGCCCCTAATAAAATTATTTTTTAAAATTTATCCCCTCCACTAATAATTTCTCATTAACACAACAAAGATAACCCATTCTCAAATGAGATTATTACCATTGGCATGAGGATTAGTATTTAGAACCTATTTGGTGGAGAAGGAATGCAAAATTCTATTCATAATAATTGTTCAGCAAAACTTGAGGTCCAAGTGAAGATAATGAGGGTATAAATGGCACAAATCTGTGACTTATATTCATCAGTGTGGAGGGTTTGAATACAATACTAAGCACAAAACTTCAGGAGTGAGAAATTGCAATAATTCAGAAATCCAACTGAGGAGAGTGAACACGCAATTGTGCGGATGGCACAGGACCAGGCCGTGGTCCATTCCATAGTACACGGGGTTGTTGCAGTGGGATTGACTCAAGGCACCTAGCAACAACGTTTAAAGGACAAAGGACCCCTATTCTTTCATTGTTTAAAAGAGTTCAAACAAATTCAATAATTCAGTCATAATAAAAATATTTGTGCAATCATCACCACAGTCAATTTCAGAATACACGTTCTCTTTATTCTCTTTGTTAGCTCCCAATTTCCCTCCAACATCTCCTGCCATGCCCCTAAAGCAATTCTTAATCCAGTTATTGTCTCTATAGATTTACCTATCTTGGATTTCATTTACAGAATATCAGGCAAAACAAAGACAAGAACCAACAAAAATGACAAAATAAAATATAGGAAAAACCTTAATTGAAAAGGATGTAGAACATATTAAGAACTATAAAACCTTTCAAATACATCAAAAGGAAGGACAAATAATAAGGTGTTCCATTTTAACCTAAATACCTCTGGCATAATTGACTTTACAATTCTCTCTTAATGATGGCAAGGCTATTTATATCCCTGGACTATCCCTAGAGGGGATTCATAGGAAGCTTAATCCATGTGTGGACCCTGCAAATGGATTTAGGTCTTCCACTGTAATCCATAGCCTTCTGCAAACTTGGCTTCAGAATTTAAGCTCTGATACTATTCCCACCTCTGGATTTGGATTTTATTATTTACAATCCTTGGTTCACAAAGACTAGTGTGCTTCTTCCACTTGGACTTAGTTGATACCTCACTTAGATCGCTGCTTGTTTTTTTCCTTGTTTTTTAATCATTTTATTGGAGGCGTTTACAGCTCTTATCACAATCCATACATACATCCACTCTGTGAAGTGCATTAGTTCATATGTTACCACCATCATTTTCAAAACATTTTCTTTCTACTTGAGCCATTGGTTTCAGCTTATTTCGCCCCCTACTCCAAACCTCCCTCCCTCA
>NW_022107431.1:64676234-64677239 GCF_000313985.2 Echinops telfairi | reverse complement strand
GCTACTCTCATTATTGGTTCTGAGGGGGTCTATCTGTCCTGGATTCCCTATGTTTTGAGCTCTTATTTGTACCGGTGTATATGCTGTGGTCTAGCCAGATTTGTAAAGTTGAATTGGGATCATGATAATGGGTGGGGGGAGGAAGCATTAAAGAACTGGAGGAAAGTTGTATGTTTCATTGGTGCTATATTGCACCCTGACTGGCTTGTCTCTTCCTTGTGACTCTTCTGAGAGACGATGTCCAATTGTCTACAGATGGACCTTGGGCCTCCACACCATGCTCCTCCTCATTCACAATGATATGGTTTTTTTGTTCTGGGTCTTTGATACCTGATACCTGATCCCATCGACACCTCATGATTACATAGGCTGGTGTGCTTCTTCAATGTGGTCTTTGTTGCTTCTAGATGTTTATCTTCAAGATTTTTAGACCCCAGGAGCTATATCTTTTGATAGTCGGGCACTATCAGCATCGGTGCTTGTTTTAAGACAAGTCTTTAACTCTTGGGCATTATTCTTTCTGAGAGTTGAGCACCATCTGATTTTTTCACCATACTTTGCAATAGCATGCTTCTTTCAGTGATCTCTTCATGAGGTTGAATATCAAGTAAGGTCATGTTATAGAAACTAATCTTAGATTAGGGTTACAATTCATATGGTTTATGCATATAAACCATACATATACATATAAAGGTTCACTTTAGAGCCATCATTAGCATTTTATAGTAAAGAACATTGTAAATCATCCCCATGGGTATTCTAATCTGTGGCTTTGAGTCAAATTAGGTCCCCAAAAGAATATTTAGAGGTATCACAGAAGCTTAGACCTTTATAGAAGGACTTTCATTAAGCTTGAATTAAATTTTCTGATTTCCTCTATCATCTGTAGATTGGAACCCCCATTCACTGGAAATTGAACCCTACACCCCAGTTGATACTAAGCTGTGTTGAAACTATGCTTCTGAGTATATCTGGAGAACTGATGAAGAGAGGGGAATGTTTAGA
>NW_022107431.1:64674324-64676134 GCF_000313985.2 Echinops telfairi | reverse complement strand
CACCCCAGTTGATACTAAGCTGTGTTGAAACTATGCTTCTGAGTATATCTGGAGAACTGATGAAGAGAGGGGAATGTTTAGAAGTGTCTCTATATGGTGGTTATAGGAGCTAGACAGAAAACACAAGTTAAGGCACAAGAAAGCCAATGTTTCTATGGTCTTATAGAAAGAAGCCAAGATTTTAGACCTTTCTGTTCTGGAAACCAAAGGCTTTCACAAGTCTTGTCTCTTTGATAGTGCTACTAATGAACAGGGAATAGGATCTCCCATTCCCTTTTCCGTGGGTATGGGCTCTGGGAATGGTTCTCATTGTGTGGAATTCTCATAATTTTTTTTCCCTCCGGGGATTATTATTTGGAAAGTAAAAGCCAAGATCTTAAATTTTATTCTACTCCTTTCTTTCCTGGGTCAAAGAGTACCAAAGAGTGTGAGGTGTGTCAATGTTGTTTGTTGTTAGGTGATGTTGAGTTGGTTCCAACTCATAGTAGGCCTGGGCACAATAGGATGAACCGCTACCTAGCCCTGTGCCATCCTTGCAATTGTTATGTTTGAACCCTTTGTGGCAGCTACTGTGTCAGTTCATCCCTTGAGGGTCCTCTTTTTTTGCTGACCTCCCAATTTACCAAGCATGTTGTCCTTTTTGAAAGACTTCTCTTTCCTAATAACATGTCCAATGTTCATGAGATGAAGTCTTGACACCCTCTTTTCCAAGGAGCACCCTGGCTGTACCTCTTCCAAAACGGAATTATTTGTTCTTCTAGCAGTCCATGGTATTTTCAATATTTTTCTTCCAACACCATAATTCAAATGCATCGATTCTTCTCTGGTCTTCCTTAATCATTGTCCAATTTTCACATGTACATGAGATGATTGAAAATACCATGACTTCGGTCAGGTGCACTTTAAAGTGACATATTTTCAACACTTTTCAGAGGTCTTATGAAGCAGGGTTACCAAGTGCAATACACCGATTGCTTTCTGGACTCCTGCTTCCCTGAGCATTGATTGTGGCTACAAGCAAGACAAAATCTTTGACAACTTCAATCTTTTCTCTGTTTATCGTGATGGTACCTATTAGTCCAGTTGTGAAATTTTTATTTTCTTTACATTCGGCTGCAGTGCGTACTGAAGACTGCAGCCCTTGATCTTTATCAGCAAGTGCTCCAAGCCCTCCTCACTTTCAGCAGGCAAAGTTGTGCCATCTGCATACAGAAGGTGGGCAACAAGCTTTGCTCCATCTTGATTCTGATTCCTTCTTCATGTAGTCCAATTTCTTGGATTATTTGCTCATCAGATAGATTGAATAAGTATGTTAAAAGAATTCTTCTCTGACATACACCTTTCCTGATTTTAAACTATTCCATATTCCCTTGTTCTTTTCAAATGACTGTTTCTTGATACATTACAAGTCTTCCAGAACATTGAAATGTGCTCATGTGAAATCTGTACATGAATTAAAAGGCAATTTCAATAGGAGGAAGGAAAAATGCAGGGAAGGAATAGAAGGTAAAATAGGATAATGTGGTGATTCATTTCATATGTAAACTTGGCTAGGCTAAGGGGCCCACCTGATTGGTCAAGCACTAATAGTAGTGAGGTTAAGAAGCAATTAATAAACAACAAATAAACCAACAACAGCCATTTAATCTACTCCAACTCTCAGTAAGGGTGTTCTCCATAGGGTTTCAGTGGCTTCATTTTCAGATGTTTCTCACCAGACCTTTCTTCCAACTTGTCTCTGGGTGGACTGTCTCTCAATCTTTTGATTAGTAGACAAACAAGTTAACTGCACACTCAGGGACCTCTATGA
>NW_022107431.1:64665301-64674218 GCF_000313985.2 Echinops telfairi | reverse complement strand
TAGACAAACAAGTTAACTGCACACTCAGGGACCTCTATGAGGAGCTACGTGTGATTAAAATCGTCAGCCTTCCAAAAAGCAGATTACCCTTGATAATCTAAGTGGGCTTCACACATTAGTTGAAGGTCTTGAGAACAAAAAGGTAGTTGTTCTTAGAGAGCATTCTGCCTCCTGATAGCTTGCCAGAATTCTGTCACCTGACTTATGGACTTTGAAACACAAGCCTGCAGGAATTGCCAGCCTGTCCCACGGTTTGGACTTGTCAGAACCACACAATTGTGCCATACAAGTCCTTAAACTAAATCAATTGCGCTTTCTCCAGATCTAGATAGATAGATAGATAGATAGACAGACAGATAGAATCCCTCATGGTGAGAGTAGTTAAGCACTTGATTACCATCTAAAAGGTTGGTGGTTCAAAAGACCCCAGTAGCACTTTATGATAAAACCTTGGTCATGTGCTCCCCAAAGGTCATCACCTTGAACAGTCTACGGAGCGTATGTCTATTCTGAAAGACATGGAGTTGCCATGAGTTGGAAGCAACTCAATGGCACTGTTTTCAAGACCTTGAGTCATACAAATGGTTCAGCACTTAATGACTAGCCAGAAGTCTGGCCATTTGAAGTCACTTAGAGGTGCCTCTGAAGATAGGCCAGGCAACCTGTTTCCTAAGGCCATGGCTTTCAAACCCTGACAGAGCCGTTCTCTTCTGCCCACATGGGATCTCCATGGGTTAGACTCAACTCAGTGGCAACTAACAACAGTCAAGATAAAAATGGAGGTCTTACCAGTTAGTTCTATTTCTCCACAGAACCATAAGACAGATAGTATAGAATCTTGTCGCTTTCCGCTATTTTGGAGGAAAATGCCACTTAAATAAAAGAACAAAGTGTGCAGTGGTCTTTGCGTGGTCTAAGTGAAAGTTCCACAGACTTATCCATCGAGATCAATCCAACCACCAGAAAGGAGGCATAGCAGCATCTATTCAATGTGTCAGAATGTGCGAAGCTGGAAGAAAGCTGTGCTTTCACAGCACGCTGACAGAGAGCAATTGTGCAAACCCCTCTCCAACAGATATTTGGTTCCATTGTGACACCCTGCACATTTACCCAGTAAAACACATTTATGGTGGCCTGGGGTTATAAACACTGGAAATCATTTCATTCCTGTCTCATGCCTAATTCATACTGGCTGTGGCAACTCCATCATGCCTCTAATCAGTAGTCATTTTCTTTTTAAATTACGAATCAACTTTCTGTCTCCTCTTTACTCTTCTTTTTCTCTCATGAGGAAAGCTAGAAAACGTGTGTGTGTGTGTGTGTATGTGTGTGTGTGTGAATGTATTTATGAAGTGCTAACTATGTCAACAATTCAACATAGCATTTGTAATTTTTAGGTTGTTTTATTTGTCTTGTCTGTTGTTATCTAAGTTTGCCGTTGGGAGGCAGAGCATTATGAGTCTCAAGTCATTTATATGAAATATTTTCTTCATATAAAGAAAGATGGAGAACTACTATTTCTTCTGCAACCCTACATACTCTAAAAATCCAGTTTAACTTTCACCTTAAGGCAATGCTGCTGGTACTGTTTTGCTGAAGAATACACTCATGTCTGCAGCTGGGATCAACAAGGGGAAGGTGAAGCCTAATGCGATGGAAAGCCTAGACGTTAGTCATGGGTGTGAGGAGGCTGTGCAATGCGTAGAGGTCCTGGGCTATCCACCTTCACAACTATTTATTTATTTAAAGTTCATTTTATTGGGGGCTCTTGCAGCTCTTATAACAATCCATGCATCAATTGTATCAAGTTTATTTGTTATGTTGCCATCATTCTTTTCTAAACATGTACATTCTATTTGAGCCATTGGTATCAGCTCCTCTTTTTACTCTCCCTCCCCTTCCCACCCTCATGACCCCTTGATAAATTATACATTATTATTATTTTAAATTTGTATTTCTTAATCGCACACATCCATACAAGGTTTCTGAGAAGAGAGAATATCAGAGAAATTCAATGAGCTTTCTGGCCACACACCTAAGAAAGCTTTTTTTACTATACATTCATTCAAATCCCCTCAATAATCTGGGCTCTTTCAAACATCACCAAGACTGAACATGCAGAAGTGAGGTCAGCTCAGACAGAGATATCTTTGTGGGCACCCTGCCAACCCTAGTCTGGAGTTTTCAGTGTCTCAGAATGTGGTCTCTGCAGCCTTTCAATAAAAATTGAACAGCTTGTAAAAATATGAGCTCCTGGGGCCTGTTTCCAGATACTCTGATTCAGAAGGTCTGAAATGGATTTTAGGATGCTGGTTTATTTAAGCATGACAATTACACATGACCAATGGCAATTCTCTATTTTACTGGCCATAGCAACTGAATTAGTTTGGGCATAAAACCTAGACAAGGCCAGCTGGTGTCTTCTCTAGGATTAATAGATGCAAATTTTTGGTGGAGGAACACATTATTGACATTGCTAAGCTTCGAGAATGTGATTTGAGGTTTCCAGGGTTGATGATGGTTACCATGAAGTAAGACCCTCCCAATAGCAGAATGTTTCAAATCAGAAATAGGAATGCCAACTGTTGAGCCCTTGAAGCCAGCCATACCTAAAGTCTCCTTTGAATCTCCCTAAGCCCTTGAACCACCCTTACCCATTTGGGGCCCTCAAACTAGGGTGCATTTAGTATCTGCCTCTTAGAACCAGGTAGGCTACCTGGAGTTTTGGTGAGACAGACTTTCTATAAGTGTAGTATAAGCCCACAGTGTAATGGTGTTTTGAAGTTCACCAAGGTCATTTTTTAAATAGAGAGCAGAGGGTCTAAATTGCATTAGAGTCTCATCTGATATCAAAACCTGTTTCTCCATAGTTTTGTCCTAGGCCTTACTGTCATTGATTCTCATAGCATCTCTAGGTAATTTTGTTCACTTCAATGATCTCAATTACTATGACGACTAATATATACACATCAGTATCACTGTTCTAGAAATCAAGTGTTGAACATATCCACTTGGATATCTGAGGGCTCTTCATATCCAACAAGTACAAAATGTCATGAATCACATCCTTCCTCGAGCTATGCTTCTCATCTTTATCTGCTCGTCTCCATTCTTCCTCCCCGTCTCAAAGCCAGAATCCTGATCATTGTTCTCAACACCTTTCTCCATTACCTTCCTACCCTCCTATTACCTTTACGTTGATTCTTCCAACTAAACGTATTACTCCCTTTTGAAAATGTCTACTTTCTCATCTATCTTCCATGCTACTTCTGCAGTATAAGCCACCATTGTCTTGTCAATTATTGCCAAACAAAAGAGCAGCTTCTGACCTCTAGATTTGCTGTATTTCGGTGGACTCTCCAGACAGCAGAAGATCTTTTTTGTAGTATTAAATTAAAATGGTTAATGGGTGGAGTGGAGTGCCAGCCCCACCCGCTACTAGAACTCACTGGTTCAGTAATACACAACTGTACGGCTGAGATATATAAGCATTATATTGAGTCATCGAGAGCATGAGAGATAATACAATAATACAGTCAGACATATTACATGGTAGCATTGCTCACCTCCACCCCGCTTGGTGGTCCTCGTGGGGGGAACCCGGCCGCCAGAGCAGAAGCAGCTGCCTCCCTCGCAGGAGCAGCCGCCCTCGTCCACCTCCCTCATGGGAGCAGCCCTCCTCCATCCTCCACATGCCCTCTTGAGACCCAGGGAGCTTCCTCATTTATTGCTAACCACGCATTATATCACTTTAGGGGGATACATCACAGCATCATGCGTCACAGAGAGGGGCAGTACAATTCATCCTTGTATGACACCATTCTGGTGTCTCATACAATAAAACAAACAATTACTATACTGGGAGGCATGCAAGCCCCCTGATAGCAGATAACAACCTACGTCATAGGGAGGGGTTGCAACATAGGCAATACAAGCAATAGGAGGGAGATAACCTAGGGGCAAATTTGCAATAGTAAGAGGAGGGAATAGGGGGGCATGTGTGGCAAGATGGTAGCCTAAGTTTAGTTACCCTAGAGAGGTCCCGGGCTTGCCTTTGGGCACTGCTTCAAGGGAACAAATGTCAGAAGGGAATGGGCGCTATTTGGGGTGAGTCAGACTATACAGTCTGGCTGCTCTAGATGGCTGATGTTAAGGAGAATAACCTCTGACCTACTTTCGCTGACCACCTAGAGTACAGTCATTCTCAAGCAGCTAAGTCTGGTACATATTATTGGGGAGACAGCTTAAGAGAAATCCTTCTGTTCCCCACACTTTCTAAAATACAAACTCTGCCCATGCCATTCTCCATGAAAACATTTATCAACCTGTCTCTTAAATTTTTTTCAGCCTTATATCCAAACCCCAAGATAGAAATTTAAAAGCTAGTCATAATTTGGTCACTGTTCCTCTAGATTTTTTTCTTCGGAATGGCATGTTATTTTTCCCATTAATTCCATATCCGGGGAGAGCCCAGAGTTTTATTTAACAGGGGCCTGAAGGAGGGGGAGGAACTAACTTAACAAAACCATTCACTGCCACAGAGTCCTGTCTGCCTCATAGTGACCCTTTAGGACAGAGGAGAACTGCCCAGATTTCCCCCCCTCTTCCTTTTTACTGTACACTAGCTAATACAACTTTTTCTGTTCCTTGGAGCATCATCTCATAGTTAATCTCCCCTGATTCTATAATGTCCTGGGGTTATATCACTATGATCCAAAAAAACAAACCAAAATCTAATCCAAACGCTATCAACTTCAACTCACAGTAACACTATAAAATAAAGTAGAACTTCTCTTTAAGATTTCTAACACTGTCTATCCTGACAGATATATACAAGGGAAGCTACCTCGTGATTAGCAGCCTAATGCTTGACTGACAGTAACACTAGAGGGTCCTAAAGTGCATTAATAAATCCATTTAAATTTTGTTTTTGACTCTAGACTTTCCTATAAATTGAGACTTCTTTGCCTCACTTTTTCCTTTGCCTCCAAACCAAATTAAATTACTGCCATTGAATAGAATTGAATTGCCAACTTCTCTTGACCCTATAGGGCAGGGTAGAACATGTCTATGGGAGTAGAAAGCCTCATCTACCTCCTATGGAGCTAGCTGTTGGTGGTTTCAAACCTTGGGGATCATAGCTCAAAGTTTAACCACTGTACCTCTAAGGCTCTTCTCTCCTGTGCCTTGGGAATTCTTGTTTGGTCTCTAAAATTCAATTGGGATGTCATTTCTTCCACAAAGTCTTGTCTTTAATCCTGAGCCTTGTCTAGGTCCTGGTTCGGTTAGTAGCCCAAAACCTAATGCACTATACCTCCAGGCCACCAGAAACTTTACATAAATGAAGAGAAATAAGACTCTCTGGGGGTTCTATAGGTTAAGATATGCACTGCAACTACAAAGTTGGCGGTTCAAACCCACTAGCCAGTCCCCAGAAGAAAGATAAGGCTGTCTGATCTGAAATGATTGACGGTCTCAGAAACCCAAAGAAGTTAGATTCTGCTACACAGGGTCATTCTGAGTTGGAATTTACTTGATGCCAATGGGTTTGGAGAGAAGTTATAAGTCTAGGATGAAAATAATCAAATAATTTCTTCACAAATTATTATTTTTTAATTTAACCCAATACATTTGTTCCACGATTGTAAAGAAGACCAAGATCTCCACAACTGAACCAATAGGTAACATCATGATAAATGGAGAAAAGGAAAAAGTTGAAGTTGTTAAGGATTTTGTCTTGCTTGGATCCACAATCAATGCTCATGGAAGCAGCAGTCGACAGATCAAAAGACATGTTGCATTACGTAAATCTGCTGCACAAGACCTCCTTAGAGCTTTGAAAAGACAGGATGTTACTTTGAGGACTAAGAGGCACCGGACCCAAGCTGTAGAATATTCAATGTCCTTCGAGGCATGTGAAAGTTGGACATTGAATAAAGAAGACCAATGAAGAATCGAAGTATTTCGATTGTGGTGCTTGCTGGAGAGCAATATTGAAAGTACCATGGCCTGCTAAAAGGACAAGAAGATCTGCCTGGGACGAAGTACTGCCAGAGTGCTCCTTAGAGGCTGTAAGATTTCGTCTTACAGACTTTGGACAGGTTGTCAGGAGAGACCCGTCTCTGAGAAGGACATCATGTTGGGTAAAGCAGAGAGGCAGCCGAGGAGAGGACGGCCCTCCAGGAGATGGATTGAAACTGAGGCTGCAACAATGGGCTCAGGCACAGGCACAATTGTGAGGGTGGTGCAGGACCTGGCAGTGTTTCATTCTGTTGTGCATAAGGTCACCGTGGGCTAGAACCAACTAGATGACACCTAACAAAAACAGCATTTGTTCATAGGTGTTTTGTTTGTTTGTTTTTAGCTGTGAGATTTTATTTATTTATACAGACATTTTATTTTGCTGTGGGTGAAAGCTTCAGAGCAAATTAGTGTCCCATTCATCATTTTGTTTCAGAACATTAGCTGCAATCCCCTTGATGCCACAGCACACTCCCACCCATCTTTCTTGACCCTTCCTGTCTATTTTCTGAACTTGGTTTTAGAGCAAAAGCTGCCCTTTTGGTCTGTGTGGTGGATTGTCCTAGAGAAAATAATCCTTGAGAGTGATATTTTTCACTTCACAGACTATTGCTTAGCTACAAAGGTGATCGCTGGGAGTGGCTTCAGTTTCAGGTTTGAAGGGTCTCTAAAGGCCTTGGTCTCAGCGGATCCACCAGTCTCTATCAACCAAGCAAGCCTGTTCTTTTATGATTTTGAATTTTGTTATACAGTGTTCTGTCCCTCTATCCAGAACCTTCTATTGCAATCTCATTCTAACCAAGATTTAGGATTGTGTCCCTGCTCAGAGCAGTGGGTCTTGGCAGCCAGGCACTATCCAGCTCTTCTGGTCTCAGACTAGTGAAAGGCTGTAATTTGTGAGGTGCCTTTGTCCTGGGGACTAAGTGTTTCCCAGAAGCTTTGATTTTTTTTTTCATTCTTCTTTGTTCTGGGTGAGAAAAGATCAATAGTTGTATGCTAGACAGCTGCTCACAGCTTTTAAAACCCTAGTCACTTCTCCCGGCGAAAGGAAGTAGAACATAGTCTTTATGGACTATGTGATGCCAGGGGACCTAGAGGCTCCCTGAGACAGTGGTCTCAGTCTTTCATGCTCAGTGACTCAGTCCTTCAAGGTGTTTGGCTATGGCTGAGAAGTTTGCATAAGTGTGCTCCCTGTAAACTCACTTTGTATACCTGGATATATTTGTACCACATACCAATGTATATGTAGAAATATTCCAGCCAAACCTATATGTACTACTGGGAGTATGCCCATATGTCAACCCATACCTATTCAGTTTACATATCTTCCTAACTAGTCTCATACAATATTTGTTCCTTTATGACGGACTTGTTTCACTCAGTAAAATGCACTCTCATGCAAAGCCATTGAGTCAATGCCAATCACAGAGACCTTATCAGACAGGGTAGAATGCCCCTGAGAGTTTCCAAGACTCTAAGTCTTTACAAGAGTGGAAAGCCCCATCTTTCTCCTGCAAAGTGGCTGGTGGTTGTGAATTGCTGACCTTTCGGTTAGCAGCTCACCCTGTGACCACTACACCACCAGGGTTTCATCCATATTATGAGGTGTTTCATACATTCACTGTATTCTTTAATGTTTCATAGCATTCCATTGTGTGTATGTACCATAATTTTTAAAATTAATTTATGCATTTATGGGTACTTAGTTTGCTTCCATCTATTTACTGTCATCAATAATTCTCTAAAGAACATGGGTGTGCAAATATCTGTTCATGTCACAGCTTTTTAAAGGAAGCAGCCTTTTGAAGGAAGCAGCATTCTGTTTTCCATAATGGTTGTAATATTTTACAATCCCACCAGTTGTAGGTGTGATTTACAATCTCCACACACACTTGTCAGAATTTGCTGCTTTTTACTTTTTATGATTGCTATTGTTATTTGGGGTGAGATGCTAGTTCGTTGTTGCTTTGATCGTCCTTTCTCTAATGGCTAATGATCATGAGCGTCTACCATGGACTTGTTGGCTGCTTGAATGTCTTTTGGGTGAAGTGTGTATTCATGTCCCCTGACAAATTTTTTAATGGATTGTTTGTCTTTTTTTTTGTTGCTGTTGAGGCATTTTGTTCAAGTATTGTGGTGCACATAAAGGTTTAATTTTTAGGAGTTCCAAGTACTTTCATGTGTGTGTTGTCTGTGAATGAATTTTTTGGGTTAACTTTGATATACTACATATGCCATTAGCCAGGGTCCATCAGGTGGCACATATTTTTCTCCCATAATCGTTTTACTTTCAGGTTTTGCATTTGTCTTTGATACATTTTATGTTAGTTTTGTATTTGATATTAGATAGATATCAATCCTGTTTTATTTTTCTGTAAATGGATATTCAGTTTGGTTAGAATCATTCGTTAAAGATAATATCTCATGTTCATTTACTGGATTGGGGCAGTTTGTTGAAGTAGAGTTGTTTGTCGATATATGGATTTACTTCTGTGCTCTGAGTTCTGTTATATTCGTTTATATGAATGCAATGCCATTGTTGCATGTAGGTTCTGCGATTAGGAAGTAAAAGGCCTCCATTTTTGCACTTCTTCAGTATTGTTTTGATTATTCAGGATATCCTTCCTTTACATATAAAGTTAGTGATTTTCCATCTCTGTAAAGAATATTGATGGAATAGATCACTTTGGGTGATTAAGTCTTCCTATCCATGAGCAAATGAGGGGATACCCAAATAAAACCAGAATTGTATTTTCAAAGTTATGAATTTTTTTTTTTCACAAAACAACCATATCACCTTCAAAGTACTCTCCATTACACTTAATAGATTTGTAAAATCTGCAATTCCATTCTTGGAAACATTTTTCAAACACATCTGTTTGGATGGCTGACAGCA
>NW_022107431.1:64658874-64663925 GCF_000313985.2 Echinops telfairi | reverse complement strand
TTTTCATTGCTAATTCATAACTGTAATTTTGCTACTGTTATGAATCAGGCAACCCCTGTGAAAGGGTCGTTTGACCCCCAAAGGGGCCGTGATCTACAGGTTGAGAACCGCTGGTCTAGAAGAATTTAACTGATTTATTTGTGTGTTGTTCATGTACTTTGCCACTTTGCTGAATCCTTCTGTTAGTTCCAATAGCCTTTGTGTAGAACCTCTGGGATTTTCTATCCCTTGGATCATATCATCTATACATAAGGATACTTTTACGTTACTACCAATTTTAATGCCCTCTACTTCCCTTCTTCGCCTTACTACTCTGGATAGAATGTCTAATACAAGATTGAATAAGGGGCATCTTTGTCTAGTTTCCATTCTTAAAGGGAATACTTTCCATCTATCTCTTCTGAGAATAATGTTAACTGTTGGTTTTGGAAAATACCCTTAATTCTTTTTGAGAAATTCCCCCATAATTCCTATTTTACTGAGAGTTTTTATTAATTAGGAAAAGGTGTTGGATTCTATCAAATGCTTTTTCTGCATCAATTTATATGATCATGTGGGGGTTTTTTCCCTTTTGTTTTATTATGTGGTGGTTTATGTTGATTCATTTTCTAATGTTAAGTCATTTTTGCATACCTGGTGTAAATTCCATTTGGTCATGACATATTATCTGAAGTATTTTAATATGCTATCGGGTTCTATTGATGATCATTCTGTTTAGTTTTTGCACCTATAATCATGAGGGATATTGGTCTATAGTTTTCTCTTTTAGAAGTGATTCTGCCTAATTTTGGTGTTAGAATTTTGTTTGATTCATAGACTGATTTTTGGAATTCATAAACATTTTTTAGTTGATAAAATTACTTGAAAATGCATCAAGCAGACTAACTGGAAAAAAAGTGGCTTACAAATTACAAACATTAAAAGAAATAAGGAGCCAGTAGCAAACACCAAAGAACAAAAGCCATCATTGTGTGATCACCTTCCCCACATAAACGCTGAAGACGAATGTGTGCATAAGTAAGTGTGGTGAAGAAGGGTGATGGTGCCCGGCTGTCAAGAGCTATAGCGTCTGGGGTCTTAAAGGCTTGAAAGTAAACAAGTGACCATCTAGCCCAGAAGCAACAAAGCCCACATGGAAGCATCACACCAACATGTGTGATCATGAAGGGCTGAGGGGACCAGGTTTCAACCACCAAAGGTGGGGGGTGGATCATATCATCGTGAATGAGGGGAGCGCGTGATGGGGACCCAATGCCCATCTATAGACAACTGGATATCCCTTGCAGAGGGGTAGTGGGGAAGAGATGAGTCACTCAGGGTTCAGTGTAGCAACAATGAAACTCACAACCTTTCTCTAGCTCTTAAACGCTTCCTCCCCCCAACTATCATGATCCCAATTCTACCTTGCAAACCTGGTTAGACCAGAAGATGCACAGTGGTACAGATGGGACCTGGAAACACAGGGAATCCAGGATAGATGAACCCCTCCGGACCAGCAGTGAGAATGGCAATACCAGGAGGCAAGGGTGTGTGTGTAGAAAGGAGGAATCAATCACAAGGATCTACATATAACCTCCTCCCTGGGGGATGGGCAACAGAAAAGTCTTTGATACATCTTCCTTAGTGGATCTAATCAGCATAATGTGGGTGGGAAAAGGAAAATGAGGAGCTGATTACAGGAACCCAAGTGGAAAGCGAATTTTGAGAATGAGGGGGGCAGCGAATGTATAAGTGTGCTTTACACAATTGATGTATGTATAGATTGTGATAAGAGTTGTATGAGCCCTAATAAAATGATTTTTTTAAAAAGAAAAAGAAATAAGGAGCCCTGGTGGTACAATGCTTGACTACTAGCTGAAAGATCGGTAGTTCAACCCCAGCAGGCTCTCCAGGAGAAAGATCTGGTCAACTGGTTCCAAAGAGTTTACAGCCTTGGAAACCTCAAGAAGGCCATTCTACCCTGCCCTGTGTGTATCTATGAGTCAGAATAATTAGAGGGCAATGAGTTTCATTTCTTTGGGGTGGGGGTGGTGTTGTGTGTGTAAGTGTGATGTAGCGGTTAATCCCTGGTGGCATGATGGTTATGCTTTGGGCTGTTAAAGACAAAGTATGTTAGTCCGGATTGACTAGGGAAATTTTACTGAGGTGGAGGGTGCTTGTATCTGTGTTGGGTTGATGTCCCACAATCTTTCATGCAGCTCTTTTACCAATGAATCTAGAGTCTTTGATACATCTTCCTTAGTGGATCTAATCAGCATAATGTCATCAATATAATGGACTATTGTGAAATTTTGTGGAATTGACAGGCTATCAAGTTCCCTTCTGACTAAATTATGGCACAGGGTAGAAGAGTTGATATACCCCTGAGAGAAAGTTGTGAAAGTGTGTTGTTGCCCCTGCCAACTGAAGTGAAACTGCTTCTGGTACAAACTACTAGTACAAAATTCAAAAAAAACAGAGGGTTTCTTTTTTTCCCCCTTCAATCTGTCAACAGGCCCCTAGACAAATGTCTTCACCTTCAAATGTCCTGAACACTCAAGGCACTGGGTGGGGCTTATCTTTTCAGAGCCTTCTTTGCATGTATGTCCTAACCAATATAAAGATTTAAATTAATGGCTATAGGCAAGTGGACTTACAAGATCTCTATTTTCAAACTCCCCAATAATTACTTCTATCAATCCTTATATCAATAACAATAAACAGAAGAAATCAGTATAAGCATAGTAGAATCATATCCTAAACTCAATTCTTAAAACAGGTTCATTCCTTAGCTAATCTTAATCTTTAAAGCCAGGGCCAGGCTTTCTGTCAGCCAAAGAAGAAAAACTACCACGACCAAAGTACCATAATGTATTAGTCTGGATAGACTAAGGAAACAAATTCAGAGACACTCATGTATATGTAAGAGAGCTTTACATCAAAGGTTAATTGAATATTAAGAAAATAGTCTGTCCCAGGCCAGATCAAGTCCATAAATCCAAAATTAGTCCATATGCCTGAAACTAGTCTATAAATTCTTCTTCAGACTCATACAACACATGCAGTGATGCTGAATGCAGGAATATCACAGGCCAGTGGGTGAAAAGTCTTGTGGATCCAATGGTAATGGAAGTATCTTAGTGCTGGCATTGGTCTCCACATGGCTTCTCCAGTTCCAGGCCTCTGGCTTCCATTAGCATAGCTTCATGTGGCTTGCCAACAGGAATGTGAAGCCAAGAGAGAGTGTGTGTCCCACCTCCAGGGAGGACAGGAGTTCCCAGAATCATCAAGAGAAGGCCATGCCCACAAAGAGGTATCATTGGCTATCACCTGATTGACAGGCTAGACTCCACCCCTTCATTCAATTTAACAGGAGATTATGTAACTGCCATACAAGGTCAGCAGTTTGAAACCACCAGCTACTTCAATTTCTAATCCTGTAAAGAATTGCAGTCTCAGAAATCTACAGGGGCATTTATAGCCTGTCCTGTAAGGTAGATATAGAAATCAACTCAATGGCAACACTTTAAGTTGAATGGTTAAGCATTGGACTGTGAATGGACAGGTCAGATATTCAGCCTTGGGGTCCTATGGGGTAGTTCTATCCTGTCTTATAAAGTCACTATGAGTAGGAATCTAATCAAAGTCAATGAATTTAGCCCATCCAGATATGTAAACCGGTTTTAAGGTTATGAAAGTTAGACTACTGTTTAAAATCCTTCAGTGGAGTTCTATTGCATTTGAAACAAAACTCCTTAGTAGGAGTTTAATTGATAAAGTCAAATTCTTAACATTTAATTGGCAACATGTAATTCCTAATAGCAGAGAACCTGGGAAGTACAATGACAACTTCTCAGGGTATGCAGAAAAGGAAGAAATATTAGAAGGAAGTAGGAATGGATATTGAGTGCCAGTTAGCCACATTCCCAACAACTCAAATCAAGATTTGGAATTATCTTACCAATCTTTCTGTAATTTTACTACAGTAAAAAGGTCCTTCACTTACTAACATTACAAATAAATAAAATAATAAGGACAAGATTTATGCCTGTCTTGTTCATCAGTGTATCCAGTGTGCCAAGCACATGCAAGACACTCAATGAATATTTGTTTGATTAAACTTTAAATTAAAAGTGTCTCACTGTATTTTGAACTATTAGATCCCTATCTTAAGATACTGGCTCATTTTGAAGACCATACTTTAAGAAAAGGAGATCAATTAAGAAAGACAATATTGATGATGAGAAGTTATAGATGCTATTCCAAATAAGGCATGGAACCAGGAACATTTTACCTGATAGAAACTCAAGAAAAGTAAGTGTTCTGTTTTAAACACTTGCAAATACAAGTCAAATGGAAGAAGAAATAAACTGATGTTGTTACTTGTGAAAGCCAGGCTAGAGTCAATGAGTAGGCTTTATAAGGAATATGAATTAAACTGAGTATCAGGAAGACTTTCTGACAAATGACTTTCTAAGAAAAAATTCCCTAACTCAGGGATGTGGGGCAGTTGGTTCTTATACCAACCTCAGAAGTAATTCATTCTATTTCCTTCTATGAGTTAGCCGTAAGATCTTAGCCTAAACTAGAAGTTGGCATATTTCTTTTAAGTTATTTTTTAAATACCTAGTCATGCAAATGTTAACATTTCATTTCTTTAGGACTAAAATAAGTTATTTATGCTCTTAGATCATGAGAAAACTTAAAAAGATTGCCAGGCTACAGCATGTCAGAGGTACAGGTCTAGAACTGTAGCAGCCTATTTGACCTCTGACCTTCTGCACTGCGTAGAGTTATCATCAATGCATGACATTGCTCGTCACACAGGAGTGACACCCTCATTTACTATTCATGCCCATACCTTCCTGGTAGGAGGCTGATATTATTCTCCTCCCCTTTAAAGCAAGCACAGGCACTGCCATTTGAAGTACATTTAACAAGGTTATTGAAAAATAGAGAAAGACTCAAGAAGTTAAGTGTGATGCTTGAACCCCTGAGGCACACAGTCCCAGTAAGGCTCTTCAGGAAGCTGGGCTGAGAATCTCCCAAAAAATATGATTGTGGCATTAATT
>NW_022107431.1:64656926-64658774 GCF_000313985.2 Echinops telfairi | reverse complement strand
AAAAAAGGATAATGGGAAAGAAAATGTGAAGAGCTTTATGAAAAATTCAATGACAATTTCATTAAACTGCAGCATTTAAGAGTCCAGTGTGTGAAAAACACATCATAAGATTAAGAAAATCTGAGGTAAGTCACAGGTATATATAAATTGAAGGACGATTTACTGAGTTGTTCATTTGAGGCCAGGGTGTGGGGGTGGTTCCCATTGCTTTGCTTCCTTTGCTGACTTTGTGTTGTTTGTTTGTTAGAGACAAATAAAGAGAAAGGGAAAGTATTTTATCTTTTTCCATGGCCACAACTTTGGTGACAAGCATGGACTGAAGTCCAGAATAGCTGTGGTTTTCTTTATCCCCAGTGCAGATGAAAAGATCTTCAAGATATTTGCCTATTAGGGGTGGGGTGGGGTGGGAGATAGAGCTCTGTGAGGTCTAGAAGTAATCTAAATGGAACGACTATTTACTTACACCAGAAAAGTAGATGGGAATATAAGAGCCCAGGAGGAAGGGGAACCTGTGCCCACCTGGACAGGTGGCATTGGGTTAGGTGGGGGTAGCCGCTGCCTCAGCATTTCTTGAAGCAGAACCTCTGAGAGACTGCATACCTGTTGGTGAATCTGGACAAACTGGACTTAGGGAAAGAGCCCCTCAGACTTCACAAAGACCTTCAATGTTTCCATAGTAACAAGGCCACAAAGCAATCTGCCTTGTGGGGGCTTGAATGATCAACAAAGACCAAGAAGCAGAGGCCCCTTTCCCATAAGATCTGGTCTGAATATGACTCCTGTGTCTTCACACAACCTTGCTGGAATGGAAAGAAAGGGGACCTAGCAATGATATGGATTTTCTACTACAGTAAGTTACGTGTTTGAAAAGTGATGCATTTTATTTTAGCGTGTAAAGAATACATTTTACACACTGATTTGTCAAATAAAATACATACATATGTATGTGTGTGTATATCTATCTATCAAAAGAATATCATGGTCCACACAGGGGAAGGTCAGTGAAAAAGAGAAAGACCATTAAGAAAGTGGACTGACACAATAGCTGTAACAACAATTGTGAGGACAGCACAGGTCCAGACAATGTTTCGTTCTGTTCTAAGTATGAGTCAGAACCAATCTGATGGCCCCGACAACAGCAATAGCAAGCTTTCAAATTATCACGAGACTACAGACCAAAAGAATCTAATAATTCAGTAACTTGGACCTATGAGCACATTTCTCCATAGAAACAGCGTTATGCACGATGAGCACATGATCAGACTAGTCTTCAAAGATTTAGTCTAAAGGGTTGTGTATTTAAATGGAAAATAGTGTTAAAATACTGATCATTAGTAAAGGGAAATGGAGGACAATTTTTATTTACTTATTTTTATTGTAAATGTTGGCACTGAAAGAAACACAGATGGCTAGGAATTAGTTTTTGTTTTGTCTGATTTGCTCAAGAAAGTAGTGAAACATTGTCAAGTTAAACATTTTTGCATCACTAATAACCAGCTTGTGACATTGTCCCAACACTGGTCACTACTTAAGGATGGTCATAGAAAAGGCCATCTACGGGGAGTAGGGTTCAGAGCCCAGGCCTCCGAGGCAAGAGACAAGGAGCAACCCATGACCTATTTTACCAATCTCATATGTACTCCTCTTGGGGGTCATTGCATAACGTTGACTCACATGAGCTGTGAGACCACATAATATTGGACCATCAGAGTTTGCACACAGTGGTGAACTTTCATTTTGCTAAGCTTTGGGGATGAGTGATGAGGACAGAGTGGGTAGCTATTTTGCTTTCAAAAACATTAGCCAAGGGTTCGCTCTCTGTCTGTCTCTCATTCTCTCTCTCTCTCT
>NW_022107431.1:64655786-64656826 GCF_000313985.2 Echinops telfairi | reverse complement strand
CTCTCTCTCTCTCTCTCTCTCTCTCTCTCTCTCTCTCTCTCTCGTCTGTCTCTCACTCTCTTTCTCTCTTCACTTCCCATAGAGTTACAGAGTATGAAATTTGAAGTACTCAAGTAGAAAATGCTTTTGAAATGATGATAGCAACATATGTACAAATATTCTTGATACAATTGATGTATAGAATGTTGTGAGTTGTAAGAAACCCTAATAAAATGATTTTTTAATTGAAGTCTTAATGTCTTTTATCAAAACTTCTGGTAAAGTTATATATTTTCTGGGAAATATTCTTTTAAAAAATAATTTGAGTTAATATCCTAATTTCATAAATAATGGAAATAAGAAAGCATCTAAAAGATTGATGCTTTTAGATCCAGATATTAACAATGGATATGTTATAGGGAGAATTTTCTTCTCAGAACAAAAATAGCATAAATCTACAAAATTCTCTTTCATGCTACATTTCATGCAGATACCATATCCCATCTAAATAGGATTAAAATGGTGGATAGAACCCACAATTGTACCACCCTCAAAGCACTTTCCTCAGCTAGAGATATAGGCAAATTCTAAACCTCTCACCCCAGGGTAGAACTGAGAGTAGCATCTCTGGGAACCTCCGAAGCCATTAGCAACGGTACCTGCTGCCCTCCAACCCTGAAAATGCGGCATGCCTTACCTGCAGGGACAAAGACAGTGGTTTGTAGAGGCAGGATGAGTGCCCACCGAAAGGAGACTATGAGGATGATAAGGGAAACACTCATTCGACACAATTACTCTATACTTAGCCCTAAAGTTCTCAAAATAGGATTGTCTTTACAACTCAATTAAAAAATCTCCAATCCTGTTTCAAAAACAAATTATGCAACTTCTTGATAAGAATGAACATATTCACCAGCCAATTTGAGGTTATATAAATAAACTCCTAGTTTAAATTATTACTCATCCATAACTTGCCTTTAATTTTGGGGCAATTCTTTTCTTAAAACCTTTTTTTTTAAACCATTTTATTAGGGGCTCATAAATTCTTATGATAATCCATA
>NW_022107431.1:64638691-64654287 GCF_000313985.2 Echinops telfairi | reverse complement strand
GAAAAGCTTGTAGTTAGTTCAAGGATCGTTTGTTGGCCTTTAGGAGTGTTTAAAATCCTTTTTTAAGATGTCCTAAATATAGACAAAAAAACTAATAGGTGTAAAACTTATTAAATATTGGCCAAATTAATGAAATATGAAATATAAGATAAGTAGTTAGCAAATAGAGCATGACTATGTTAAACATAAGACAGTCAGAAATATCAAGAGATATCTAATATTAATGCCTTGGGAGCTAATTATTCATAAAACTGTATTTACAAGAGACACTAAATAATCAGAATCCATGAAATATGTATGATTATACAACTTCTTGGTAAGAATTAACATTCAGTTCTTAATTCAAGCACTTATTGATGCTGCCAAAGAAACATAAGTGAAAGTCTGAACTGTTTGGCAAGCTACAGCTGGGGGAGTGTTTGCTCTGGTTATCTCTCCAATAAAGCAAGCGTGTGCTGTTGACTCTGTATATCTTCTGTCACTGGCCTCCTTATGCAAACCTCCTCTTTGATGTGCATAACCATAATCAGCCGGGAGGGATGATGCATCAGAAATAAAGTATTCACAAACATTGTGAATCCCAAGATTCAGGTATTGTTGTTGTGAGTTGTTATTGATTGGTTCCAGCTCCTGATGACTCTTCATAAAATGGAACAGCACAGTGTCCTGCCTGGTGCCATGTTCAGTTTCCAATGCCATGTTCTCAGTCTATGCAGTTTGAGGGCCTGCCAACCTAAGGAGCTCACTTTCCACCATTATAGCAGCGTGTTCTATCCTGACACATAGTTTTCACTGGTTTATTGGAAAGTAGATTATTAGGCTTAGTCTGTCTTATTCTGGAAATTCCTCTGAAACCTGTCCGCGATGGGTGTAACTTTGCTAGGATTTGAAATGCATTGCTGCGAGCATCCAAACAGCATGCAATGCTTCTCACCAGAGAAAAACAAAGTGACAAATGAGTGATGGGGGATTCAGGGACTGTTATCCACTTACCCCAGTTGCACTCAATCCTAAGGGTATTGGTTTACCCCATCTCTTCTCTCTTCATTTCTTACTTTTCCATTTTTATTTTTTAAACATTTTATTAAGCCATATCATTGGAGTGTTTTCATTTGAAATGGACAGCTTTTGTTCTATGACCTTGGGGATCCTTGGCCTGGATTTGGACATTGCAGTGAGAGGAGATTATTGCCCACACAACGCACTTGAACAGATGAAAGAGCAATTCCACTCCGCAGAGCAGCCAGCTAAATGCAGACCCAATAAACTCAGTTTATTTATTGTGTATTTCACTTCTCTTCTCTCCATACTTTTCACCCTCTCTCATCCCGTTTGTAGCATCTGGAACAATTTCTTCCTTGGGCTGTAGATAAAACTCAAAATAGGAATGTTCACTAACTGGGGTCACTCAGCCTACTAGAAACACAGCAAAGACCTGATTTCTCTCCAGCAGGGGTCTGAGAAAGCCTGATGACTAAGTGCAACTTCCCTGTTACCCACTGACCGGAGGACTTAGCAGCTGGAAGTCAGAATAAAATTAGTGAGCCCTAGCTTTGACCTCATTTATCCAAAGAATTAAAATGGCCACAATGCTCCTTGGAAGCAAGGATGGCAAGACTTTGTCTCATGTATTTTGGACATGTTGTCAGGAGACACTAGTCCCTGGGAAAGACATCATACTTGGTAGAGGAGCAGCAAAAGCAATGAAGACCCTCAGCGAGCTGGATTGACACAGTGGCTGCAACCATGCGTGCAACCACAGCAACAAGCCCAAGGCTGGCACAGGGCCAGAGAGTGTTTCATTCTGCTGTTCAGAGGGCCACCAGGGGTCAGAACTGCCTCAAGGGCACCTAACAACAACCATAACAAGAGAATGGGTTATGAAACTCAGGAGAGAGTAAGAGAAACAAAAGTGTGTGTGTGTGTGTGTGTGTGTGTGTGTGTGTGTTTCTTCCTAAGTGTAGCACAAGTAAGTCTAGAGGTGGAGGCTTTGGAAAGACTACAATGGGCAGTCCATTCCCACTACTAACCTCTAGGAAGTTCTCCCCAACCCTTTCTGATATGAAAAATTTACTTCGTCTGAAGCTTTAAGAAGAAAAATACCCCCTATCTTCTATCATAGCCATTTATATGTCTACACATAGGAAACTTCCATTGGCACAATTATTCATAAGCTAATAAATATTATGTGAGCATTTACACTGTTGGGAATAAATCCATTAGATTGGTTTTTCTTACATTTCAATTGTGCAAAAAATTACCCAAGGAGAGGGAACCATCTATGTCTCATTTGGGTCGAAGCTCCAAACTCCAGATGACCCAATTGAAGATGGGCTATGAATCCACTGTGCAATATTTGAGGAAAGAACCTTCAAAAGTAACGTTTGGAATGGATCTTGCAGCTGCAGTCTGTAGGTTAAAGAAACGAGGAAGGATTGGAAATGAAGTGAGGTTTGGGGGAGCTGGATGTCAAAGTGTGATATGTCTAACCCTTCGGGAATGGTGCTTGCTTCTCTTCACCTCAAGCCTAGAAACCTGGAGAGTTTGACGAATATGTCCCATGCACGCAGAGTGACAGCAAGGACTGAGTGACAACTTGCAACAAATGAATCCACCGAGCAGAGGTAGGTTGGACAGCTGCTTTAATGCCAGGACACAGAGAGGTCGCTGCACTGGGAGACATGCCTTTGCTCACATTGAAGTGGTTGTAGGAGTGGGTCCTTGAATGTAGGCCATGAAAGAGAACCTTCTCATGGCAGAACAAGGGACTCTACCACAGAGATGAATTACTACATTCCCAGGGGCTAAAGAAGCAGCCATTCTTGACCAGCCAAAGGACATGGAATAACCCACTCTAGAGGACTACAGTCGAGAAGTCCCAAGGATGAGGGATGATCTCTGAACAATCCAAGTATGGTCCTATCATTGTCGTTGTTGGGCGCCATCGAGTCAGTTCCCATTCAGAGCAACTCCAGGCACAACAGAATGAAACACCGCCCAGTCCGGTGCCATCCGCAACAATTGTTCTTACGTTGGAGGCTGTTGTTGTAGACACTATCAATCCATCTTATCCAGAGTCTTCCTTTTTTTCCACTGGCCTTCCACCTTACCAATCATGATGCTCTTTTCCAGAGATTGATCTCTCTTGACAACAGGAGAGAAAAGACAAAGTATTTCAAATACTACCCAAGTTCAGTGTAAGTGTATGTCCTTGAAAGTACAGTAGTTAGGTAAAACGTTTGTTTCCTTCCTTCTCTCTTTCCCGTGGCTCAGATTCTAGAGTGGTCAGAAACTGAGGTAGCAGGAAATGGGTGAGGTAGAAGGTCAGTCAGGCCAGAGAGGAGTAGCCAAGCACTGTTTGCAGACCACCAGAGCAGGGCCATTTAGGGACAAGAGAGAAGCTGAAACTTGAAGGAAGTTCAAGGGCTGCATATTGGGCTTACTGAACTGAGAGTGTTTTTATTACTTAGAAATAATCGGAGGTGTCATAGGACTTGAACATTAGAAATCCCTGTATGGCAGCGCAAGACAAATGCTATAGAATGTGAAGGATACATGAATGTTTACTGCAGTGCTAGTCACAACAAACAAAGGTGGCCACATCCTAAATGCCAATCAACAGATGAATGGAAAAAAGCTAAGACTGCTAGACATATGAAGAAATGAAATCCTGGTACATTCGATGGCATGAATGAACCTTGAAAAACATTATACTGCGTAGAATACGGTGTTCCCCTCAAGACAAACATGTGTGACTCCACTTAGATGAAATAACTAAAGAATAATGTATACAGATCAAAATTTATTAGTGGTTACCCAAAATGGGTTATTGCTGTGTGCTGTCCAATTGATTATGATTCACAACCACCCTGTATAACAGACAAACACTGCCCCATAGGTTTCCTAGACTATAATCGTTTTGAAAAAAAATTATTGTTAATTGGGAGTTAATACATACATCATATCATTCTGTAGTTCAATCACATCAAGAAGAATGGTACAATTTCTTCCACAGTCAGTTTCCAGACATTCATTTTCTCCCTGGACTCCTTGACATTGCCTTCCTTTTACACCCCCCTCCCCACTGTACCCCACCCCTCATTCTACTTGCTGTTCTTATAGGTTCATCAATCCTGGATGTCATATACCAAAACACAGAAAAACATACAACATGGCTTCAGGAGGGTGACCTCCTATGACATAACACCTCTGAGATACACCCTAATAGGAGCAAACAAAAATAAGACAAAACAAAATACAGAAAATGTTGAAAACTAGATCAGGTCCAGAGTGCATCAGAGTAGGGATCAATAATGTTTCAGAGAGCAGAACACTGGGTTCTTTGTTTCCACAGTGACTAGCTCAATGTTCAACATACTATGGTCATTCATCAGAAAGTTTTACAGATAGAGTGGGATGTCAATTATCCCTGAAGGTAAGTAGAGGTTGCTTAAGAGCCGACCATGTCTCATCTGAAAATGTAATCACCTACTTTTTCTTGATTTTGCCCCCATCTGCAGAAATCCAACTTCCAGAAATACTGTATCCCTCCATGAGTTTCATGTCGTTGTTGAAGCATCTCTTGTGTTTCCATGAAGAAGTCTCACTGGTTACCACATAACTCCCTGGCTTGACTTCTCTTTTCCTACTCAACCATAGCAAACCTCTCTAAGTCACAGTTACTGCCACTTCCCTGGTGGTCTGCCATCTCCTGCTGTGCACGAGTACCTCTGATATGCAGAGTTCTTGAGATGGTAAAGCCAGGTGAGGTTCTGTTGTAGAGTATGTGTGTGTACACCTGCAATTATTGCCACCCCCATTATGTTATACTTCATTTAAAAAATTCTAAAGTAACATGGTTTGTCCCATTTTGCAGAAACCTTACTAGTACACTTTTTAAGGCTTTGCCTAAAATATCCCTCCTCCTGAGTGCTATTCCTTCTGATTTCTCCTAGAGATAATGCCCATCTGTAAACATAAAAGCTGAGAGAAAATTCTTAGAAGGCTGGATAGTAAAAGAAATCTAAGTCACAAACAGCAAGGAATCTTCAAAAAGCCTGCAGTTACAATTTATTTTCTATTAAATTTTTCATACATACACACAGAACAAAATGCAAATCATATATGTACAGTTTGATAAACTACTGAGAGTGAACACATTCACGTAACCAGACAGAAGGAAGAGCGTATTAGTGGACTCAGCAGAAACATGGTGAAGGGAGACCGCAGATGGTGTGAGATATGAAAATAATAGTTATTTATAATTTATCAAGGATTCATAGACTTGAAGGGTGGGGATGAAAAGGGGAAAAAATGAAGAGCTGACACCAAGGGTTCAAGTGGAAAGAAAATGTTTTGGAAATTATGATGGTGATATATGTACAAATGTGCTTGACACAATAGACGTATGGATAGTTATAAGAGCTGTAAGAGCCTCCTATTTTGCTTTTCATTAAAAACAAAAGGCCCCCTTTTATCCCAAAACACTTACTCCTTCCTATTCCCCAGAAGTAGACATTTCCCTAACTTCTAATACCTTGGATTGATTTTTCAATTTTAAAATAACATAATAATGTTATTTTTATAAATTATGGTAAACACGGAATTTTCATACAAAACAAAATTATATATATAGAGAGAGAATATAAATGAAATTATATACAATATATCTGGCTTCTTTCTCTCACTATAACATATGTGATATTTATCTCTGTTGTTAGTAGCAGTAATTGTTTCTTTATAATTATTATATAATATTTCATTTTATGAATATATTACAGTTTAGTTATTTATTCATTCTACTATAAATGAGTACTTAGGGTACTTTCCAGAGTTTAAATGGTATGAATACTACTATAAACAATCTGGTACATGTAAATTGGTAAACTCCTCAAGAGATAAAGATGGCTGAACAGTACCTAAATTATGTACTTGTCTTCTCTCTGGGATTTTTGGTTCATTACATCATAACTAACTTGGTATGTCCCTGATGCTTTAAAAATATTATTTTATTTAATAATTAATATGAAATATTTTATATATTGTTTCTAGCTGTTCATTAAACAAGTGTTGCTCTAGAAAAATATAATCTGACATTACTAGATGTAGAAGAATAAAAGAAAAAAATCAAAGTCACAAGAGACTCTGAAACTTACTTTTAATCATAGAATAGCTAAGGCAAATGCAAGAAATGATGACGTAGAAGAACTGAACCGAAAATTCCAAAGGTCAGCTTGGGAAGGCAAAGCCAAATATTATAATGAAATATGCAAGGAATTATAAAACCAAAAAGGAAGAACATACTCAGCATATCCTAAACAGAAAGAACTCAAGAAAAAAAATTCAAGCCTTTATTTGTAACACTGAAAGATTTTACAGGCCAAATATTTAATGATGCAGGGAGCATCAAAAAAAGAAGAAAAGAATCCACAGAGTCACTGTACCAAAAAGAATTAGTCGACAGTCACCCATTTCACAAGGTAGCACATGGAACCAGAGGTGCTGAAGGAAAAGGCCCAAGCTGCACTGAAAGCATTAGCCAAAAACAAGGCTGCAGGAATTAATAGAATGCCAATTGAAATATTCCAACGAGTTGATGAAGCATTGGAAGCACTCACTAGTCTATGCCAGGACATTTGGGCAAATGGCTATTTGGCCAACTGCTGGAAGATATCCATATTTGTACCCATTCCAAAGAAAGTTGATCTAATAGAACAATATCATTAATCCCAAGTGCGAGTAAAATTTTGCTGAAGATCAATCAACAGTGGTTGCAGTGTTACATTGACAGGGAGCAGTCAGAGGTTCAAGCTAGATTCAGATGTGGAACAAAGGATGTCATTGTTGATGTCAGATGGAGCTTGGCTCAAAGCAGAGAATATCAGAAAGATGTTTGTTTGTGTTTTACTGACTATGCCAAAGCATTTGGCTGTGTGGCTCATAACAAACTATGGATAACCTTGAGAAGCATGGGAATTCCAGGCACTTCGTTGTGCCCTCGCAGAACTTATGCATGCATGGATCAAGAAGCAGTGTGCGAACAGAACTAGGGAATATAGCCGGGTTTAAAATCAGAAAAGGTGTGTAAGAAGGTGGTATCTCCTCCCATACTTATTCAATCTGTATGCTCATCAGAGATCCTGGCTTATATGAAGAAGAATGAAGCATCAGGATTGGAGGATGGCTTAGTGATAACCGGTGATACGCAGTTAAGACAACCGTGCTTCCTGAAGGTGCGGAGGACTTGAAGCACTTGCCGATGAAGACCAAGGATTGCAATCTTCAGTATGGATTACATCTCCATGTAAAGGAGACCAAAATCCTCACAGCTGGACCAATCATGATAAACGGAGAAAAGATTGAAGTTGTGATGAATTTTTTGTCTTGCTTGGATCCACAATCAATGCTCATGGAAGTAGCAGTCTAGAGATCAAAAGACTAGTTACATTAGGTAAATCTGCACAAGACCTCATTAAAGTGTTGAAAAGCAAGGATTGATTTTGAGGACTAAAGTAGGCCTGACCCAAGCCATGGTATTTTCAATCATGTCATATCCAAGTGAAAGTTGAACATTGTAAGGGAGACTGAGGAAGAATGATTGTACGTGAAATATGGTCCAGGTGAAGAACCCTGAAAATATCATGAACTGTCAGATGCGCAAACTGATCTGCCTTGGAAGAAGTGCAGCCCGAATGCTGCGTAGAGGCAAGGGTGGGAGACTGGCACATGGACTTTGCCCATGTTGTCAGGAGAGACCAGTCCTTGGAGAAGGACATCACACTTGGGAGAGTAGAGGGGCAGCCCGAGAGAGGAAGGCCCTCAATGAGATGGGTGGATGCAGTGTGTGCAACACCGGGATCCAGCCAAAGAACAACTGTGAGGAGGAAGTCCCGAGAGGCGTCTCCTCGTGTTGTACATCATGTCGCTCAGAGTCACAACCAACGTGATGGCACCTAACAATGACAAGAACCACATTTTTCTTCCTTTTTTTGGCAACAAATATTATTTTATTTTTAAAATCATTTTATTGGGGACTCATACAACTCTTATCACAATCCATCCATGCATCAATGGTATAAAGCACATTTGTACATTCGTTACCCTCATCATTCTCAAAACATTTGCTCTCCACTTAAGCCCCTGGCATCAGCTCCTCATTTAGAACCACAATATTTTTCATGGTGCTGTCATGATTTTTCTCAAAACACAAGTCTTCACATGTCAAAACCCGTTTTCTTCCTTAGATGGTACTTTTCTGAACTCTAATCAAGTATGTGGTCCTGTCTTCATGGAAGTTGAAGAGGAGAAAAGCCAAACATCTTTTCATTAATAGCAGAAACACTTACTAGAGAAAGTCTGCTTTGTCCCCGCTAGTAGAATTCATTTCTAAATTGCTTGCTTCGGTATATTGGCTGCAAGATTATTATGGAGAAGGCTTAAAAGAACAGCAGTGCTATGACTGTATTCAAGCTCCCAACAGGAAGCGAGGTCGCGCTTCATCATTTCCTGTGCTACTGCACAGTTCCTAATTTGTGGGTTTACTAACGTACTCTCTGGTGTGAACCCCCGGGGACATTCACCAGCTATGCTAGGGGATATTAACCAAGTGTTAAGGAATGGCCTTGGATTTATCACATTCCAAGAAAAATATTTTTTTTTACTTCCTTCGAAACTAAGTACAAAGAAAGTACCTCACTGATATTTTTCTGTGCTTTACTTTCTTCTTCTTTTCCTGTACTTTTTATCTCTGTCAACCAACTTTCTTTTAATTATTTGTTCCCACCGAAGTGACAGAACTGGGTCATTCCACATTCTATGCTACAGATAAAACTATTCTTGTGCAAGCCACAGTCCCAGGTGTTTTCAATAGAACGAACTTGATATTCAAGGCTGCACTTGGCTAGATAGTGTCCCTCTGTGAGTGAACAGAAAAATTAGAGCGTCTATTTATAGCACTTTGTGAAAAGAGTAGTGTCCATTTCTGAGCAATTTTTAAAAAGGGATTCTTTCCAACTTGGTGTATTTTTCTTTTAGACTCACATTATTCCCTAAATTCATGTTGCTTGCCAATCAGGGCATGTTTGTAAAGTCTAATGATATCACAAAATTATCAAATATGATTATGAAGGATACGGATAATGCATATATTTTATTTAGTCCAGCACATTTATACTGAAGCCTTATTATCTTCAAGTTACTTTCCCAGATGTTGAACATGCAAAGATCAACAAACCAGAATACTTCATGCAAAAAGCTTAAATAAAACCATAGCCTAACCATGGAGATAATTGCAGAAACAAAGAGTTAAGATGCAGACGAGAAGCATGATTTTGGCTCAGAGCAAGCGAATCGAATCTGAACTGAATCTGGAAGGGTGGGTAGGATGTAACAAAGCTTCCATGAAGGATCCTTTCCCATGGAGCGGTCCCTGATGCGTCACAGCACGTCCTTCATCCTCTGCTCTTCGCTGAACCTGCCATCGACCATAAGACCTCACCTCACCTCCTCACCTCACAGGAACATGGCATCCAACTACACGTGAAACCCCTTCAAGGATACCCAGAGCCTGAGAAAGGCTTGCAAAATTAGACAAATATATAAAGGCCTGCAAAAAACTCGTGGAAAAAGGAATGAAAAAATAATGGAATTTTTCTGTGAATTTGTTTGAAGGCCCCTCGTATAATTAGTGCAGAGAATAAACACAAAGACAAGTGGGGATGTGTATTTAATATTTCTTGCAAGCTGTGATCATGTAAATAGTTCAATGCTCAACTGCTAGCCTAAAGGGTAGCTGTTCGAACCCCCTCAAAGGCACGTCCAAAGAAAGGGCTGGTGGTCAATTCTACCTTACAAATCCAACTAGACCAGAGGATGTACACTGGGACAGATAGGAACTGGAGACACAGGGAATCCAGGACAGATGATCCCTTCAGGACCAGTGGTGAGAGTGGCGATACTGGGAGGGTAGAGGGAACGTGGGGTGAAAAGGGGAACTGATTACAAAGATCTATATGTGACCTCCTCCCTGGGGGACGGACAACAGAAAAATGGGTGACAGGAGACATCAGACAGTGTAAGATATGACAACATAATAATTTATAAATTATCAAGGGTTCATGAGGGGAGGAGCGGGAAGGGAGGGGGAGGGGGGAAAAATGAAGAGCTGATGCCAAGGGCTTAAGTGAAGAGTAAATGTTTTGAGAATGTTGAGGGCAATGAATGTGCTAGTGTGCTTTACACAATTGATGCATGTATGGATTGTGATAAGAGTTGTATGAGCCCCCAATAAAATGATTTTTTTTTAAAAGAAGAAGAAAGGGCTGGTGGTCTGCTAATCAGAGGTCACAGCCAAGAAAAGCCCGTGAAATGCAATTCCCCCAGCACAGTGGGATTCTCCTGAGTCAGTGGGATTCTCCTGTGTCAGACCAACTCCACAGTAGCTGTATTTTTGCAGGTTGGAATCTCCAAGAAGCAGATTCTTGGTGGCATATTCCAGGTACTTGGAAGTTTTATATATATTTACAGAACATTTCAAACATGTATAATGAACACCCATATACCTATCACTCAGCTTAAGCAATTATTAAGGCATAGCTCACATTCATCTGTGCACCCACAATTCCCTCCTCCCGTTCACATTATTTTATTATGTTTAAGCCAATGAGGGAGCTTTATCAAAGTTCCCAGTCACCCTATTGTTAGGTGTTGGCAACTTGGTTCTGACCAGCAGCAATTCCACAGACAACAGAGAGAGACCTTGCTCGGTCCTGCACCGTCCTCACGATTGTTATGTTTGAGCTCCTTGTTCCAGCCACCATGTCACACCATGTCACACCATGTCACACCATGTCACTGAGGTCTTCTTTTTCACAGACCCTCTACCTTACCGAGCATGATGACCTTCTCCAGAGGAAAGCTTGCCATCTTCACTTCAGAGGAGCTGAGATAGGCCAGCTGTACCAACCTGACCAATAAACACATGTGGGTTAATTGAAGGGCGGATAGATAAATGGCTCGGTGACCCTCACCTTTCTAGTTCTCGGGTCTCTTGCTTTCTGATGGTCGCACCAGGGTGCAGCTGCCTTAGCCAGGTCCCTGCTTCAGCTTGCTTGCTTCACTTCCTACAAGACATCCTGAGAAGAAGCCGCATGGACCTACTCCGATGCAGCCCTGTGTGCTGGAGCAGCCATGTGGAGACCCTGTCAGCGCTGAGATGCTTACACATTCACTGACTCGGCTTTCCTCCTGCAGTCGGTGTCGTTATTGTGTGTGTTTGGTGAGTGGAGGAGGATTTGTAGATCAGTGTCGGACATATGGGCTAATGTTGGACTTATGGGCTTGGGCAGCACTGGGTTGGGATGCTTTCTTAATGTGCACTTATCCTTTATATAAGACTTTCTCTTATACATATGAGTTCCTGTGGATTTGTTTCTCTAATGTACCCAGACTAACACAGGAGCACTCTGGCTGTACTTCTTCCAAGATTTGTTTGTTCTCCAGGCATTCTGTGGGTTTAGGCATCATATTTTTAAATGCTTTCCAACTAACTCTAATGTGTGCTCACAGTTGAATTATGTGGTTTGAAAAAGCATGAACAAATATAATTCATGCATTAGAATTAAGAAAGTTCAGGGTGAACTCAGGATTGATGATGCCCCACTCTGATGATAGCCTATTTATGTGTGGTATTAAAAATAACTAAATAAAAGTCAGGTGGAAGAAGAGCAGTCTTATCTATTATACAGAGTTTAGATTTTAGATTCTATCCTGAAGTTTATTATTATCTTGGACTGAGCTATAGCCTATTGTAGTAATTGCAGATGTGGAAGACTGGATTTTGGAGCAAATGAATGAAGCTAAGCATGCACATTAAATTACCATTGAAAGTGAGATAATAAAATAAAAGTTTTTTCATTTCCAGAAAGCCTCTGGGTTTTTTTTCATTATTTCCTCAGTAATTTCTAGTAAAGGAATTGTTTCACCCAAAATAAGCCCTGGTAGCATAGTGGGCTACCTACAGACCATTGGGTTGCTGACCTCAATATTGGAAGTTCAAGACCACTGACAGCTCCACTGGAGAAAGACGAGGCTTTCTGCTCCCAGAAAAGAGCCACAGTCTCAGAAACCCACCGGGGCAAGCCTTTGATTCTATATGGTCACCGGGAGGTGGACTCGATTAGACGGCCGTGGTTTAGGCACTGTTGTTGTTCGGTGTCATCAAGTGGGCTCCGACCTGCAGTGACCCCGCCTGGTCCTGCGCCATCCTCCCCCTTGTGCCTCTGCCTGCGCCAGGGTTGCACTCACAGCGCCACCCCCTCTTCTTGCTCACTGGCTCTCCACTGTAGCAAACACGCTGGTTGTAAAAGATTCAATCGTTTAAGATTTTTAGCCCAGATGGAAATAGAATGAAGGACACAAGCAGACAGCTAACTCAAGGTGCTTTTATGAAGCACTGTCCATGTGTTCATGCCCCAATCACCAAAAGAAGAGAATATTTCCTCCATATTTGTTTCTATGTGTAGCCTTCTTCAAAAAGAAAAAAAAAATCCTGCAGAAGTAAGTATTTTCTTTAGATGCAGTTTTGTTTTGTTTTTAGCCTATAAAGCAAAAAATGTTTACTGAGCGTGTAACGTATGCAGAATTAAATTACATTTTCTGATTTCTTTTCTTAAAATTTCTTTTTAATTTGCTTAAAAGCCTTTAAAATTTCTTAGGAGGTTTTCATGGCTAATTAAGTTTTCAGTTATATTTTGGCTTTGGTATCCTGTCAGACCTCAGGATAAAAGAATTCCATTTTCATATTATTTCATTCATGCTTTCAGACTAGCAGGCAAAGGGGAAAATCAGAGCAGGCTGAGGTAAAGAGCTTGATGGCTTACACCCTGCAGCTGTGTCTTTAGATGTGCACAAAGCATTCCTTCCTTTAGTTTCAACATCAGGGTGTTCTCAGAAATGTCAAAAAAAAACTTTAAAATGCCTTTTGTTTTCAGTCCAAACATCACCCATGGTCCCTGGATCTCAAAACCTTTGAGATGAAAATAGTGTGATGACAGATATTTTCTCAGAGGATGGAGCAAGTTTGTGCAAATGCTTCTGTTTAATATGCTGCTCTAAACAGTACCATTGCCTGCTTCACAGAAGGGTGATTTTCTGTCCAAGAAAACCATTTTGGTGTCGAGGAAAGTGGGGCCTCCGTCATTCATGTATTACTTGCTGTGGTGCATGCACGTTACTCTGATGCTTGAAGCTAAGACACCAATAGTTCAAATACCAGCCTGGTCAGTCGTGTTAGATAGGTTTCTGTGGCACATCCAGACTAAGAGACACTTGAGAAATTTAACCAATGTTAAGCCTATGGGTCACAATGAAATATTGTCAGTGATAGTGTGAAAAGATGAGCCCCCTGCGTTAGACAGCACTCAAAATACACAGAGACCACAGCAATGGACTCACATATACCAATAATTGTGAAGATGGCATAAGACCAAGCAACATTTTTTATCTGTTCTTCATAGGGTCTCATGAGCCAGAGCAGATGAAATTGCAGCAAACAACAAAGTGAGTTATATGTATGTGGTTCACAATAATTTGCATTGGGAGTTTCTTCACTGCTAGCTGCTGTGAAGGAGGAATGCACCTGCCCGGTGGCTTTATGATAGGAGACCACATAGGCTGTACTCAGAACTCATGAACTCATATCCATTGTTGATGAAAGGTCAGCTGGGTTTATCAATAGAAGACAAGGAGACGACATGATGACAAACTTTGCTGTCTGTGTATGTACTGAACAACCCATGCACAATGACCAGTGAGGTCCTGGATGACATGAACAGTTTGCCCTCCATTACTACCTAAAGAGTGGTGATTCAAAGCCACCCCGAGGCACTGCAGAAGGAAGGCCAAGTGATCTTCTTCCATAAAGAGCACAACCAAGAGATTCCTATGGAACTGTTCTACTGCACAACTGTGGGGTCACCGTGATTGGAAGTGACTTGTTGGCAAGTCTTAATTTCGTTTTTCCTGCTTTTGAAAGACATTTGCTGGGAGACTAAGACACTCTGATAAAATGTCTTCATAATCACGATCCATTAGTTGAAGTGTTGGTGAGATATAGTCAATTAATATGGTCCGTCTAGCCATCATCTCTTTTGTGATATAGTGTAAATTTTAGCCTCTATGCTTGTGGTTATAATCCCATTTTGGAGAGATTATTTTTTATATTAATGGACAGGATTAAGAAAGGATGTATTACTAGAGGGCGTGAAGCATGTCACCACCCTTTGTTCCCTTGGGAGTACGATTGGCTAAAAGCCAAATCACACTTCCAAATAAGAGAATTATCTCAGAAACAGGAAGAGAGAGAGAAATCCCAGAACCATCAAGGAAGAGCCAACAGTGGAACATATTTGAGATCTCCGTCTGAAGCGGCAGAGGCCGAAAACAGAGGCACCGGAGGCTGCAGCACGGAGACCATGGGACAGAATAAGTGAGGCTGAGGCAAGGAGACCATGAGACAGAGCAGAGGAGCCATTGCTCAGCCTATAAGACTGTGAGGTAGAGCAACAAGTGAACTTTGAAGTCCTTGGAGACTAAAGGTCAAGAAACTGCATAGCTGAGAGGCTAAGAACCAGGGAGAAAAAGTCGGCTACTGGCACCTCTATGGACCAATGGATTATCTTTAGTGTTACTGCACCTGCCTTGTGGTAATCTGTGTTAATTCCCTAATAAATCAAAATTCATTGAGTCAATAGTGATTCATAGCAACCCTATAGGACAGGGTAGGACTGCCGTTGGTGGTTTCTGAGACCCTAATTCTTTATGGGAGTAGACAGTCCACCTTTCTCCTTCAGAACAGCTGGTGGTCTCAAACTGCTGACCTTGCCAGTATCAGCCCAACATATAACCACTTTGCCACAGGGCTCTAAACTTCCCTAATAAACCCCCATAATTGTGAGTGTTGTTTGTGAGTTCTATGTGGCCATTGCAACAAATTATTGAATCCAGTCGGAGGAACGGGTGGTGTCAGAGGGAAAAAAGGGATGGAGAATGGAGGCATGTCTAGTCTCTGCCTTGTGGCCATAGAGAATCCAGAGATCAGATATGGCCGCTGTGCTATTTACTCAACCGAAGAGGTAGGAAATGGCTGAAGGGGGAACAGAATATAAAATATATATGCCACAGACTTCTAAGTACTACTGAGGAATGCTGGCTGTGTGTTTGTGAGGTAAGGTGAGCCCTGTCCTTTAGAAGTGATAGATTTTCTAGTGGTCCAGATTTGGCTCTGTTCTCCCTTTATTAGCCTTAGAAATATTTTGCACAGCACAAGGTTCAAGGTTCTCTCAAGAAGTAACCTTCTTAGCAGATGGACATTGGGCCTCCACTCAAGTACTCCCTCAATCCAAGGATACTTTGTTCTATTAAACTGGCATTCCATGATGCTCATCTTCCCGACACAATCACTGAAGACAAAAAGGGTGCATAAGAAAATGTGGTGAAGAAAGCTGATGGTGCTCGGCTATCAAAAGATACAGCGTCTGAGGTCTTAAAGGTTTGAAGGTAAACAAGCTGCCATCTAGCTCAGCAGCAACAAAGCCCAC
>NW_022107431.1:64636486-64637803 GCF_000313985.2 Echinops telfairi | reverse complement strand
TTTTGAGAATGATGAGGGCAATGAATGTACAAATGTGCTTTACACAAGTGATGTATGTATGGATTGTGATGAGTTGTATGAGCCCCTAATAAAATCATTTTTTAAAAAAAGAAGTAACCTTCTTTAATTGCTATGATACCACAAAACTGTAAGGTTTCCAAATCATGCATGGTTCTTTTCACAAGTAATTGTAGGATTTCATTATCAATATAAAACTAACATATGTACATATATTTTTTATTTGGGTCTTTTTAGTAAAGTATTGATTAATAAAACTTTCAAGCAATATTCACTAAAGGAAGGATTTATTTATAAATCCTTTTTTATTTCATTAAAAAAATTCAAGGGTCAAATTGGAAGACAGTGGCCTCCTTATGGGCTACGCACCATATTGACAGATGGATGATATATTGTGTCGATTATGTTTGAGTCTGTCTTAGAAATATGTTGGGAATTGCCTGTGTTTGCATTGTCATTATGGTGTAAAGTCACATAAGCACTTCAAAGGTTTTCCTTAAGTGTTTTTATGCAGTTAATTTAGATGATTTACTTTGTGGGTTGCATGGAGAGAATTTAATTAAAACATGGTCAATTTTCCTTTGGCACAGAATTTTATCAGACACTCTTCTTCAGCAAGAGATAAATATGCTAAAGACAGCAATTTTAGTATTCGCCTAAGAAAACATAATTTTTGTAAGTATATTTTAAAAGAAACTTTCAGTGCTTTAAAATTCAACATGACTTATTTGAAAGTAATAAATATGCATGCCACATTTCTGAAGTATATTCCTGAGAAGACTACCTTTGTGGTTGGTGATAAAGACCATGAAACCACAGGTCTGTGGTCAAGTGCAAACTGGAAACAATGAATTAGAAAGCATTTTTTAGTGAAGTCTTCAGCCACATGGAAATATATATTTTTGGTCGCTAGAAAGGTGATAAAAGAGAATGCAATGTTTCCCAAATTATATAAGAATGGAAATTTTACTAAACATACTTCAGGAAAGCCTGCAAAAGGGAACAGAATTTTTACCAGTTGACTAAACAAGATTCAACTGAGGTTAGAGACACTGGCTGGGACATTGGGGACAATATTGAATAAAGTGCTGATAACAGGCATCCTTGTCTTATTTTCATTCTCATGGGGAACATTTTCCGTCTTTCTTCATGGAGAATAACGTTGGCTGTTGGTTTTGTATACATGCGCTTTACTATGTGCAGGAATTCCCATTGTTTTTTCACTTCCATTTTTTTTTTCTTTTTTAACATTTTATTAGGGGCTCATACAACTGTTATCCCAATCCATACACACATCAA
>NW_022107431.1:64633616-64634735 GCF_000313985.2 Echinops telfairi | reverse complement strand
TCCCACACTGTGTTCCTGGTGTTGTCCCCCGCAGGGCCATGGGCCAGTGAGGAGCATCTCGTCTCATAGTGGGGTTGGCCATGTGGTCCTCTCTGATTTCACTTCCATTTTGCTGAAAGTTTTTTGTCAAGAAAGGACATTGCATTTTCTTAAATGCCTTTTATGCATTGATTGAGGTGATCATGTGATTTCTTATGTTTTGCTTATGTGGTGAATTATTTAATATGTTCCTCCATTTTGTGGTGTATTGTAAATCCTACCCTCTCTGCCTAGTTATGGTCCCATCTTGAAGAGACTCATCTGTGATGTTAATGAGGAAGAATTACTGTGGGATAGATTTTGGGTCCCTGCTGTAAAGAGGGTATGACTCAAGTCACCACCCTTAGTCCCCTTGGGAGTATCGTCTGCATCCAATATATAGGATTGCTTTTGAAACCCACAAATTGGCTGCCATCTTTGATGTCTATGTTAAAAATAACGAACTTTCTATTCCAAACTGTTCCCTTATTAGGCAAACCACTAGCTTCTCCTGCTTAATTGAGAAAAACAAGATACTACAGTCATATAACTAGTGGAGACAAAATCTGACCCACAGTACAAATCAACCTGATTTTTAATGTCATGAGGCTGAGAATACAGTTTCATCAATGCCCCAGACCTGAGCAAAACACCATTGTTGGATCTTCTTTCCCATGTAAGGATTCACAGATTAGTTCTTTTTTATGCTTCATTCATTTCCTTGAGTTCCACTTGCTTTAATAGAGACAACTGATCATGTCCTTTGTCTCAAGTAATATTTGTGAGTGAACTGGAAGAAAGGCATATTGAGCACTTCCACCTGCTAAGTTTTATAAAGCAAGTAGCCGAAAGGCTACTCCAATTCATGGTAACTCCATGTGCATCAAAGTGGAACTAAAAAATTTTCAACGATTGATTTTTCAATAGTTCACCAGGGCTTTCTTCCAAGAAAGTTCACCTCGTGGTGGGCTTGAATCTCAAACCATTTTGTTAGCAGCTGAACAGGTTAACTGCTTGCACCATCCAGATACTCCTGCTAAATTCTATAGGAATTCATATACAGCACAGTGCTTGCCATTAAATGAAATAGAATGCATGAAA
>NW_022107431.1:64629700-64631526 GCF_000313985.2 Echinops telfairi | reverse complement strand
TCTAGCTCCGGGCTACGTACCTTTATATCTCATTAGTACCTGGAAGAGTTCAACCTCAACAATCACAGACTATAACAGCCCACTTTCTTGCCAAAATGCCCTCTATTTCTGTCTTCTCATATCTTCACCCAAATTATAATGGACTTTTTGTTACATGGAGGGGCTTTGGGCTTTTTTTTCTCTTTCCTGCTGACTTCTCCTCAGGTCTATCTCCATATCCACCTTTACCCAAAGAGTTCGTCATTTGTTTTATTCTTTCAGCAGTACCCATAATTTGTTGTTCTCTATCTTTAGTCACATCCATAGACAAAATCTCAACCCTAGACAGAAGCTAAAATCTATTTAGCACTGTATGAGAAAAATTACATAACCATTTGCTTAGCCCTGGAAATAAAATCCATCCTTAACACCATCGTTCATCAATCTTTCTTTCTCATGCTAGCTCAATTATTTCATCTATTCCTTCTAATAACCTCAAATTTTGTTGCCTTTTATTAATATGCCTTCTTAATGTTCTGCCATGACTTACTATAAAAATATGATGGTGGAAATCATTAGGCAGGAATTATTTCAACTCTCTGCCCTCCTACCTATACATCGCCATCCATCTCTAGCCCCTTTCTCCAGACTCAAGAGAATGAGATATTGTTCCTGTGCTCAGAACAAATCCTTCCATATTTCCTCCTGATCCCATCCCCTTCTGCCATGTCATAGACTTAATCCAGTTATCTCCTTTCTTTTTGTCTACTGGGTCCTCCCTCACTCCCTCACATAAAAGCAAGTCAGTGTCTGCCCATATAAAAATGTCCTCCTCTAATCCAAGTCCTATTTGAGATAACGCCCAAATTTTTCTTTCCCTTTCTTGTATAATCATCTCAAAAGAATAGTACAAATTCTCATTACTTTATCATCCCATGTTCACTCCCAAAGTGATGGCTGTTGCTTAATTTTGTTAGGTGTCATGGAGTTGGTTCAAATTCATGTCAACATGTGCAACATAGAGAAACACTGCCCCATCCTCACTATGGGTGTTGCTTGACCTTTTCCCAGTCTGTTCTTCACAATCTGTCCCTACAATGAAATATGTCCACCCCGCCTGACTCTGCTGGTATGTGAAGCACCAGTGGCCAAGCTTCCAGCATCACAGCAACTCACTAGCTTCCACAGCATGACAAACTGACAGACAGCTAGTGGAGATGTATCGTAATCTGCTTGATCCCCTTTCTGTCTTCTAGAACTACTTTAGTGAAGGTCACTAAGGGGCTTCTAAATGTTAAATCTAATGGTTATTTAATATTGACTCAGTACACTATTTTGGAAATACTTAATGCTCCATCTTTTCTGAAACTCTCCACTTTCTTGCCTTTTAATAAACTTGTCTTGCCTGATTTTTCTCTTTTCTCTCATATTTAGTTTTCAACTTGTTCCCTGCTTGGGCTTTCTTTCTCGGCTTACACTTTAAGTAGTGTGGCACCTGCAATTCCATTCTAGTTTGCCACTTGTATTCTAGACAGTGATTGCAGCTGGGTTATCCATCTACTCTCACAATTTGGAAAAGCTCTGGTGTTTTGTTAAGTCAAACTTTGACTTGGAGTAAGATCCCTCTATTTCTATCCCATGGCTCCAACCTTCTTCACCAACTAAGGTGTGTATCCAAATAGATACACACATTGAGAAGGTTAATTATCATTATTTTCCATACGTTTCCCTCTTCTGAGGACCAGACTCATAACCTGATTCTCTCCTAACCCTCCTTCAAGTACAAAATTGCTTTTGGGAAGCATTCCCTGACTTGGCCATTCCTTATCACTCTTATAGTCTCCCAT
>NW_022107431.1:64627453-64628927 GCF_000313985.2 Echinops telfairi | reverse complement strand
GGGAAGGCTGGGATTCTTATTTGGTAGCAGGCTGATAAGAAACTCCTCAGGGAAACAAAAGTTGTTGGTACCCTTCAAGGCACTCCACACAACCTAATTTTCAATCTCCCTACTACGAACAGATCATAAAAATCCAATTATATCTTAGGTTATCACAATGGCAGAATGTGGAAATGAGTACATCGTAATACACTGCTGCTTCGTGGTACATCATTTTCCCTCGGCGAGCACAGAATAACCTCTCTCCTTTCCGCCTCCGAATGCACGTCTCCCTTTGCAAACCCCATGCTTGTCATCCAGCGGCTCCTCTAAGAAAGACATCCGCTTCACAAGGTCATCAGGACCCAAAAGACAGATCTCAAGTACCGTTCACAGGAGGGCAGCCTGCCTCTCGCCTGCAGGTTTTGTGGGGAGCAGGAATTATACAGACCCTGAGTTTGTATTAAACACAGTTTTCATATTCAGAAGGGCTCAAGTAAAAAATAAAATCCAGTGAAGTATGCCATACTAGTTATTCTGAGTATCTGTCCTGAAATAAGCCACAGGAAATTCTAGCACATTCTGCTAGGTAACGTAGAAGGTTAGAGGTAGAGAGGAAGGTAGAGAGGAAGACCGTCAATGAAGGGGCTGAGACAGTGGCTGCAACAATGGGTTCTAACACACCTATGACTGTGAGGAAGGCACGGGACCAGGCAAAGCTTTGTTCTGCCATCCACAGTGTCGCTATTCCTCAGAACCAACACAACGTGCCTAACAACATAACGGTCTTAAAGGGGAAAAATAGTGCTGGGGAGATGGATTGGGTTTTTCCTAATTCATACCTCACTTTTTATGCTCCTCTTAAAATGAGAGTGATTAGCCTACACCATATAAGGAATACAAAATTAAGGCCCAAACTAATTTTGAGCGCGGAAGGACCAGCACAGCACAATATACCTCAATTTATTGGGCTTCAATTTATTGAGCTTCACAGATATCATGTGTTTTTTGGCTTCTTAATAAAGAACAAGTCTACAGTTTGTGTGAACTCTGCATGGAACAGTGAGCCGGCATCATTTTTGCCAACAGCACACAATCACGTTCCATCTCGGTGTCTCATTTTGGTAATTCTCAAAACATTCCAAACTTCTTCATAACGCTATTGCACCCTGAATAGACTTTAGTATCGTGTAAACATACTTTCCTATGCACTAGGAAACCAAAAATTCATGTGGCAGGCTTGATTGCAGTGTGCTCTGTGACCGAACCCACAATATCTGCTCAGTATGCCTCCGCTGCAGGTTTTTTAAAATTTTAAAGATTCATAAACTAGAACATAAATAGCCTAAAAGTGCATACAACATGAAAACATAGTTGAATAAATAACCATCCGTTGAATACCTCTGAAACTCCAAGGTCAAAAAATAGAACATCAGCATTAGAGTGATGCATGTATTTCTCCCTAGCGACAATGTGTTCCCTCTCCCATCTCAGA
>NW_022107431.1:64624800-64626279 GCF_000313985.2 Echinops telfairi | reverse complement strand
CATCCATGTTTCCGGTGTTTGTCACCCTGGGGGAGAAGGTGTTATATGTCAATCATTGCTATGTTTCCCCTTTCTTCTCCCACCTTCCCCCTACCCTTATAGTATCACCATTCCCAATATTGTTCCTGAAGGATTTATCTGTCCTGGGTTCTGTGTGTCAAGAGTTCTTATCTGACCCAGTGTACTTGCTCTGGTCTTACCAGATTTTTAAGGTAGAACTGGGGTCATAATAGCAGGGGAGAGGCAGCATTAAGGAACTGGAAGAAAGTTGTATGTTTCATCAGCGCTATACTGCACCCTGGCTGGCTCATCCCTTCTTTATGACCCTTCTATGAAGGGAATGTCCAATTGTCTACAGATGGACTTTGAGTCTCCACTCTGCCCACCCCACCCCCATTCACATTGATATGATTGTTTTGGGTCTTCTGATGCCTGATACCTGATCCTATTGACACCGCATGATCACACAAGCTGGTGTGCTTCTTCTATGTGGGCTTTGTTGCTTCCATACTAGATGGCTGCTTGTTTAACTTCGAGCCTTTAAGAGCTCAGATACTATATCTTTTAATAGTTGGGCACCATCAGCTGCCTTGACCACATTTGCTTATTTCCATTTGTCTTCAGTTATGATGTCGGGAAGGTGAGCATCACAGAATGCCAGGTTATCAGAACAAAGTTTTCTTGTGTTGAGGGAGGCTTGAGTAGAGGTCCAATGTCCATCTGCTACCTTGATACTTAACATATAAATATGTGTACATAGACCTATATATATCCTTATCATTATATATAAATATATTTACATATGTACATGCCTGTATTTACACCTCTTTGAATGTCATTTGCCTGCTAGTTCTTTCCTCTATTTCCTTTTACTTTCCTCCTGTCCCACTATCATGTCCGTTGGTTCTCAATAATTCCACTACATTGTACTTTATTTTATTTGTACATTGTACTTTATCAAACCCCACCAGGCATTCTATTCCCTCCTCACCATTGATTTTAGATTACTTGTTGTTCCCTTGTCCTTGGGTTTAAAGGCTCCCCTCTTCCTTTCCCCCATCTCCTCCTCTCCCATGTAACCCTGAAACTATTGATCCCTATGTTTTCTCCTCACGATTGTTTTATCTTGCCTATCTTACATAGATAGACCTGGGGGGGAAAAGTCTATAAATAGTTCCAGGACTGTCTGTTGACCTTTTTGAATGTTTTCTGATGAAGTCTGATGAAGTGCCAAACCCTGCCCCAGAAGCCTATTTTTGGTATTCCTCAGGGACTTCATTGTTTTGCTCCCCTTGCCGCTCTGTTGAGCTCCATTTGTATTTCACCCTGCTGTAGGTGTGTCAAACTGGGCACAATTCCTGCACTGTGTCTCCAGTGTTGTCCCCCATAGCACTGTGGATCAGTGATGGGACACCATGTCTTGTGGTGGGACTGGCCCTACGTTCCTCTCTATGCATTGCCTGCTCTGAGCTGGAATAA
>NW_022107431.1:64621841-64624146 GCF_000313985.2 Echinops telfairi | reverse complement strand
TGTTTGAGCCCCTCACCTGTGGGCAATCTCCTTGCTTACCTGTCCCAGGATGGGTTTATTTATCAGAAGGAGTCCTGGTGGTACAGTTGTTAAAGTGCACTGTTGCTAACCAAAATGTTTGTGATCCAAACCCATCCGTCTTTCCAGATAAGAAACGTGTGGCAGTCTATTTCTGTAAAGATTTACTGCCCTGAAAATTCTATGGGACAGTTCTTTAGGACCACTATAGGTTGGAATAAACTTGATGCCAATAGGTTTGGTTTGGGTTTTGGTTCATTTATAAAGGAACTCACTTATAAATGTAAAACTACAAGGAATAGTGCAGGAATCTGGAGCTCAGAAGATAAAGGACTGCAGGAGGAGAGAGAATTTATGCACAAGGGAGCATTTTAGAGAAACAGTGACCTTTCATTGAGGGCCTAAGCCAGCCTATAGTAATTGATCAAGGAAGAAGCCAGAAAAATGCACCTCTGTCTTCATTCTTCTCCTTCCTGGTCTCCCCACTGGCAGTGTCCAACTAGAAGCCAGAGCGTATGGGCATCTGTCGATGCTGTGTGCAGAGGTCTCAAGGCAGAGGACAGAGGGGTGTGCACTTCGAAAAGAAGTGGTAGATTTCTGGTACTTTACCTTTTCAGCGAGAGAATAAAAAGATGTGTTGTTGTTGTTGTATGACATTGATTCAGGTACTGTTACAACTCACAACAACCCTATGTACAACAGAAGAAACCACTGTCTGGTCCTGTGCCACCTTCATAACTGTTGTTATGTTCGAGCTTATTGTTGTAGCCACCGTGTCATCGCAGTTCCTGGATTGTGTTAGTCTGGGTTGACTAGAGAAACAAATTCATAGACTCTCATATGTGTGTAAGAGAGAACTTTATATCAGAGAGCAATTGTGCATTCAGAAAACATCTCAGCCCAGTCCAGATCAAGTCCATAAGTCCGATATTACTCCATATGTTGATACGAGTTCATAAATACCTCTTTAGACTCAGGCAGTCATGCAATGATGCTGAATGCAGGAAGATCCCAGACCAGTGGGTGGCAAGTCTTATGGATCCAGTGGCAGTGGAAGCATCTCAGCACTGATGTGGGTCTCCATGTGGCTCCCCCAGCTCCAGGGCTCTGGCTCCATCAGCGTAGCTCCATGTGGCTTGTCATTAGGAATACCTCGCAGGGAGAAAGGGCATCTGGCTTCTAGTGAGGTAGTTACCTCCGTAGCACCTCCAAATGAGGTCATCAAGCTGCGACCTGATTGACAGGCTAAACTCCTCCCCTTCCCTATTAATAGTCTCAAGGTGACACCAGATTATGTAACTACCACATTGATGATCATCCTCTTTTTCACTGACCTACTTTACCAAGCATGATATCCTTTCCCAGAATTGGTCTCTCCTACTATCATGTCCCAGCTATGTGAGATGAAGTCTTACCACTCTCGCTTCTAAAGAGCATTCTATCTACTTTTTCCACGTACAGATTTATTTGTTCTTCTGGCAGTTCATGATATTTACAATATTCTCTGCCAACACAATAATTCAAATGCATCCATTTTTTGCTATCTTTTGCATTTATTGTCTAATTTCACATTCATTTAAAAGGATTGAAGGTGATTGAGGGAATGTAGATACTAGGTTTCTGGTCAAACCCATGCATGAAATACAGTGTTTCTCCAGGGAGGCCAGTGGCATGTGAAACATGCAATTTCTTTCATCTCCTTCCTGGAAATTCACTAAACCAGGATGGACATTAGTTATATCCAAGAAATAAAAAGCAGGTATCCTCAGCACTTGATTTTCAACGACATTTTATGCATGTGAAAGTTGGATATTGAATCAGGAAGACAGGAAAAATCAATTCATTTGAATGATGGTGCTGGCAACAAATACTGCAAGTACCATGGACGTTCAAAAGAACAAATAAATCTCTCTCAGAAAAAGTACAGCCGGTATGCACGTTCCAGTTCTGTGGGGACACAACCAATACGTGCATACTGACCCCATCAGGACACGCCAAACCAGGAGAGCAACGTAACACGCGGAGGAATCCACAAAGAGACTGGACCATACGCTGGCCCTAACCAGAATTAGCCTGACCCCCATCATGGAAGGGAGTACCACAGAAAATGGAAATAAATTGTCTAGTGTGAGAAAGGAACTGACCTACCACACCACACCCAGAAAAGCTGAAGCAAAAGAAGGAGGAGGAAAGGAGTGAAGCACAACTGGGCCCACCAAGCTCAGAGGATGATAGCCCAGTTCGGAGGGCCCAGGGTAGAGAGAGGACCATATAGCTGCCCCCACGG
>NW_022107431.1:64613831-64619596 GCF_000313985.2 Echinops telfairi | reverse complement strand
AAAGTACAGCCAAAATGCTCCTTACAAGCACGGTTGGCAAGACTTCACCTCATGTGCTTTGAGCACGTTTTCAGGAGAGACCATTTCCTGGAGGAGGACATCATGCTTGGTTATGTAGCAGAGCAGCACAAAGAAGACCTGCAACAGGGTGGATTGACACAATGGCTGCATCGATGGCTCAAACATTAGGACAGTGGTGAGGATGGTGCAGTAGTGGGCAGTGTTTCATTCTGTTGTGTATAGGGTCACTATGAGTCGAAACTGAATTGATGGCACCTAACAATAACATCTTCAGCACTTAGATGTGGCATGTTTCCCAGGTTGCCTGCTACCAATTAGATTGTATGACATTTGAGTTTACTAATTTTGACACGCGAGACACTACTGACAAATGGCATGAACAATCATGAGTGAAATGCAGCACTACCATCTGGAAGGACTAATGTGCTTTTTAAGAAAGTGAGTGCGGCTTTTACTCATTTGGAAGCAAAGTTAGTTAACCTTAAAACATAAATCTCTCTTGGGGTAGGAAATGGAGGAAATGTGTATTAGATCAAAATGAGAACTAAGTTTTCAGCTTATTTTGGCAAAAAATGACATCATAGCATCTGAAATATATGCTAAAAACAAAGAACAGTACAGGAACCTGGCGCAAGTAGCAAAGGGCAGAGAGCAGAATGCAGAAGGACAAGTAGCTGTATATCTGGATGATTTTTTTAAAATAATAGAATTCACTGTACTCTTATTTGTTCAAATTGGAATTGAGAATGAAATACATCTATCCTGAAATCTAATCAAATATCTTAGCTACTAAAATATCAATGTTACTATTTAAAAGGCAGTTCCCAAATTTTCCATTTTGTTGCATTCCATTTTAGCTGAAGATGTCAAAGGAACCTCAGAAGCAATGCAAAACATCATTCTCAAACTCACTGCCATTGAGTCTATTTTGAGTCATACCGACCCTTAGGTCAAGACAGAACTTCATCTGTGGCTTTCTGAGACTGTAACTCTTTATGGAACAAGAAAGCCTCATCTTTCTCCCTCAGATTGCTGGTAGTTTCAAACTGCTGACCTTTCTGTGTAGTCGTAACCACTATTACACCACTATGAATTTTTAAAAAGCCATGCAAGGCATGATACTTGCACAACATTTCTGAGATGTTCGTTTATGATTTGAGTTCAAAACACCAGAATGGCCTGTCTTTGCCTTAGTTATCAAGCAGAGGTGTCATTAAATCATTTCTACTTAGAAGAGGAATCAAAGAGCAGATCATATTTTCAATAGAATGTTTTGTTCTTTGTCATAATTTCAAACGGAAAAGTTTCTAACAGTCTATGATTTTTTCTAGATACGATTTTTTCTGTAAGAGTCATGTTGGTGTTAGATGTCATCAAATCAGTTCTGACTCGTAGTGACCCTATACACAAACAAAACTCTACCCAGCCCTGTGCCGTCCTTACAGTTGTCATGTTTAAGCCCATTGCTGACCATTCACCATTCACTTTACCAACAATGATGTCCTTTTCCAGGGACTGATCTCTTCCGATAATTTGTCCAAAATCATGAGCTGTAGTCTTGCCATCCTCAATTCTAAGGAGTGTGTTAGTCGTACTTTTACCCAAGACAATTTTGTTTGCTCTTTTGGCAATCCCTGGTATTTTCGGTATTCTTTGCCAACACATCAAATACATCAACTCTGCTTTGGGTTTCCTTCTTCACATGCATAAGAGGCCATTGAAAATGCCATGGGTCAGGGGCACCAAAGTCTTTAAAGTGATCTCCTTGCTCTTCAATAGACATCTGGCTAAAGAGATCTTGTTTCACAGAGATCTTGAAGAAATCTTGTACAGAAGATTTGTCCAGTGCAGTATGTCATCAGTTTATTGACTGCTGCTGTCATGAGTGGACCCCTGGCTGGAGCAGTAATTATGAGTTGGGCTGTGATCCACAAGTCAGCAGTTCAAAGCCACCAGGGGCTCCACAGGGGAAATATGGGGCTTTCTACTTTGATAGAGAGTTACAGTCTCACAGGGGCAGCTCTACCCTATCCTGTAGGGTCACTATGAGCCAGCATTGATTCCCTTGGCAGTGAGTTTTGGTTTGGATTTTGGCTTTCATAAGTATTGACTTTGGATCCAAGCACAATGAAATCATTTTTGCTTAGACCCTGTGACACTTACGGACTTTGGACGAAAAGGTAACTTAACAGCTAGTTTGATCTGGATCTGTTTTGCCAGTTTGGTGAATAACAGGGTAACTAATCCAGAAACCATGCCTTTGAAATTGAGTTAAACTCAACTCGTAATCACTAAGCTAATCAGGGCTCTGCTCATGAAAGCCCTAGTCAAGAAATCAAGTGACATACTTCATTGGGCAAATCTGCTGCACAAGATCTCTTCAACAAGATCTCTGTGAAACAAGATTTCTTCAACAAGACCTCTGTTGAAGAGCAGGATGCCACTTTGAAGCCTAAGGAGCACCTGATCCAAGCCATGGTATTTTCAGAAGTTGGACAATGACTAAACTCTGTCGGATTGCTAACCACAGGCTTAGTGACTCAAGCCCAACAGCCTCTCTACAGGAGAAAGAGAGCACTGCCCACTTCCATAGTGATTTACAGCATTGGAAACCCTGTATAAAATCACTATGGTTCAGTATTGCCTTGATAGCAGTGAGTGGCAGTGCTGTTATGTAAGCACTGGACAGCTAATCACAAAGTCAGTAGTTCAAATCCATCAGCTGCTCCTTGAGAAAAATATGAGCTATTTTTAAGTAAATGTTTACAGCTTCAGAAACCCTGTATAGGGTTGTTAAAAGTCAAAATCACATTAATTAGTGGGCTTAGTGATTTGGTTTGAATAAACTCAATGTAAACTCTCAACAACAAACATAAATATAATAAGTAAAGATAGACCATCTTATACATACACTAAAGTCCCCTTTCTGAATTCAATTTGGTTATTATCAGTTTTTAATTATCATAGAGTTCTAATATTTTACTTGAATAAGTTAGATTTGATTAACATATTCATGAACATAGAATTATGCAATTAATTATTGGCCCAAGGTTATGAATGTTTTCTAGGCTTTTGATATTTGCTTGCCAAATTTCTCTTCCAAAGATAGTGTCAATTTATATTGGTTTAAGTAATCAATGAAAACAGTCCTGAGCATAAATAATTATCTTTCATTTCTTTTTTAACTGTTATTTCTAAGACACCCCCTCATATAGAAGCTCCTGCTACTTAAATCTGCCTATTTTATTAGTAATAAGGTTTATTGTTTACTAAACATATTGTTTACTAATTCTAGTTTATTTTTATAACCAATTTTTTAAATCATCATATTAGGAAGCTTAGAGAATTCCCCCATCAAATTATCTTAATTATTTTTGTAGTAAAAACGTTGTATTAAAATACAAACTCCTTATCATGTTAGAAGTAAAATTTTCTTTCTAGATTGTAATTTAGAACAAGACATTGTGAGATATTGTTCCACACTTTTGAAATTCTCTTTAATTATAACCTTACAACTTGAAATTTGCAACAGAAATCTGTATCAAGTGCTACTAATCTCCGGTTGATGGAAACTGGTTTGAGGTGATCAGGTGTATGGCGGTGCTTCTCATGGAAAGCGTTGGCCATTCTAACTTCAACAGTTTTATATAGATTTGAGATAAGCTTAAAATCACCCATAGAGGTCTTGGAAGGGAAAGGAGAACAAAATATCTCACAAAGAGACAAAATACTCAGTTTTAAATCTCTAAAAGATGCATAGGGAAAATGGATCCTATATTCTTTGCTGACACCACCAAATGTGATGACTAATTATAAGACACTAGCTTTTGATATTGACTTATTTTAAAATTGAATTCTAGCACATTCACAGTTTTCTCATAATGTGGTTACATATACTCTGTTATTCATTCTTAGGAGCAAAAAGTGCTATCACACTGGCGATGAGGTCAATAAAACCCAAGCCAAAGTCCAACCTAATGCCCATCAATGGATAAACAAAATGTGGGGCAAGCATGCAATGGAATGCTACTCATCCTGTTCAGAGAAATGAAGTCTTGGTGCATGGTACAATATGGATGAAGCTGGAAGACATTATGCTGAAGTTATAAGTCAATCATAAAAGGACTTTATGAACTCACACATATGGAAAATTTGAACTTTTTTCAGACCGAAGTTGAATTGATGCCTTTGAGTTATAATGTCAGTGAAGGATATTAAGTGTACTGTGGATTGCCACAAGAATGAACAAATCTCTATTGGAAGAAGTATAGCTAGAATGCTCCTTACATGCAAGGAAGGTTCATGAGACTTCATCTCACCTTGGACATGTTATCAAGAAGGACCAGTCCCAGAAAATGGCCATTACGCTTATTGAAATAGATGGTCAGCAAAAAAGAAGACCCTCAACAAGGTGAATTGACATACTGATTGCAGTCATTTGGCCAAATATAATAACAATTGTGATAATGGTGCAGGACCAAGCAATATTTTGGTCTGTTATAAATTCTGGTTCTATGCATGAGAACCAACTGGACAGCACTTAACAACAACAACAATTCTGAAAGTCAAGGACAGGCAAATGTATAGAAGATACAGTTTATTCGTGATTATCAAATATCATACTGGTAAGGTAGCATAGATCATAACTATAATTGCTGTCAATAAGCTGTGACACCTATAAAAAGTTGGATTGGCAAATTGTGTGATAGATATACTTACAATAGTATCAACAAAATGTAGTTGGGGCAGGTGCTTATACACATGTCAAATCTTCATGTGACTTGGTTTATTGGGGTCATGGTTTCATGGACCACCCCAGTTAATAGGCCAAATGTCCTGGTTAATGCTTCTGTTCTACCTTGATGGGGTCATCAAAGGCTGCAAAAGGCCAGAGAAGGCACAACAGTTGCCTGGAGAGACAGAGGAAAACAAGAAAGAGGAGTGGGCAATGGAATGTGCAGCTAATTGCCTCCATGAACAACTAACTGCCTCCTTTGCCATGAAATCAAGAGAACTAGATAGTACCCAGATACCATTACTGAACATTTTGATAAAAGATTCTATAGGAGAATTATGCTCAAAGGGGGGAATGCAGAACAGAATTACAAATTCTCATGGATTCCAAACTTTCTGGAGCCATGAAGGTTGGGTGAAATACTGAAACTACTGCCCTGACACAATCTTCACACATTAAACAAAAATTTCCCCTGAGATCATCTTAAAACCAAACAATAGCTTGTAATAACCACTGAGAGCTGTCTTTCAAAGGATTTTACTCTTTTTAAGAACTATCTATATGGAACAAACTTGAAAACAGCTTCAATAGGAAGCTTTCACAAAAGGACAAATACCATATGAACACATTGCGGGTAGTGAATGTTAATGCAGAGGCTCAGAAAAGGAGGGTGAAAATGAATGCATAATTTGAAGAAAATAATCAGTGTCACTAAATGGCACATTTAGAAACTGTTAAGTTAATATATGTCTTGCTGTGCTTATGCTTTACAGCCCTCCCTGCCTCACATACATACAACCATCACCACCAACATAAAACCCCAACTCATCAGTACCAATAGCTGTAGGAATCGTGACATGGTGTATTATTTTTCCACCTAAGACTTATGTTTGGTTGTGTCTTAGGTGACTAAAAAGAAAGTTGTTGAGTTAAATCATAATATGCTCCCAAAGAGTGATCAAGGAAAGAATATTTAAAACAAAAATCATCATTGCAATTTTAATCATCC
>NW_022107431.1:64610108-64612478 GCF_000313985.2 Echinops telfairi | reverse complement strand
GATGGACATTGGGCCTCTACTCAAGTACTCCCTCAATGTGAGAACACTTTGTTCTATTAAACTGGAATTCCATAATGTCCCTCCTGATGAGGAAGGTACCAGGGTTGGAAGGCATGTGCCAGAATGAAGTGGATTTTTACTACTGAGAAACTGACTGACCAAGATATCAGGCTCCAAAACTATATATAGAAGACTTTTCCAGGTCAGCAAACACACAGACTGGCATATGGATATTAAGGAGACTCTTTAGATAACAAACACTGCTTTACTTAGCTTTGAAGTGTGGCTGTGCCACTTGTTAACTAGCGTCCTTGTTACGAGAAGTTTGATGGAAAAGAGCATAAGGCGAAGCACCTTCATGTTTTGAAATGTGAACTTATTCTGCAGAGACATCTACACTCTGAGCCAGTGTTTCTGCCAGTGTGTTCTTGCAATTTCTTGACTCCTGCAGTTGAGAAGACAATCTCAATGATTTCACTAAAGACAGGTCAAAGTTCAAAAAGAGGCTCTGAAAGACCTCCTGTAATCATGCTGCCCTGTGACTGCTGCGGCGGGATCTGGGGCAAAGGTGGGGAAAGGGAGACACACGCTTCCTTTACCTACACAAAGCTGTTCTTCCTCGAACTGACAAACAATACAAACGAGAAGACCAAAGCTGTTGTCATCAAGTTGAGTCTGATGGCAGAGGTGTGTTCTTGGCTGTAAGACTTGTGGGTACAGATCACCAGGACATTCTTCCAGGCTACCCCTGGGCTGGTTTGAACTGCCAACTTTAAGTTTGAGGAGCTCAAGCTTTTGTACCACACGGGGACCATCTTCTAACTCAGAAGCACTTCGAATGCTTTCCTAGTTCTCTCTTTCTCTGGTCTCCTCACAGGGGCACGTTACTTCCCCCTGTGCATAGAATGATGCCTGAAATAGCACACACTTCAAAGTATAGCTGTGAGAGTGGTACCTGAGCCTTCAGAGCCACCAAGGATCTTGGATACCATGGCACAACTTTTGAGGACAGGGTTTCTTGCCAGAATCTCAAGCTGTACTTTGCAGGAATACTCCACTTCTGAACGAGATGTTTTGATAATCTTCCCAGATCATGTGGTCAATTACAGGAAGACTAACTATGGTTGAAAAACACTCATTAGTGTCTTTAGAGGCATGGATGTTGGGAAAAGAGGTGAGATTTGAATTGGGATACCCAGTTCGGCGTCCCACAGGGTGACTCTGACTAGTTCCTTGAGTCAGGCAAATCACTTGACCTTTCCTGCTCAATGTGCGAAGGAACCCTGCCCTTCCTTGGGAGGTCATCGGCCGTGACCAGACAATCTGCAGAAGGAACAACCTTGAAGAAACAGATGACCCGCTGCGACAATGATTGGGGACATGCCAATGAAAAAATGGAATAAGCTTCAGATTGGCAGAGTTTTTAAAGAACGACGGCAGTGAGTGTTGGCCGAAACACAGGAAAATAGGGATTCACAGATATTACTAGACAGAGTTCATTGACTCCTACGGTTTCGCTAACAGCCTCAATGACATCGCTGAAGAAAGACAACAGGTTCAGAAAGATGCTCTGAAAGATCTCCTGTAACCATGCTGCGCTGTGATGGCCGTGGCTGGGGCTGGGGCAACGTAGGAGAGAAATTTGTTTATATTGTGTAAATTTGGGAATGTACCCACCTGACTACTTAATGAATCCACTTCTTCCTATGTAATGTAGAAATATCTTTCTCATATAAACATAAGCACACATGTACAAGGCTGATTATTTGAGCACTTTTGATAATAATGAAAATTTGACAATATATTTTAGCTCTTTGAACACTTTCAGGAATTCCATTATTCACTCATGCAAATTTGGGGCATAACACAAAGCTGAAACAAAGGACAGGGTGTCACCCTCTTGTTTTGAGCACCTTTTCTCTTTGTTATGTTTGTTTACTGAGGTAAAAAATGCAAAGGAATAAAAATGTAATATTTCATCAAAAACATAATGAGTTTTATGAAATGACTAAGTAAATATTACAAGCATACTTTCATCTAATTTTTTTATACCTATGGATGGAATGAACATTACCACGGGCATTTAGAACACTATTGTTTAGATGAATGTTACAAAAGAGTACAGAATGTAAATTTATGATCTCCACATTGGGTGGCCACCAGCTGAACACCCTAGAGAAAATCCTGATTACAGGAGTCACTTAAAAAAATCATTTTATTGGGGGCACGTACAACTCTTACCACAATCCATACATCCATCCATTGTGTCAATCACATGTGTACATTTGTTGCCATCATTATTCTCAAAACATTTTCATTCTACTTGAGCCCTTGGTATCAGCTCCTCATTTTTTCTTTTCCCTCCCTCAC
>NW_022107431.1:64608088-64609155 GCF_000313985.2 Echinops telfairi | reverse complement strand
GTTACATTGCATTTGATCAAGTGCTACCAGGCCTCCTATACCCTCCTCTCCATCGATTTTGGATAACTTGTTGTTCCCTTGTCCCTGGGTTTGTTAACACCACTTCCTTTCCTCCTGCCTCCCCTCTCCCATGTCCCCTGGAACTGTCAGTCCCGTTGTTTTCTCCTCCAGAGTGTTTATCCCACCTATTTTATCTAGATAGTCCTGCTGAGATAATAATATGCAGAAAAAACAAGACAGAGCAAAACAAAGCAATGAAAGAAACAACAACAACAACAAATCAATGACCAATAAAAAAGCCTGTAAATAGTTCAGGTATGTTTGTTGACCTTTAAGAGTGTTTTCCAGCTGAGTCTGATGGAGTGCCATATCCTGGCCTCATAGCACTATGAGTCAGTGAGGGACATCATTTCTCGTGGTGGGGCTGGCCCTATAGTCCTCTCTGTGCTTTGGCTGCTCTGAGCGGGAATATCTTCCTCAGGGCTTGGTGGACTGGGGTGTGTTCCACTCTCTATTCCTCCCCCTTCATTTGCTCCCGTGTGCTCTGATCAGACATGTCCCTCTCCCCGAGTGTAGCTTCAGTGCTGTCCTCTGAAGTGAATTCTTCTGCAGGGAGGTGGGGCTGTCTACGTAGTTGGGATTGGAGCCAGCCCCTTAGACCTATCTATTGGTTTCCTGCTTCATGCTGGAATGTTGTGTTCACATTTTGGCTCACCGGGTTGAAGTCTGGTCCTACTTTCTCTGTGGAGATATAAACAATACCCTTCCCTTGGGTGGGTTAGGGCCCTGTTCCCCCACTACCCATGTCTGTCCACCCCCCTCTCTTTTAGTTGGCTACCATATGTATCCCTGGGTTTAGTCTGGCCCCTGCCATACTACCTGGACCTCACTCCAGGAATGTTTGTATTTACCAAACTCAACAAGAAGTTAGGTTTGGGTTCTGCCCAGTGGGTGTGAATCATCTGAATTCCAATTGGAGAAAACCTGGGGCGACAAGTGATTATTGATACAGGGATAATGTAATGGAACAGCACTTTGAGAAAACAGCACATCTGGGACATCTTTAA
>NW_022107431.1:64595653-64605557 GCF_000313985.2 Echinops telfairi | reverse complement strand
GGTGTCTCAAATGTTGTACCCTGCAGCTCTGTGGTTTAGTGAAGGATGTTGTGTCTTGAATAATTTAAAAATTGTTGTGAGTGACAGGATTGGCTTTTCCATCTCAAAAGTTTGTTGACCCCTGATGTAGCTAGATTAGCCAGCAGAAGAGAGAGCTAGAGATAGATAGATAGAATGACATAGAGAGGATTTAATATCAGAATGCGTGATGAGCCATCACTACACAGCTTGAATACATAAGGAAAATAAAAGAGTCTTTTGAGCACCTTTAGGGTAATAATTTAACTATGAAACAAATTCCTTTAAAGACAGAAACTATTAAATCTTACTCGAGAAAAATAATAGATACTGAATGGCTATTTATTAAAGCCATAGCATTTGATGTTAGAAATACAACCACAAGAACTCTGATGAATGAAACCAAAGATCTAATTAATGGGGGAAATAGTCCATGGCCATGGTAGGAAGACTCAATAATGTTAAGATGTCAGTTCTTTATTTGACCTATAGATTCAATACAATCCCAATCAAAATTCCAAAACGTTATTTTGTGGATATTGACAAAGGACTCTGTATTTTCTTTGGAAAGACAAAAGATGCAGAATAGCTAATGCAATATTGAAGAGAAATATTGGAAGACTGTCACTACCCAACTTCAAGCTATAGTAATCAAGATAGTGCAGTATTGGCAACAGACTATACAGACTAATGGACCAGACTAGAGAGCCCAGAGATAGCACACACAAATATAATCAACCGGTCTTAGGCAAAGGAGCAAATGTAACTCAAGACTCTGTATGAAATATAGACTATATAATTCTGTACAATAAATAAGAACTAATCAATAAAGACAGAAAGCAGATGAGTGGTTGCCCGGGCTTAGCCAAGGCTAGAGGAACCAGGGTAGTCATCAAGGGGAAGCAGGGAAGAGCTACAAAGGGACACCAAGAAATTTTTGAGGTTAAAGAGTAGAATCATTTGATTGTGGTGATAATTTCACAGGTGCATGCATTGTTCAAAACATGTCATATTGTGTTGTTTGAGTATGTGCAGCTTAGTGAACAGGAAGTGCAAGTTTATGAATGAGACCCCCTCTCTTTTTTATGTGCAAAGAGCTTTATATCAAAGAACAATTGTATATTGAGAAATCATCTCTACCTGATCTAGATCAAGCCCATAAGTCTGATTCAGCCCATATGTCTGATACTAGTCCATAAATCCCTCTTCAGCCACTCTTGATGCTGAATGCAGGAAGATCACAGGTCGGTGGGTGAAAAGTCTTGTGGATCCAGTAGACTTGGAAGCATCTCAGTGCTCCATGTGGCTCCTCCAGCTCTCTGAGAGGGGCTCCTGAGCAGGAAGGTGAAGCAGAGAGAGAGGGGCTCTCAAAGGTCTCAGCACGGCTCCACATGGCTTGTCAACAGGAAGCTGAAAGCCGAGAGAGAGTGTGTGGCCGCCTCCAGGGAGAAAGATAGGAAGCTCCCAGAATCCTCATGAGAAGGCTATAACCACAAGGAAGCACCATCGGGCTGTGATTTGCTTAACAGGCTAGATTAAGAGTGTCTTTCAATTGAATTTGTAGTCAAGATAGAACAGGTGCAGATTGTTCTTATTTAGCTTAACTTTAGTGAAAGAAGAAGCCCTGGTTTCCCAGTGGTTAAACACTAGGCTGCTAATGGGAAAGAAATGTGACAGTTTGCTTCCATAAAGACGTGTACACTCAGAAACCCTATGGAGCAGTTCTTCTCTGTCCTCTAAGGTTACTATGAGTAGGAATTGGGAAGAGTTTTGGTTTGAGTTAGTATAAGAAGAAGCTGTATGTGCAATCAGTGAAGGTGACTGCTGATTTTGTTGCAAGGAGAGGTTGGTTTAATCTTTTCAAGGTTAAGGCAAATTTACTAATACTTATGTTACTGTTAGGACTAAAGTGCGCCTGACCCAAGCCATGGTATTTTCAATCACTTCATATTCATATGAAAATTGGACATTGAATAAAGAAGACCAAAGAAGGATCGATGCATTTAAATTATGGTACTGTTGAAGGATATTGTAAATACCATGGACGGATAAAAGAAGAAGCAAGTCTGTCTTGGAAGAAGTATGGCCAAAATGTTCCTTAGAGGCAAGGAGGAGGAGACTTTATCTTACATACTTGGAACTTGTTAGGAGAGACCAATCCCTGGAGAAAAACATCATACTTTATAAAGTAGAGGGGCAGAGAAAAAGGGAAGGCGCTGGATAAGATGGACAGACACAGTGGCCACAACAATGGGTTCACACATAAGGACAATGTGAGGATGGCACAGGCCTTGGCAGTGTTTTGTTCTGTTGTGCATAAGGTTGCTATGGGTCAGAACCAAATCAAAGGCATTGAGCATCAACAAGGGCAGGCAGGAGCTGTCTGTATCAGACATTAGTAATCCATGATCTGCCTGCAGATCAACTACAACTTAATAAATCTGGGAAAAATATTTTTTTCAGTGACAGTTTCAAAAAAAATTTCCTTATTGGTTAGGTAGAGAATAAATAGACAAATATCATTTCCCCCCCAGTAGATCAAAGGAAAAGGAAAACACTCTAATTGTAGTTATCCCTGATAAAACACACACGTGTTAGAGACCAGATGCTGTCAAGCTCAGGCTGACTTCCGGTGACTCCACATATGCCAGACTAGAACTGTGTCCCATAAGGTGGCCAATGGTGATTTTTCAGAAGCAGATTGTCAATTTTTATTCTGAGACGCTGCTGTATTAGCTTGAACCTCCAGCCTTTCGGTGAGTGCTTATGTACATTATTCATTTGCACCACCCAGAAAGCCAGATGCAGAGAAACAAATACAACAATACTAATCTTCTTCTAGGTATGAACTAAATGCTTAACTTGAGTCCATCATTTTGGAGCCCTAAAATCAATCCTAGCTCTCGTTCATGTTGCTATTGCATGCCTCTCAGTTGATTTTGACACATAAGGACCCAATGTGACAATGTAGAACTGCCCAAGGACTTCCTCAGTTGCAACCTTTTTTCTTCTTTTTTTTTGGGTCTCGGAGTTTATTAAAGGCCCTGGCAACACTACTTCTTCTTCCCCACATCCTGCTCTGCAGCCTCCTTGGCCCTTTTCACTCGGATGCCAAAGAGGTTGCAATCTTTACAGGAGCAAATGGTCAGGTATTTCCTGCTGAGAAGTGAGAGAATTTTGGACCTCTAAGCTGTGGGGTAGCACCATTGCTCCGCCAGGGCTTCTTAGTTTGTGTTCCCCATAGTTTCTGCTCTTGCCTGCATCTTGGAATAACTAAACATAAGTTCCTAACCATGAATTATTTCCCTTTTTTCCCCTCTAAGAAATATAATTTATTCAGTACAGTTATTTATTGGGCATAAGCAAACTTTAAATTATTATTTTTAAAAATCATTTTATTGGGGGATCGTACAATTCTTATCACAATCCATAAGTATAATTCTTCTACGTAAATAACACATGGGACAAAAGCATATTTTAGCTTTGTTTTTTTTCACTTGAACAGAACCTGCCCATCACTCCCTTGGTATCTTTGACAGATTGTACTTCTAGTATGTAGGTTAGCATCATTGTCCCAGGGGTAGAGTGGGGTGGGGGTGAGGGATACAAAGACTAAAATAGAAAATCTTGCATTGTTAAGAAATACTTAGCCACGTGGTAATAGCCCCAAATGGAAAGAATCCAAATGTCTATCAGAAGAATAGTTCAATGTGGTGAAATATAGGCATGCAATAGAATATTCTAGAGCAGTTTAAACAAATGAGCCATCTTTTATAGCTGTAAAAGAAACAATAGGTATGAGTCAAAGAAACAAAGCTGAGTAAAGGAAGCAAGCTGTAGAGCATTACTGGATGAAGTCGTTTTTATAAAGCAAATATGAATAGTACCTTGTCTAGGGGTGATGCATAGGGAGTAATGTATTGTGTAGGAATGTGATAAAACTGTTTTAGAACACCCAAAAGAAAGCAAAACTCATCACTGACTAGTGGCTGCTCAGAGATTTGAGGTAAGAAGAGAGAGAACAAACAAACCAGCCTAAAGACTAGACTTGTTGCAGTGGGTCAATTCTGACTCAGAGTGACCCCACAGGACAGAATGGTCCCGAAGGGTTTCCAAGGCTATAAATCTTTACAGACTGCCATACCTTTCTCCCATGGATGTTCAAAACACCGTCCTTTTGATAGAGAGAATGAGTTAATCTGCTGGGAATCAAAATGCTAGAAATATCACGTGATTTAAGATTTAGTTTGTTAAAAATCCAAAATGCAATGCCCCCACCCTTACATTAACAATTCCTTTTACACTCACTGGACAAGGATGTCCTGACTCAGGAAGGAGCAAACGAGGACATATGAAGTTTCAGGGGATAGTCATGTAATGGTCCCAGGAGAAATGTAGATATATGTAACTTCCTAATGGTCATTGCAAAATCTGCCTTATTAGAGTGTCAATTTTATACCACGACATTGTAAAAACCTGCTATTCTCTTCCTGCAACCATTGTAAAAAAAAAATCCCAAACCTGTTTCTTGTTACATAGCTTAAGATATATTAACTTGCTGAGTCAGGACGGAACTCTGAAAGAGGAGATGCCTGACTCGTGTCCTTCTGCAAGAAAAACAAAGCAAAACACTAAACATGCTGCCAACACATCAATTCTTATTCATAGTGACCCTTTGGACAGAATAGCCGTCAGCCTTCTAAGGCTGTAAATCTTTATGGAAACAAACTACCCTATCTTTCTCCCATGCAACAGCTGGTGGGTTCAAAACAAGAAGAAGCTTAGGATTTCTCCAATCACCCTGGTCTCTGTTTTTGGCTAATACGGTGCCAGCCTTTCAGGACCCCTTGTAGCCAGCAATACTTTTGGTTCATTGTGCCACCTAGACTCTTGAAAAGAGAACCACTTCTTCAGCTAGATGGTGTGATCATTAAAAAAAATACACTTTCACATTTTATATATTTGTTTGTATGCTTCAATGATTATATAATTTGAACATTTTCAGAAGGATTTTATAGTTCCACCAGCTTTGAAAACCTGATAGAGCAGTACTCCTCGGTATATAACGAGTCAAAGTGAGTCAGAATTGACCCTACAGCCACAAGCAACACCACACCCAAGATTGAGACTCACTGCCCTAGAGAATGGCCAACAGTTTATCGTTTAAAAAGTTCAAAATTAGTGTTACCAAGGCTCTCTGATGGTCACTCAATAAGTTCCAAAAGAGCACTTCCAGAGGTGTAAAACGAAAGTCACATAAGTTCTATTTTTGTCATAAGTTCTATTTAGATTCATGTAGTAGGTGGGGGTGGGGGGGAAATGGACCCTTCGCTAACCAAATGAGCTGCATTCTCCAATAAGAAGTTAAAATCCATTTTCCAAAAAATGACAGCTTCTGCTTGGGAAGCATTGAACCTTCTCTCCTCTTTCTAATCGCAGGAAAAATAAACAGGAGGGCCAGGCTTTGTTAAGCTAACTACTGTTGTGTGACAATGAATCATGTTGCTACCCATGAAGGAATGCTTATTGTTTCATTCTCCATGCATTCAGCTCATCTGAAAATGCTGTTAAATCCTTAGGGTTCAGAGAATCAAGGCACACCCATTATAATCTCAGTGGACATTGTTATCAGAGCCATGTAAAGAATGTTCCCACATACTCTGACAAGTTTGTATTGATAAGCCCTAGTTCTCTATTAAAATCAATAGCTGAAGTTACTTTTCAAGTTCAAAGAGCTTAGCTCATTTATAATAACAGTCCATCATATAAAGGAAGTATCAGCAAAACTCTGAGTAAATCCATCCCATGTCTTCCTTGACCTTAACAGAGTTTTCTATAAAATACTGCTGATGAACAGGAAAACAAAAAGCCAGAAAAAACACTCTGCTGGTGAAAGGTTATTGACCTATACAGAGGCTGACTGAAAGGTTGATGGTTTGAGCCTCCTCAGGGGTTCCAGGTGGAAAAGATCTGGCAACCTACTCCTACAAAGATTAAAGTGTAGAAATCTTTATGGGCCAGTTCTGCTCTGGGAGTCAAAATAAACAGGCACCACCTGACAACAAGAACAACCATTCATCTTATTACAGTGAAAATTGATGTGAATTTGACATGGACTCTCCAGTGAGAGTCCTTTTTATTTATTAATTTAAATTCGGTAGCTTGTACTATGTGCCCATGCGAACAATGGTAGCAGAGAGTAGTTGGGTAGACAAAATGACAAGGAGAGTGATCTTTTCAAAAAATCTGTAGGCCTGAACTCTCCCGAGGATGCTCTGTTTTTCTAGAGGCTTTCATTCAACTTTGGGAGAATGTCTGAATTTAGTTAGAATGAAGCCTTGGGTTTTTTTTTTTTTAACACTTTTAAACATTTAATGAATTTTAACAATAAAATGTTCATTAAATAGGATTTTTACTCAACCTCTCTCCATCAAATCAGCATGAGATTTTTAATCTGAAAAACAAAATGAAACAAGACAAACAACTGAAAGTATCTTATAAATTTTGAATATGTGAAAAGTGGCAGGCAAAACCTGCATTAATCATCAACACCATGAAGGCAGATGCTGACCAATGGCTTGAGAGGAGGGGCTGGCCACCACCCTGAACAGCGTACCCTCTTGTCTCATGAACCTCTCAGAACACTGTGAGGTCAGTGTTATTGCAGCCCCTATTTTACAGATGAGGGTTATTCATTGAAAAACAAAGTCCACATAGAATAAGCACACCAGCCTGTGTGATCATGTGGTGTTGACAGGATCAGGTACCAGGCATATAAGACCCAAAACAAAATCATACCCAATGTGAGGAGGGTGGGGCATGGAGTGGAGACCCAAAGCCCATCTGTAGACAATTGAACATCCCCTCACAGAGGGGTCACAGGGAAGAGATGAGCCAGTCAGAGTGCAGTATAGCACCGATGAAACACACAACTTTTCTCTAGTTTGTTGATGCTTCCTTCCCCCCACTATCATGACCTCTATTCTACCTTATAAATTTGATTAGACCAGAGCATGCACACTGCTACAGATGAGAGCCCACAACACAGGGAATTCAGGATAGATAAACCCCTCAGGGCCAACAAGAAGAGTAGAGATACCGGGAGGATTAGGGGAGGGTTGGGTGAGAAAGGGGGAATTGATTACAAGGATCAATCTAGAATCCCTTCTTCAGGGGGACGAATAATGGCAAAGTGGGCGAGGGGCAATGGAGAACAATGTAAGATATGAAAATAATAATCTATAAATTATCAAGGGTTCATGAGGGAGGCTGGGTGGGGGAGGGAAGGGGAAGAAATGGGGAGCTGATATCAGGGGCTTAAGTGGGAAGAGGATGCTTTGAAAATGATGATGGCAGCATATGTGCAAATGTGCTTGACACAATGGATGAATGTCTGGATTGTGATAAGAGATGTAAGATTCCCCAATAAAAGTATTTAATTGTTAAAAAGAGAGCCACAAATATACATTTACAAACAAAGGAAATCAACATTATCTGAATAAAAGCTTTTTAAAAAATTATAAATGGAACTATGATATGGCTGTGAACCGTATTCATTTGCCGGTGTCCCTGAGCACCGGTGGTATAATGGGTTATGGGTTTGTAATCAGCAGCCTGACTACTCAGGAGAAAGGTGGGATTTTCACCTCCTGGAAAGAACTACAGTCTCAGAAACCCTCAGGGACAGTTCTACTCTGTCCTGCAGGGTCTCTATGAGTTGGAATTGATTTGGTGGTAGTGAGATTTTGGCCTATTAACTACAGGCTAACAGTTTGAAACCACCAGCTGCTTAGTGGAAGAAAGATGAGGCTTTCTTCTCCCATAAAGAGTTATCATCTCAGAAACCCATAATCTTGGTTTTACCCTCCGATAGGGTCACTATGAGTCATAATTAACTCCATGGCACTGAGACCTTTTTATTAATTTCAATGTACCAGCTTTATGTTGAATTAATTTGCTCTATATGTTTTCTATTTCACTGATTTCTACTCTAATTATTAACTATTTATTTTCATCTATTAATTTTGCATATAATATGCTCATTTTTTCCAGTTTCTTAAGATGGAAGTTGAGGATATGGTTTGAGATATTTTCATCTTTCCTAGTATTGACATTTAATGCTAAACATTTCCCCATAATTATTGCTTTAGCAGCATCACATAATTTTTTATATACCATTTTTACATTTTTCTGTTCAAAACTCTTTCTAGGAGAAGCTTCTCTGGACTATCCACTGCCATTCAGTCAATTCTGACTCATAGTAACCCTACAGGACAGAGTAGAACTGCGCCATAGGGTTTCTGAGACTGTAAATCATTATGGAAGCACAGAGCCTCATCTTTCTCCCATGGAGCAGCAGGTGGACTAGAACTGTCCACCTTTCCATTAGCCACACTGGACACAAGGGCTTCTGAAAATATTTTTCTCCCTAAAACAATGAGATAACTGTGACAAAAGTAGTCAGAATTCATACCTCTGGAAATTTGCTAAAGACTTGCATGGAGCTGAGGGATGTTTATGCAATAAATGCAGCTGAATCTACAGAAGAGCAGTGAGCATTGTGGCATTTTAATTTGCCCTATGCATAACCCCGGGACCCTGGCGCTGTGGTTAATGAGATTAGAACCCTCCAGTCAGCTGCTCCAGCAGAGAAAGATGTGGCAGTCTGCTGGCATAAAGATGTGCAGCCTGGGACATCCTGCCATACAGGATCACAGTGGTCAGAATCTACTCAATGCCAACAGGTTTACCCCCATTGCCCTCCTCCTGGTTATCTGTTAGTCTGGAAACCTTGCAACTAAAATCTCCATGAAAACCAATATAACTTAACAGTCACTAAATGGAGCAAATGTGATTGGAGTCCCTAAAAAAGCCCCGTCCCCAGCACTTTGTCACTATTTGACTTACCTGGAAGCTCCTTGGGAAACTCCATTCTCAGGACTTGTCTTTTTCTGATTGTGTGCTCTTTGTGAACCCTGGCATTTGTCAGAAAGCAATGAGGGGTCATTGTTTAATATACCCACTGCTTCTGGCAGCAAAACTACTTGGGGCTAACAGGAGACTGACCTAAACAAAAACACCAAACCCATTGCTGTAGATTCTTCCTCATCTCACTGCCCATTGGTTTCTACTCATACAACCCTGCAGGACAGAGTATAACTACTCCAGAGGGTTTCCAGGGCTGGAAAGCAGCTGGCTTCCTAATATTTCTGCAATGTCTAGTGGGATCCACTGGTCAGTGTTAGTTAGCAGCCCAACACGGTGCCACCAGGGATTCTTATTTCTCTCATCAACCAACCAACTCACTGTCGTTGAGTAGATCCCGAGTAGAACTGTCCCTGTGGGTTTCCAAGGCTGAAAATCTTTACAGGAATAGAAAGCCTCATATTTCTCCCTAGAAGAGGCTCATGGATTTGAACCACTGACATTTGAGTTAGTAACCCAACATGTAACCCACTGCAGGGCTCCTATTCCCACTCATAAAAATCCTATAGAAGCTTGAAAAGAGAGTTCAGTCATGAGAAATTCACAAAGGGCTTTGAATAGTTTGATATGTTCCTGGGCATCTAGAAGACCACACACACTCCAAGGATGTACAATTGTCCTGGAAGAACTGCGGAGGCTCTAACCTCTCCCCTCTGGTTGACCTGAGGCTCTGGGCAAGCAGGAAGTGAAGCTAAAGTCAAGTTGTAAACTGTCTGTCAGAGTGTTGACGATGAGCTTCCACGTACACAGCAGGGCTTCCTGCAAGTCAGGTTGTTTTTCACTTTCTTCCTGATGTCCTTGGACACACAAAAGTGTTGAATATTGATCAATTCCAGTTTATTGATTTCGATTTTGAAAAAAGAAGTTGTTTTTTTGTTTTGTTTTTAACATTTTATTAGGG
>NW_022107431.1:64591746-64594839 GCF_000313985.2 Echinops telfairi | reverse complement strand
ATGGCTCACTCAGTTATAGAAGTAGATAAGTTTTCTTGGGTTCCAATCTAACTCCTGTGGCTGCACTGGCTGAATAGCAGGAAGCAGAGACTACAGGCTGGTGCATGCCAAACTGAATGAATTTGAGATCATCAGTTCACTGGTGGCTCCTGGAATTGGCAGGCAACATAGCAGGAGGTAGACAAACCAGATGCAGGACACACATGCAGCAGTGAGAGTGAACTAGCTTCGACATACTATAAATTTAAACTAAGGGTAAACTACACTCTGAATGAAACCTCCCTCAATTGCAGCAAGGCTGTGCCCACGTTAAGGCAGTCTATTCTCCCCACAACTGCTTCGTTGCTTCACAGAAGATCCCATCGTGGAGCTGACCACACTGTGTTAAATCATATCATGGGAGAATCCTGGCCCACCCAATTTGACATAAAACCTAACTATCACAGCAAGCTTTTGTACATTTGCTCTCTCCTAAAACTCTTGCTTCCTTCGATATCCATGAAAGTATTTCTCTTGGGTTGGTTTGCTTTATGTTTTCCTTCCATCTGTTACTTTCTTCTTCTACACTATAGGTTCTCCTCCCACTCTTTCCTTCATGTTGACATGATTCAGAGTTTCTTCCTATGCCACTTTCCCTTGCTCCATCCACTTCCTTCATCTGATTCTCATGTGCTAGCAATCCCTACCCTTACATCTACCTGAGATCCTCCTCCAGACGACTGTATATCTCTGTCTGGGTATCCCATGGACACATTAAATACGCCATGCTCCAAGTGGGATTCATCCCTTTCACCTGAAATACATTCTCTGCCAGAATTTTCCCTCCAGAGAGTGTCACTACTTGTGGTGAAGTGAAATTGATTGCATGGCTCTTCCAGCCATAATTTTTGTAACTCCTACCCAGTGACCTCGGGTATGCTAGTACCTTGTGGAAAACACTGTAACTGTTTCTCAAGTACCCGTGCTTTTCTTCTTCCTAGTAGTAACAGAACCCATCCCAGTCACCTTTAGGCTTAGTAGGACACATGGATGTTCAAGTAGATTTATAATTCCCAGGTTTGTCCCCATGGCCAGATTCTCACCATTGGAATGTGATAGCAGTGGTGTGTACAACTTTAACTTCACGTTCCTAAAAGAAATTTGCTTGCCCTTTGCTTCCTCCTTTCACAGGGTTGGAATGCAGATGTGGAACTAGTGGACAATCTTTAACCAAGGGGAAGAGGAAATGCACTAGGGGAGTGGCACAGTTATAAAATGGAATGAACCTGCTACACTTATTAACCATGTGGTCCATGGTATACTACCCATTGCTGTTGGCCCAATAGAACAGAGAAGAACTTTCCCAGGTTGGCAAAGTCCTTCTGTTCATGGAAGTGACTGCCACACCTTCCTCCCCCAAAGTGGATTCAAATCAATCAACCTTCTTATTAACAGCCAAGCACTTAACCGCAGTCACCACTTCACTAGGGTTCTTTATCATAGCATTTTAGCCTATGTGTCAGCTGGGTTTGCCTAAGTTCTGTTCCAATAATAAACAACTGTCAAACTTCAGTGACTTAAAAAAACAACCGTTTACTTCTCTTAGATTACATGTCCAGCACAGGTCATCAGAGGAGCCCTGCTCATAAAGTCACTCAGAGATCTGGCCTCACGGAGGACTTCAATAGATACTACAATGGACACACAGGAACGAGGGGGCTGTGGCAATCCTTGCTCTGCTTCTTAAAAAGTTCCTCCGTGGAAGTCAGGCACATCCTGCCCTCAGAGTTCATTGGCCAAAGTAAGTTACAGTCTCACTTGATTCAAAAAAAGTTTGGAGAAATGTAACCCCATCCAATCATGTGACCAGAGGAAAGAGAGAACCAGAATACTTGTAACTGGCTGCTAAAATAGCGTGGAGGCCATATCTCACCTCCTTTGGTTACACAAGGGAGGGAACTCCCTCTCCATGTCTTCCCAAGGCCAATTGCCATAAGGCAGAGTTCAAACATGCGTCTACCCTCCATTCTTTTATCTATTCTCTCCCCAGCCATTCCTCCCCACAACACATTTTTTCTGTTAGGTACAACAATTGCAAAGGCCACACAGAACTCACAGACAATAATCACAAATTGGGGGGAGTTATTGGAGGAGTTAACAGATTACCACAAGTCAGGACCATAACATATTAACCACACAGTCTTTGGTCCACAGCAACACCTCCCCTCAGCTAGCAGCCAAGTCTGTCTGGTCCTCAACCTCTCAGCCACAAGGTCCCCTAGCCTCTGGCTTCCATAAGCCAGGAAGCCAGCCTACTGCCTCACAGTCTCATAATGTCAGCGCTTCTCATCTACTCTGTCTCTTGGTCTCCTGGCCTTGCCTCAGTCTCTGGCCTTGGTGTGACATGTACTCTCCTATCTCCACCACTTTAATCAGGAAGAGCTCTCAAATGTGCTCATCCGTGGTTCTTCTTCCTTGGTAGTCCCTGGAATTTTCTCTTCCAGCTTCTATAATGCCTCATCCTTACAGCTAGGGGAATAACAACATTGACCAATCCCCTAAATTAGTATTTCACACACTCCATTTGCATAGCCCCACCCAATCATTTGGTGGAAGCTTTAGAGACATGGGTAGGAGAGCCATATTAATAAACTTCAGGGAGATCAGTGGAAGATATCGTTCAGGTAGACTTAGTGCCTGGAGCTCCTGCTGCCAGACCAGAAAATTAATAGGTCCTTCGAGTGGCTGGGGGAATCCCCTGTCTGTCCGGGATCCCTACATGTGGCTGAGGGAACTTCCCCCCACCCCCACCCCTGCCTGCTGCAGTGCTGCACACAGGACAAGGCATCTATACCAGTTGTCTCCAGCACTGAACACTGATGCAGGAACCACTGCCTGGCCTCCTCTGTGATCCTATAAGGGTAATTCTGCCCAGCATCTGTGGGACCCTGCACCAAGCAGGCACACCACCCTGTTACCTTGAGACAGGGTTAGAACTCCTCTGGCCTATGGTCATGCGATTGGGGATTAGCTATCCCCTTACTTTCTACTCGTTTTCTTCTCTGTTTATTCTCTCTCCCTTCTCTCTTTCCCACCAGTCAGTCTCAGCAGGGT
>NW_022107431.1:64589668-64591646 GCF_000313985.2 Echinops telfairi | reverse complement strand
TTTTTTCTTTTTCTTTTCTCTTCTTTTTCCTCTTCTCTCTCTTTCCTTTCACATGCCACTGCTGGCTTCCAGGGCTCTACCCTCTACCTAAGGCAACTCTGTCCAAACAGCAGGGGGAACTCCAGCCTGCCTTCTGTGGGAGTACTGCACACCACACAAGACAGGTACGACAGCGTCTCCAGAGCTCCACACTGCTGAGGAAACCTCCGCCTGGCCTCCATGGTGATCTTACCAATTAGGGTATTTCTGCCTAGCATCCGTGGGACCCTGCAGCAAAAGGGAACACCCACCCACCACCTTTGGGCCGGGTTTAAACCCCTCTAACCCCACGTTCAAGCAATCAAGGATCCCCTATCTCATTGCTATTTATTTTTTTCTTCTCTCTTTCCCACCACAGTCAGTCTTAACAAGCACAGTTATTTTTCTTTTTTCTCTCTCTTTTTCCTTTTCTTTTTCTCTCCTCTCACTCTCTTTCTTTCCACATGGCACTGCTAGCTTCCAGACCCCTACCCTCTGCCTAGGGCAACTCTACACACCCAGTGGGAAGAGCTCCAGCCTGCTCCCTGTGGCAGTGCTGTGTATGACATGAGGCACTGCTGCACACAGCATGGCATGGCGTTCGGCTATCTGTTTATCTATTTGTGCTTTTATCTTTTTTTCTCTTCTTTCTTTTCTTCTTCTTTTGATTTTTCTCCTTTTTAACTCTTCTTCTATCTCTTATCTCTTTCCCACCACAGTCTCAGTAGGCTCAGTTTTTCTTTTTTGTTGTTTTCTTTCTTTTTGTTTCTTTGGGTTTTTTCTTGTTTTTGTTTTGTCTTTGCTTTGTGTGTGTGTGTGTGTGTGTGTGTGTTAGTTTGTTTTTTCATTTCTGCTCTTCCCTTTGTTTTCTCCTTTATCTCTTTTTCTTCTCTTCCCCCTCTCTCTCCTCTCAAAGCCACTACAAGCCTCCAGGTCACTCCCCTCCACCTAGGGCAACTCTGACTGCACAGTTGAGGACGCTCCCAACTACACTTGTTGGCTTTACATGCAGCTGAGGAAATCACACCCACCCTCCACTTCACCCCAAACACTGGGGGAATCTTCCCTTCAAATCCCTGGGGAAAGTCCCCCCTCCACCCCAAGCCCCTACGAGTGACTTGGGGGACTCCTTCCCACAGTTTGTGGTGTTCCATGTTTCTGCAGGGACATCTGCCCAACCTCCATGGCTATCTGTCCAACAAGGGTAATTCTACTGCCTACCATCCATGGTGCTCTACAACAAGGGGAGTACACCTACCTGCCTTCTGTGGCACTCAAGTTACAGAGGTAAAGGCCACACGACATCTGAGGGACTCCAAGTCCCGTTGGACACACAGCCATGACTTCCTGGGAGATCAGCCAGTGAAGTGCCATCATCATGGGTCCACAACCACCAGTGTCCTGTGAGAGGACTATCAAACTCACATTCCAAATAACAGAATATTGGTTGGCTATGGTAAGAGTAAAACCACAGAAAGATACAATAGTAGCCTGACCCCTCAGTGCAGCTTCCTACAGGTAGTTTGAAGAAGCACACATATGATTCCCCCAAAAGAGAGACCAGTGATCCTCAACTCAGGAATATAGTGCCAGGCTCCTCTAAAACAACACGTAAAAAGCAACCAGCCCCAACAGCCTCAACAATAAAGCAGGAAAAACAGAAGACAGTGATGGAAGAAGTCATGAACCTAATGGTTTGCATAGAGGAATCAGACATTGACTTGCCACAGAAAGAAATCTTCAGAATGCTGCTTGGAGGCCTACAGGGTATGAGGAAAACAATACATAAAAAGGATGAAATGATAGAAGAGACAAAGGCCATGCACCAAAGGGAAATGCAAGACCTAATGGATGAAATAACAAAATCTAGTAGCAAAATAACAGACTTTGCCCACAGACTTGAGGAGGCAGAGAATCACACCAATGACCTAAAGGATAACAAGGCAAACTTCAATAAACA
>NW_022107431.1:64569298-64589568 GCF_000313985.2 Echinops telfairi | reverse complement strand
AAAAAAAAAAAAAATCACATTCTTTTCAAACCCATGTAGCATATACTCGAAGATAGACCACATGCTGGGACAGGAGATGAACCTGAGTAAATTCAAGCACATAGAGCTTATACAGACTTCTCTCACTGGCCACTATGCCATAAGGCTGGAAATCAACAAAAGGATGATGAAAAAAACAAGGGTAATAAATGGAGGATGAATAACTCTCTATTGGGAAATGAGTGGGTATTGGGCCAGATCAGAGATGAAATCTGGAACTTTCTAGAAACCAATGAGAATGAAAATATACCAAAACCTTTGGGACACAGCAAAGGCGTTTATCACCGGAAGTTTGATAGCAATATGTGCACACATGAAGAAGAAAGAGAGACTTATGGTTGATATGCTGGCACAAAACTTACAGCAATTAGAGCACAGTCAACAGGACGATCCTACTAATAGCAAAAGGAAAGAAACAATAAAAATCAGGCCTGAGATATGGGAAAACTATGGGAAAAAAGTAATGCAGCTAAAAGTTGATTCTTTGAAAGGATTAACAGAATTGATAGACCGCTGTCAAACCTAACCAAAGAAAAGAAGGAACAAATTTCAATAGCAAGGATAAGGGATGAAACAAGTAACATTACAACGGGCCCTAATGAAATCAAAAGGATAAATCAAAAGGATAAATCAAAAGGATAAAAAGGGTTCATGTCCTAACAGACCACTGGGCATTTCCTAGGGTCAGCATCTGGACTGAACAGAAATAAAAATGATTCACCTCTGAGTCTGGAGAGGAAAAGGCAAGAATAGCATTACATTGAGAGTAAAGAAGAAAATCTGTTTTCTCTGAACATACAATTGAATGTCATTCACAGAGGGATGAATTTCATCCACAGAGGAAGCACTCTGCTATGCAATCAATCTTTCATTGAGACCTGGGTATGCTGCTGGGTAGTAACGATGGCTGGCAGTTCCCTGTCCCTGCAGGGAACCTTCAGCTAGGTCTACAGACATCCATTTAATTCTACAAACAAGTACTAATGTAGCTAGTGTTTAGGTAGCTGCTGTCCCTCATGCTCCTTTCTCCCACCCACACTCAAACATCAGGTGGAATTTGCTGAAATTGCAGTTTTTCAAGAGAGGTTTCCAACTTTTCCAAGTCAAATGAATTGCTGCAAAATTTTTATAGATTCATAGTTGACCTAGTTGCTTGGAAGCTATAACACTTTGTATTTAAATAAAGCAGGATTGTTGTGTTTTGATATGTTTTTGAGAGAGAGAAAATAAGGTTTCTCTGTTGATTACTTGTTTTGATGGGTAAAATTTGTTTTGTTTATTTCTTTGATTGTTTGGGCCACTTCAAGAATCAAACTGTGGAAACAGAACCAGTTTGGCAATTTAAAAGCATAGAATTTATAAATGAATGTCAGTGTAGGAAAAGATGACAAAGGAGCAGTTCTTGCCACGTGGTTTTCCTGCTGCTACCAACATATATACTCACATACACACACACACACACATACACATACACATACACACACTCACACACACATTTACACTTGTGCACACACACATTCACATGCTCACATACACTCTCTCACACACACTCACACACACATACATTCACACATGTGCATCCACATGCACATACTCATGCACACAGTCACATGCTCAAAAACACACACTCACACATACACTCATGCATACACACTCACATATCATCATCATTAAAATCATCATCAAAAGGAACAGGAGTCTGACCAGCCAGCAGGAAGGTGAAAAGGTTTGCCATTTACTGTTAGTGACTTTTTAAATATTTTTTGCAAGATCTTTGGGGGAAAAAAGAAAACGACCTTGCAAGAAAGAATTATATAACCTGGTAAGGGTGATAGGCAAATCTTCCCAACAGAGATCCTTGAGGAGTGTCATTTGTCCTCTTCAAACTGATTAAGACTATGCTATCATTTTTCACTTAGTCCATGGAATAAGGTAGTATACAAGCTCCATTAGTGTCTTCTAAAAAAGTCATAGACTTTCTCCTTAGTTTCCCGAAGTACAAGAAGTTTGATTTTATAAAATAAACAGGATGTTGAGATCACCTAAATAAACTTGCCAAGCACCTGCAGAAATAGCAGAGTGAATTCAGTCAAACTTCCCCTACCATTTGATACGTTCATAGAAAAGGGAACTAAAGCCTTTTAAAAGAATTTCCCAAACAGATGACAGAAAAGAATTTCTAGCAAGATAATAATTTTTAGAAGAAATAATTAAATTACACTTTCAGTCAGAGGCACATGGCCCTTACTTTGCATTCAGAACTACAAAGGAGTGCCTTGAAACTGTCTTGAAAGGAATCCGGGATTGCTTTATGGCAAAGAAGAACGAAAAGGCAGGAGGTCCTCTTTGCTTTTATTTCTATTTTTTTAACTTGATATTTTGTGGGTGGATTTTTGAGAGGCCAAAAAACGAATGCTTGGAAGCCAGCTTTTTCTTTTCAAAAGATGAGTTGCTTTTTCTTTTTCATAATTTTCTTTATTGTGTTGCTATTGTGGAGCACATCAAACAAAACACATACCAACAGGTTCTGCTTGTCGGATGTAGTGGCATTGAATTGTGCGACTGCTCTCAAACCTGCCCCCACCCCCTGTCTGGTTCATTCCACTACCACCCACCCAACACACACTCTAATCTTGTGAGTTGCTGTTGTCAATTTGATTCCATATAAAAACCCACAATCATGGTATCAATTCTGACTCATAGCCAACCTATATAGGGTTCCCAAAGATGTAAATAATTTAGATAACATTTTCACTATCAGTTGGGTGAGAGTTTACATCTCAGATCATCAACTTTGTATTCACCTGAAGCTATAAATCTTTACGAGAGTGGATAGCCTAATCTTTCTCCGGAGGAGAAGTTGGTGGATTTGAACCATCCACCTTATGGTTAACAGCCCAATGTTTCACCAGCAGTGCCACCAGGGCTCCTTATATAGCTAGTTCTTAAAAGAGCATAGTTCTCTGTAACATCCTGTAAACCCTGATCAGGTTTATTGCACTAAAGAATGTTAGCATTATTCAAAAGGACACGGGATGTCAAGTGACCTTTGAAAGTCATTTTGATAGAGAAGAAGAAAAGTTATCTAGACAGAAGGGAGACCATCACAATCCCTTTATCCCTTCATAATTACTGAAACTGAGAGAAGAGCTTCGAGTATTGTTAAACGTTGCCCAGGGAAATGTGAAAATCACCTTTAGAGAAAGCTTTTCATCAGTATCAAAGGCTCCAAGAAAAGGCAGAATGTGAGGAACTGCATAAGCTATTTCAGTTAGTTGACACTTTTAAGGCAGAGAGAGTCAATTATTAATATGTGTGGAAAGAGTGCTGTTGGTACCCCACCCAAATCCTCTCCATCTGGCTGCAGAATTTCATACTACGAGTGTCTTCTTTGTTATGAGAGTCACCTTGTCAGGGAGCTTCTGCCAGGATGGAAGCAGGGAGAAACAGTCAGGATCAATGCCAATCTGACTCCCCCTCTCTGTTCCAGCTCACAGCAACTTTCTGGGACAGAACCACTCCATCAGGTTTCTGAGGCTGTAAATTGGACAGAAACACAGGGCCGCGTCTTTTCCCTCAGAGTGGCTAATGGGTCTGAATGACCAACTTTGCCGTTAGCAGCACAACCAGCTGCACTTCCAGGGATGCTTGAGTGTCTGCTCAAGCATGTCATGTCATGAATGTCTGACCCCCAAAGTCTATGGGGCAGTGGAGGCCCGGGGCTCCCTGGAGGAGCCAAGCCGAGGGAACTATCCTTGCTTACATTCCTTTCACTGTGCTAGCCGACTTTCCCCACTCCACTTCTCTACAGAACTTTCCCTCAATGAACTTCTTTGCCAAGGATCCTTGTCTCAGGCTCTGTATCTGAGGGAACTGGCATAGATAACAAAATTTGAAGCCTTCTGGGCCATTATTAGATCTTCCTTTTGCTCCCTTTTCTCTCTGGTAGACAACATTCCAGATTTTCTTTTCTTCTTCTTTTGTTCCAAAACCATTTTATTGCGAGCGAATACTGATATCATACCATTCCATAGTTTAATCACATCAAGCAGTATCATGCAATGACTACCACAATCAGTTTCAAAACATTGTCTTTCTGCTTGAACTCCTTGATATCCAGTTCCCTTTACAACCCTTCCCACTTCTCCCCATCCCCCAGCTGGCAGGTACCCCCAGGAACCCTTATTCTAATTGTCTCTATAGGATCACCCATCCTGGGCTTCATATACCAAATTCAGATCAAGAATCTGACCGTTTTAGACACTTTCATGATGCGGTAGGTTTAAGGAGATCTATTTTCCTTTGGTGTTTGCATTTTAACATGACACAAAGAATTTGACTGGAATGAAGGGATCTATTGTTCATAGCTGAAGAAATTTTAGGGTATAGAGTTCATTTTCAAGCACCTAAACGAACACATATCAGATAAATGTATATTCTGCTTAAACAAAAGTTGCACCCTGACTGGAAAGGATTGGTTATAATAATTGGTCTCTATTTGCCTGGAATAGCAGAGGAAAGAGACCCAGAAATTAAAGACGCTTTAATTACCTCCATAAACTACCACTTTCTTTAACCTGAGACCAGAAGAAATGGCAAATGCATGGCTACCATTGCTAAATATTTTTATCAAGAACCCAATAGATTAATTTTGACCAAAAAGAGGGAAAGTGTGGAACATAACTTCAAATTCACATGGGAACTAGATTTACTCAATCCACTGAGAGTGGGAAAAGCTCTCAATCTAATGCCTAGAAATAATGTTTGCACCTTGATCTGACCTATGAAACCATCAACTAAACTAAACAACTGCTTAGCTCAATTAATTTTTTTCAATTCCCTCAAGCTCAACACTCATAAAGAATTAACTGCATGAGTGTAAACTGAGAACAGTTTAAAGCACAGATGAGAACTTTAAGGGGTCAAGCCACTCCCACTGTTATAAAGTCAAGGCCGACTGATAAGTGACCCTACAGGGTGGGGTAGGCAGCTCCCTAAGGTCTGAGGTTGCAAATTCAGAAGAACAAAACCTCATCTTTGTCCCAAGAATGACCGGTGGGTTCAAACTACTGGCCTTAAGGTGAGCAGCCCAACATGTAACCAACTGCTTTAAGGGGCAGAGCGCCTAAGATAAAGGTGATAAAATGTGGATTGGGTTGGAATGGTGACACAATGTGTCATAGCCAATATTAATGAATTGTTCATGTAGAAGTTAAAAATGGATACATGTTCCATTGTATATATCACCATTTAGACCCACACATATTTTTAGCATTAATATGCTAGTGTAGTTCTCACAAAATTATCACCCTTGATATTGCTGAAAGCATTCCCAGGGGCACATATGGCTTCTGCCATTCTCAGGAAGCTGCGGTGAGCTTGCTGGAGTCAGGACCCAGGGGCTTCTGTCCTTCCCCGATGTCTCCTGGCCTCTTTTCTCCCTTTGTCTGAAATCCTAGCTTATTGGACCCACTAACCCAAATTTCCCCCAAGCATTCTGTATAAAGCACATTTCATGTTATCTTAAATTTTAGAAAGTTACAATGCTCATTAATTTCTTAAATCTAAGAGACATCGGAGTAAAAAATTCCTGTTCAATGTATCAAACCCAGAATATCTTAACCTTACCCATAGAATTCTATTTTCACCACATAATTTAGAAAAGGAAAAAAAAAACTCGTCTGGTCCAACTTCTTCATTGTACACATGAAATCTTGAACCTGTGAAGATTAGCTTCTCTGATTGGCCAGCTTTCAGAATCCCTGAGTGGTGCAAACTGAGATTCAAGTTCACCTAGAGGGGCCACGGAAGAAAGGTCTGTTGATCTACATCCAAAAATTGGCCATTTGAACACTGTGGAGAATGGCTCTCCTCTGACACATGGGGGTCACCAGAGGCAGAACGGCGGACTCAGTGGCCCTGGTGCTTTGGTTTCTCTGTTGCTGTTGTTGTTGTGGTTGTTGTTTCGACTCACAGCAACACTACCTTCACAGTGCCATGTAGCATTCAAGAGACAGCACTGTCCCGGGTACATGCCAGGAACATGCTCCTGCCATGAATGGGTTTCATTGCTCTTGCTGGTCTACAGAGGTGGCCTGCACATCTCTTGCTGAGGTAAGTTTTCATGGTTCATGATTCAGTATTTAAAATATGAATCCCATATCTCCTGCTGTTTCTGTAAAAACAGAAAAGACCGTGGCAGGCTCAAGTTGACTAAACCAGTGACCCGTTTGTTTCTATTGGAGTGTTTCTGTGGAATTGGGTGTCCAAGGGGTTGGGGGTCGTGGGGGGGAGAGTTCTTTTTTTCAATTGACTGTATTTCTCTGTCCCAGCAGATCTCAGTGCATTGAAAACTCCATTTCTTTCTTTCCTTCCTTCTGTCCTTCTTTCCTTCGTGTTGGCATTTTTAAAACAATGTGCTTAACTTTGTTGTTGTTGGGAATTTATACAGCAGAACATGTTCCCATTCAACAATCTCTCCTCAGCTGTAATTCTGTAGCCATGACCGCAAACTCTGGCTGACTGCTCCTCCCCTGTGGAAATCAACTCACTGCCCGTATGATTTTTTAAGTTACTGTTGTCAGGGCTCTATTTCTATAAATAATGTTAATGAAAATTATAGGGTCTTTTTTGTTCTTTTGTATGTAGTCATTCTAGATACCTATTCCTGCTGGGTTAGGCTATCTCCAACTGTTATTTAATAACAGTTTGACCTTTTGATGGTGGAATCAGACTGAAAGGCGATCTCATTCCATGAAAAACTGAAGTGTTTACACTCAAAATACATTTGAGTGTGACTCATGAGAAGAGGACTCAAAGTTCTCCAGAGATGAGTTTAATGCATATCAATTTATAAGTAATCCGAGCTGTGGGGAGTGTGATTTTGCAGAAATAAAGCCTCAGGCTTCATTCTTCCTTTCTAGCTTACCTTAGGAAACTGTAGCTAGCAGTCACTAGTGCTGGAAAGAAAATCAGCCATTTTATATTCGTTTACTAGTCTGTCCTTTATCTGGGTCTAAACACATTTATAAAGAAACTCTTAGGGCATCTTGCATGATCACTACCCGTGTTGTCCCGTCAGCATGAGCAGACAGAGAATCTTAACAACAGTGTTTCTCACTCCACAAAGGAAAGCTCCCCCACCCTCCCTCAGGGAAGGAAACCAAAATTGTATGTCTGTGTGGACACAGTTCTTAGTACCACAGAAATCAGGGTGTTTAGACTCTGTAGACTAACATTAGCTTTCGAGACAAGGCCTCCCTTTCCTCTTACAAAAGGAGCGCTAGTAGTATAGCTATTAAGAACCAGGCTGTGAACCACATGTTCAGTGGTTCAAACTCACCAGCCACTTCAAGAGAGAAAGGTCAAGTCTTTCTGTTGCCCTAAAGATCAGCAGCCTCAGGAATCCGCAAGGGCGGGTCTATTCTAACCTACAGGGTTGCTATGAGTTGGAATTGACTCAAAGGTAGTGGGTTTGGGTTTTGGATCCTCCTATCAAAACACAAGCAAGAATGTCCCTGGGCTTCCAATTTTCCCATCACCCTAGTACAGTTTCCCTGCACAAGGGCTGAAGGAGAAGAAAACAAAATTAATCCTTCCAAGCTTATATGTAGAAACACAATATCTCAAAGGTACTATGCATCAGTATTGACTCAATGGTTGTGTTTTTTTTTCCCCCACAGTTTTAAAAGGGTGTTGAACATGATCTCAATTCTGTGCTCCACATTTCACACAGGAACAGTCTGCTCTTCCCAGAAGTGGTGTCATCATCATTTCTCCCCCTTCACTCTTGGAAAGGGCATGAAAACCCTTAGAGAGACAATCTCCCCCTTCTCAACTTCCGTAGTGACTCAAACTTCCACATCCAATGTTATAGATCAGATTATGTTCCCTCCAAAATAAGTGTTGTACTTGGCATTCCGTGATGCTCACCTTCCTAGCATGATTGCTGAAGAAAAAATGGGTGCACAAGCATATGTGGTGAAGGCAGCTGATGGTGTTTGATATTAAAAGATATAGCATCTGGGGTCTTAAAGGCTCGAAGTTAAACAACAGGCCATCTAGCAGATGCAACAAGCCTACATGGAAGAAGCACACCAGCCTGTGTGATCATGAGGTGTCTATAGGATCAGGTAACAGGCATCAGAAGACTCAAAACAAACAAACATATTGTTGAGAATTAGAGGGGTCAGAGCAGAGACTCAAAACCCGTATGTAGACAATGGGACATCCCCTCATAGAAGGGTCACAAGGAAGGGACGCGTCAACCAGGGAACAGTATAGCTGCAAAGAAACATACAATATTTCTCTGGTTCCTTGAGGCTTCCTTACCCTCCACTATCATGACCCCATTCCTACCTTCACTTCAGGCTAGACTGTATGGATTGTTATAAGAGCTGTTAAAACCCCCAATAAAATATTTTTAAAATAATAATTATAATAAATAAATAAGTGTTGTAAATTCTAACAGCAAAGAGAGATTATAATCTCATTTGATCATGAATTGTCATGGTGTTAAGAAGACATTGCTGGGTTAGGGTATCTCTTGAGTCCATCTAACAAAATATAAAGAGATCAAACAAGCAAGTAGAGAGAGTGTCTTGTCAGTAAGTGTCTACAACAGAGTGAGTCTTGTCAGTAGAGAGTCTCCAAGGAAGTGTGAAGAGAGAGAGAGAAGTGTCTCCTGCCTCCAAGAAGAAATACAGGATTTTCCAGAATTCTCAGGATAAGGTCATGCCGACAGAGACCTCGTTGGCTATGATCTGATTGACAGACTAGACTCCACCCCTTCATTCTTAATCCTCTCAAGTCCCAAACTGACACCAGATTATGTAACTACCACAAGACCCAAATGTGCTGACATTAGTCATTTGTATTCTGAAATATTTTTTTCTGTTGGGGGACATTGAACAAAAAGGCATTTCTGTGGATAGAGGATGGTGATTTGTCAGTCTTCTGAGGAAGTGATTTCTTCTAGAACAGGGAAATGTAGTAACCTGAAATCCAGGCACACAAGCTATTGACTAGGAGAAATGGGCTCAATATATTTATGAAAATTTAAGCAAATACACACAAACATACTCAGATGGTTACTTTCACTTGTTAACTTGACTAAGTTATGGTTTCAAATGATTTTGTCAAATACTAGATGTGCTGTTATTACATAATACAAGATAATGCAACAACGGGTATCACCTTCCATAATCTAATCTAACCTAATGCATTGAGTTGAAATGAGGGTTCCTGAGGTTGGGATCTGCCTTCAGACTGAAAGTAGATATTCTGGTAGATCTCTCTCTCTCTCTCTCTTGCTCTTGATCTTACTCTCATTCCCTCAACTGCATTTTTCCACTGCCTGACATACAGATCTTGAAGAAACCTCAAACTACAGTGAAACAGTCCACGGGGTTGGTGTCCCACAGGTAGTATAAATGGAAAGTTGAGGCAGAGAACTAGCTAAGGTAATTGCACACTGGTCTGATCATCAGAGAGCAAGAGCCAGAAAGGTGAGCTTCGCCAAGCCACTTATGTATTTGCCCTTCAATTAAACTGCAACCTTATTAACCCCACACGTGTTTATTGGCCAGTTGGCACAATAAACCTACCTATCACACCATGTGTGTGAATTATGGTGCTGATTAAGAAGGCTGAACATACCATGAACTGCCAAAGAACAAATAAATCTGTTCTGGAATAAGTACAACAAAAATGAGCCATAGAGGCAAGGATGGTGACACTTTATCTCACAAACTTTGGCCATGATGTCAGGAGAAACCAGTCCCTGGAGAAGGACATCATGCTTGGGTAGGTAGAGGGGCAGTGAAAGAGGGAAGCCCTCCACAAAACATTTGACCCTGTGGCTGCAACAATGAGCTCAAACTTAAGAACACTTGTGCGAATGGTATAAGACTGGACAGTGTTTCTCCTGTTGTACATGGGGGTCACTCTGAGTTGGAACCAGCTCGATGGTGTCTAGCACACATGTGTGTATGTACACAAATATATATGTATGTGTGTGTGGAGTTATATATATTTATACCCATATACATACAAGGGTAAATCTAAAAGGATTGCTACAAATTCTTAGAAGTCTTTATTAAACAAAGACACTAAAATGTGAAACTACTATTTATTGACATATCTCCCAACCAGCTCTATATAATTCTAAAGGTAACATTTCTGTCTCTCTTACACTTCCCAAAAGAATATCAAAATGGTGGTTTGGACATCCTTTCAAAGACGAACAGGCAGAAGGGGCGGGTGGGTGAGGGAAGGTTCCTCAACAGAAATCTGGGGGTCAGTCCCTACTACCAATGGACAGGTACATGGGCATGTGTCAGGTGGGTGAAGGAAGGCTCTTCAACAGAACTCTTGGGGCCAGTCCCCACTACCAATGGACAGGTATGTGGGCACATGTTGGGTGGGTGAGGGAAGGCTCCTCAACAGAACTCCGGGGGCCAGTCCCCACTACCAGTGGACAGGTACATGGGCACGAAGGGAGAGAAACGCCTTGACACAACATCCCTGGCCTTTTTCTCGCAGTGCAATTTTGGCAGTTTTCTTTAAAACCTTCTTCCTAATAAGTCCCTGTAACCTTGATTGTGTGCTTCAAGATCTATTGATTCTCCCCTTTAAAATCACCCCTCTTTGACCTTGAATGTAATTGGCCCCATGGATCCCCTCCAAAGGCACTATTTGTACTGGACCTTTTTTTTTTTTCTTCCCTGAAGGAACTTCAATGACACTCAGACAAGTATCTTACTGAAAGAACTGTCTGCAGCCATTTACTAACTGCAGTGTATGTTCAAACTCACTTTTTTGGAATAAGACCATGCGTGTATGAACTAGAACCTTGGTCCTCATGCTTTTTGACTTGTCCTCTTATATATAAGGAGTTCTGTTTCACTAAAGAATACCAGTACACACATATGTATATATGCTCAATTTCTCAGGTAGGAGGTAGCTATGGTAAATGGGATTTTGGTCTTTGTGATGTTCACACCACCTGTGGCTATGTTTACATTACATGACAAAAGGGATGTGTTATACTGAATAAGACAAAAGCAAAGCAACAACAAAATCACTGCCACCGAATTGATTCAAACTCATAGGGGCCCTATTGGACAACGTAGACCTGCTCCTTAGGGTTTCTGAGACGTTAAATCTTTAAGAGAGCAGACAGCAGCCTCTGTCTCCTGAGGAGCAGATGGTGAGTTTGAATAAACGTCTTGCAGGGAGCAGCCCGATTCTTATTCCACAGTGCCACCAGGATTCCTTGGAATGAAGGTTATAAAGAGGTAGTTTCTCCTGGATGGTAGAAGGGGACACAAGCTAATCACCAGAGTTAAAGCTGAAATGGAGATCAGAGATTGAAGTATGAGAAGAGTTTGACCTACATTGCTGACTTCAAAGAGGGAGATAAGGGGTCAAGAAACAAGGAATACACGTGGCCTCTAGAGTCTAAGAAACATCCATAATCTCGAGTGTATCCATACCTATACATTCCAGAATCTCGAGTGCATATGTACATATATTCCATAATCTCAAATGCATCTATACCTATACATTCCATAACCTCGAGTGTATGTGTACATATATTCCATAAACTCAAATGCATCCATACCTATACATTCCATAATCTCGAGTGCATATGTACATATACTCCATAATCTCAAATGCATCCATACCTATACATTCCATAATCTCGAGTGTACCTATACCTATACATTCCATAATCTCGAGTGTATATGTACATATATTCCATGATCTCAAGTGCATACATAACTATATATTCCATAATCTTGAGAGCATACGTATCTATACATTCCGCCCCCGAAAGCCCCTCGCCATCACCATCAGCCAACAAGAAAACCAGCACCTCTGTCCTAAAACTCATAGGGCTCAATTCCGTCAACAACCTTAATGCGGCTGATCCTCCCATATACTCCAGATATGATGCCAGGTTAAGGTCCCCACAACCTTGACTGTGGCCTTCTGAAACTCAGAGCAGAGAAACCAGCTAAGCCCACCAGACAGAATCTGGCTGACAGAGCTTGGGCAATAAGTCATGTTGAGACCACCCCAGACTGACCCATCACAATTTTCTGTACTCTTTTGACAGCTGTATAATTTTACATGGAGCAGTGCACCATGTGAATGAAAATGGTGGGCTCTTACGGATGAACATGTGGGTGGTTTTCAACAGTCTACTCTCCATAGTGCTAACTCTGGCTGCTGTTGTCCTTAAAAATGCCATTTTTCCCTTAGCAGACTGTTAGGACTCCTTAAAACAAAGCAAGGCCTGCAGATTTATTGCTAGATGATGACAGAGGAGCCATGAAAAGCAGCTAAATAACCAATAAGGATTTCAAGAGGAAGTGATTCTTCTTATTGATAAATCATTAGAGTTCTGAATCTAGCTGGAACTGTTACTATTGGTGAGCTAATACCAGCACATATAAGCTCTTAATTCTCTCAACAAACCGATGGTAGAGAGATACAGCTCCCAATATTTCAAAGGTCAGCAAGCATCAATACTGATTGTCTAGGAGGTACAACATATTAAGCGTTGTTCATCTACTCTGACTCCCAAGTCCTCTTGGTACCATCCCCCAGCATACAATCCAGTAATACGTAGTAAGTTTTCAGTAAGTGTTTAACATGTGATGGATATATCCATGCACATTCGCACATCTATCCCTTTACTTCAGCGAGTATGTCATTATTTCAATTTGTGAATGATGATTCCTTTCACAGAATAGCATGAAGGGTGTGTTAGTCCAGATAGACTAGAGAAACAAATCCATGGACACACATATGTGTATAAGAAAGAACTTTATATACAAGGGCAATTGAATATTGAGAAAACATCCCAACTCAGTCCATATCAAGCCCATACGTCCAGTTTTAGCCCATATGACCGATACCAATCTATAAATTCCTCTTCACACTCACGAAACACATGTAATGATGCCGAATGCAGGATGATCACAGGCCAGTGGGTGGAAAGTCTTGTGGATCCAGTGGTGGTATAAGCATCTCAGTGCTGCAGTGGTCTCCACGTGGCTTCTCCACCTATGAGGCTGAGGCTGCCATCAGCCTGTCTCCACGTGGCTTATCAATAAGAATTTCTAGCAAGGACTGAGCATGTAACCCGCCTCTAGTGAGCTATTTATCACCTTAGCGTCTCCAATGAGGTCATCAAGCTGTGACCTGATTGACAGGCCAAACATCATCCCTTCACTCATAAGTCTCAAATTGACAATAGATTATGTAACTACAACAAAGGGCAAACGTGTTTAGTACATACAAAGGTTTGCTTTAGTGACTGTTTAAAGTTACTTCGATCAGTAACATGAGTAATTAAAGAAAAGAAAGTAGTCAAGGAGTTGTGTCTATTTTATACATGTCTAAAATTACCTAATTATACTATCCTCTGCCTACTTCTGCATTTGTTTGCAGATTTTCTCAATATTGCTATTATTTTTCTTTTGCATGTAAGATTTTGTAGCTAGACAAGTCATGTGTTTACATTAATGGGTACATGCAGGATTGTTGAGTTTTTTTAATTTTGTATTGTGTATAATAGATTTTGATAACTATTTTGAGGGCAAGTATGTCTCAATGGATTCTAGGAGTAGGATAGATGAGATAAAGAATGAGGAAAATATATCCTTGAGTATTACATAATCCCAAACACCATACCTTCCCATAACATATGGGAATGTTATCCCATACGTTCCCATAACATAGGGAAACGGTAAGTATACTTACAGGCCTGCCTCCTTGTACAGAATCCCGAAGAGAGAAACGTTTTACCCAATCTCTCCTCATGGATACAGCACTTCATATGGTAACCTCTCAGCACACCAAATGTCACTGATGAACTTCTTTTGATTTTATAAATTTATGCAAGCCCATGTCTGGATGTCAGCTTGTACTATACCTGGTGTGGGGGGAAGGGTTCTCCCTGGAAACCACAGGTACTAAAAATTTGGAAAATGTACAAAATGTACTTAGACATATGTGTCATGAATTAAGTCATGATAACAAATGTTATAGAAGCCCTGATTGTTCCTAGGGCATTAAGAGACAAAAGCTACTCCCTTATATTCCCTACTTCAATTATGTGTGAAGTAGGCTAACATTAGTTTTCCCCTCACCAGCATGTTCCAAGAAAAAATGAATATGGTAAGTATTCAAAATTACTTGGGTCCATCAAAGTGTCAAGTCATTAAAATTTACTGAACTATCATTCTATCATTTATCTCAAAGACATGAAAGTTTCATTTTGGAGAAGTTAATGGAATGTCTTTTTCACACTCACAAATGGTGTCATCCAGCCTGTTGGGCATGTGGTTGCCATGAGTCAGAGCCCACTCAATAGCATCTAGCATCTGTTGTTGTTAGGTGCTACCAAGTCAACTTCAACTCCTAGGGACCCCATGTGATAGAGTAGAACATAGAACGGATCCATTGGGTTTTCTAGGCCCTAATCTACAGGAACAGATCACTAGGAGTGATCTCCCATGGAGTCACTGGGTGTGTTCAAATCACCAATCTTTTGTTTAATAGCCAAGTGCCTAGCCATTGTGCCTCAAGGACTCTTAGGCAATGGTGGAGATCAGATTGGAGACAATCAGAGTGTAGAACCTAAGCAGGACTTAGGGGCACCTTGGGAGACACGCTTGACAATCTGCCTCAAGGCCACACCCTGGATTATACTCTGGGGCACAGATCTAAGTTGGCATACACTGGGTCACCATGAGTCGGAATCAATTCAATAGCAACCGGCAACAACAGGAAAAAGTATAAAAACCCAGCTTTATAGTTTCTCTACTTTAGCTGTGTACATTTAGTCAAAGCTGCATTCCAATGTACAATTACTTAACATTTCACGTTATTTACAACTATCTTACCAAAATGTGTGCTTTTGACCCTGTTTATAAATGATGGATAATTTCTTCAATTTTCACTTTTTTAATGAGAGACATTTGCAAAAGTATCTGACATCCATAGAGAGTCCTCTTTTTAAGTGCTTTTTTTGGTGTATATTGCTGATGGGTCTTTTCTAGAGCAATGTGCTTTCTGTCTATAAAAGGTATTTCACATCAATGCATTTCACACTCGATAATTGGTTTTCTCTTGGCCTGACTTTCAGTCTGCTACTTGCTGAATGTACCTACACTTTCAATTGAAGGATGATGCTAAGGACACAATTACATTGAGGTGTCCATTAAACTAATCATCCTTTTCAAGCATTCAGCATGCCAGAGCTCTGTGACAGGGATGCCATCTGCAACTTTAAAGCTCAGACACAATTATGTTTTATTTTATTGTGTTTTTGTTCTTTCAGAGTGAGACCATTTAACAAATTGCAGCTGAGGTAGGCAGATTGTGAACTCTATGTGGGGTAAAATTTGTGTAAGTTTAGTTGATTATTTCCACCGCTGCAGAGATGAAGGTGCTGAAACAAATGAAGCCATAGTTGTGGCCATTTCTAAAGTAAGGTCTACCCCTAATTTTACATCTATAATGGTGAAATCTCAAAGATAACATTCCAAAGCATATCCCAGTCAGAATCTGTATCAGGCTGGGGTGTCTAGAGAAAGAGGACCAGTGGCCCTCATATATATATGAAAGAACTTTATATCAAGATGTAATTGCATATCAAGAAGGCATCCCAGCACAGTCCAATTTAAGTCCATGGATCTGACACCAGTCTGAGCCCTCCACAGACTCACATTTACACCAAAGAGTGAAGCAGAATGCAGGGAGATAACAGGTGGGTGGGTGTGGAGTTGCACACCAGTGGAAACGTGACAGCTCTCAGGGTTGGGTGGTCCACATGGGGCTGCCTCTGGAGGCAGACACAGATTTGCAGCAAGCAGGAAGATGAAGAGGGAGGTGGGGAGGGGTCGCCCATGTCACCATTATAAAATGGTCACCCATTCCAGGAGGCATCATCATCAGGCTGAGACCTGATGCATAAGTTGTACTCTACTCCTACACAAGTGCAAGTTGACATAAACTCTAACTGCCACAGATTCTATAAAACTTGAGTTCTTTGTTGAACCTACATCATTCAAACCATACCAGCCAGGGAAGGAAAATCCACTCACTGTCATCTATTTGGTTCTGACTCATAAGGAAGAGGCTATACAACTTTGTGAGAGCAGATAGCCTCCTCCTTGTCTCAAAAAAGCAGCTGGTGGGTTTGAAATGCTGACCTTTCAGTTAGTAGACCAATACCTACCCAATAAAGCCACCATTCCATAGCAACTTGTTTCGTAGTCACTCCAAACTAAGAGCCAAAGCAATTAGACAATAGTCATTGTGTTTAATATATTAGAAGCAGGCAAGTTCTCTTTTCAGAACATATTATCTTCATCTTTGAAAAAACTAGTGTGTAACACAGGGTTCTCTAGAGAGATAAAACCAAATTGCTGATAATTTAATATATTTATTTATTAATATAATTAGATATATAACAAGAAATGAACTGTTAAATCATATACAGATAAATATATAATACAAGAAATAAACAGTTAAATTATAAAGCACTACAAATGGCTCAGTGCAACTCACGTCCGTGAGAGAGTTGTGAGAGACTAGCAGTCCTTCAATCTAGTCTGCTGCCAGATCTTCCTCTATTTATAGAGAGAGCGAGGCTATGTCAGCACAGCAGCCAATCACAAGGCAGGTCACCAACCGCCAGTTCCCAGCTCCAGAGATGTCTTAAAGGGACCTCAACTTACAGCGACATAGTCCACAGGCTAGGCGTCCCACAGGTAGTGTAGCCTTTAAATTGAGGCACAGAGCAAGCAAGGCAGTCGCACACTGGTCCGATGATCAAAGAGCAAGAGACAAGAATGGCAAGGTTCACCAAGCCATCCATCTCTCCGCCCTTCTGTCAATCCCACTTGTGTCTATCAGCCAGGCTGGCACAATAAACTATCTCAACCAGTTACTGCTTCTGTTGAATTTACCGCAAATATTCTGACAATATTATTAGTTATTTGAATACTTCCAGGAATTGCAAAATTCACTCATAATGTCTTGTGGGAAATTGGGGTATAACAGAAAGCTGAAATGAAAAATAGCAGGTCATCCTTTGGTTGTCTGAAGGTTTTTCTCTTTACATTATGTGTTTGTTTACTGGAGTAACAAACACAAGGGAATTATAATGCAGAATTTCATCAAAAGTATAACGAGTTTATGAAACTACTAAACACATATTGCCAACATAGTTCCATCTAATTATTTAGGCAGAATGAGCCCTGGTGGTGAAATGGATATGCGTTGGGCTGCAATCCTCATGGTCAGCAGTTTGAAACCACCAGTAGCTCCTTGGGAGATAAACTGGGCTTTCTGCTCCAGTAAACAGTTACAGTCTCCAAAAAACCACAGGAGGTCGCTGAGTCAGCACTGACTCAATGGCAGCGAGTTTGGTTTATTCCAGTTCATAACAAAGATGGTCTTGTCCGTGATGACAGGAAAAGTTGCAGCTCTGCTATGATGATCAGCTCCACAACTGATACCCATGAGGCAGGAGTGAAAGTGACCAGAGCTGATGCAGAGCAGAGAGGCTCCTGCATGGACGCTGGCTCCCAAACCTTCCATCGCCATCCCTTTCAGTCGATAATGACACTGGTGCTTCTCCTCTCATGGCCCTTTTCAGTTTAACATGCAGTAGACTGCAACCCACTCATCATATGCCTCAGGCACGATGCTGCTGGAGCCAGTCTAGAAGAGAATCCAAGAGACAGACTCAGGCGGTCTTTTAAGCAAGCTCAGCTCTCTCTCTTCAGCTATTAAGAGTTCCTTCTTAAGAGAACCCTTGATCCCTATAGTGAAATACACTCTTAGAGATTGCACTCCTAAGGCCTTATAGAGTCATTCCCAGGCAAGCCATAAAGGAAAAGTCATAAAGCAACTGAATAACAATCCAGGCAATCATGGGAGAGGCAGTGTGTGGTGGCTAAAAACATAGGCTCTAGCCCCAGACTTTCTGAGCTCTAATCCTATGGCTGGTATGTGATTTAATCCTTCTGTGCCTTAGATCCTTCACTTGTAATATGGGTATAATAATAGCACTTACCTAATGGGGTTGCTTTCCCCACTCATCTTAGTTTGTCCTGTGGTGATTTGCATATTGCTGTGATGCTGGAAGATATGCCTCTGGTATTTCAAATAACAGCAGGGCCACCCGTGGTAGATAGGTTTCAGCAGAGCTTCCATACAAAGACAGGTTAGGAAAAAGGAAAAGGCAATCTACTTCTGAGAGATTTGTCAGTGAGAAGTTTGTGCAAACAGCAGAATATTGTCTGATGTAGCACATAGACCGAGGCAATCATTCAAACAGAATAAGGAAATACTGCATGGTTTAAAATCAGGAATGGTGTGAATAATGGTTTCATCCTTTTGCCATAATTATTTAGTCTGTATACTGAGTGTGGTAGTTACATAATCTGTTGTCAATTTGAGACTTACGAGTGAAGGGGTGGAGTCTAGCCTGTCGATCAGGTCACAGCTTGATGACCTCATTTGGAGGCACTAAGTAGATAGATAAATAGCTCACTGGAGGCAGGACACATGCTCACTCCCTGTGAGACATTACTGAGGACAAGCCTCATGGAATTATGCTGATGCAGCCAGAGCTTTGAGCTGGAGGAGCCATGTAGAAACCCACGCAGCGCTGAGATGCTTACACTGCTACTGGATCCACAAGACTTTCCACCCACTGGTCTGCAATATTCCTGCTCTTGGCATCATTGCACGTGTTGTGTGAGTCTGAAGAGGAATTTACAGACTGGTACTGGACATATGGGCTAATATCGGACTATGGATTTTAGCTGGACTGGGCTGGGATGTTTTCCTAATGTACAATTACTCTTTATATAAAGCTCTTTTCTATATGCATGTGAGTGTCTGAATTTGTTTCTCTAGTCTACCCAGACTAACACACTGAGCAAATATTCTGAGAAGCTGGACTGTCGGAGAATGAACTCAGCATCAAAATTGGAAAGAGGCTTATTAGAACCTGTGATATGAAAACACAACCTTGCTTGGTGAAAGCTAAGAGAATTTGAATCACTGATGAAGATCATGGACTACAGCCTTCAGTGTGGATTACAATTCACTGTAAAGAAAACAAAAATCCTCACAACTGGACCAATAGACAACATCATGATAAATAAGGGGAAAAACCTTGAAATTGGCAGAAGCACCAGGAAGCCTTGACGTTTCCTAAAGGCAAGCAGGCTGCTGTTTAAATGTACGTTGGCCTTCAACTGCCACAAAGGCAATCTGCTGAAAAGTCTCTTTCAAGTTGAAAACGAACAAGCAACATCTTAAATGAATCCAGCTGTTTGTTTCAGTTCTCGTTTTTCAAGTAGTTGAAGCCAAACACTTTGATTTCCAGATACGACTGCATATGCAGACAGCCCAAGATATTGATTTTGGGGAGAGGGTTGGGAGGGGGGACTTATTCAAATAATGGTAATGTCCCTCCGTGGTGAGAGTCCTCATCTTTCAGATGTTAATTGGGAAATAATGAAGCCCTTCAGCAAGCTGCAGAGGGATGACCCCACACCCTTGAGCAAGCGCCTGTCCTCCTTACGTTCCGCAGCTGACCTCTCTGGACTGTGAAGGAAAGTAGATGCCACTTTTTCTTTTGCTGCGGTTCTCATGCAGCAGTTCCTAGACCGCAGATCCCCACGTCTCCTGGTGTGAGCGTTTGGTGCAGTACATCTGTCATGAGAACCAGGGACCCGTGTGTTAAATGAAAATGGCTTCTAACTCTCTGGGTGCTGAGTCCTCCTCAAGAGCCGCCACAATCTTCCCAAGCATTTAAAGTATTTGCAGCTGGGTTTTCCTCTATTTTATTTTGTTATTGTTGGTAGCTTCGTTGACTCTTTGCTGTGTGTTTTTGTATGTTCTTCAGTATCCAAAATCCAGGATGGGTGACTCTATAGCAATGATGCCTTGTGGGATGGCAGGGGAGGCTGGGGAGATACGGGGAGCTAATAACAAGGAATACAAGGGAAAAGAAAATGTTCTAAAATTGACTGTGATAATTATTGTACAACTCCTCTTGATATGATTAAACTATTGAATTGTATGATCTTTGGATTATGTCCAAAAACACTGTTTATAAAAATGTTTTTAATTCATTGCCCACTTGTCTAGAGATGGGCATTGGGTCCCCATCACGTGCCACCCTCATTGAC
>NW_022107431.1:64563925-64567882 GCF_000313985.2 Echinops telfairi | reverse complement strand
AAAAAAGATGATCTTTGCTCCACAACTGGAACAAACAGAATTGCTTCCTTAAAGGGAATCCTTGGTTTTCATAGTAATCGCATTGATAACTAACTGAATCAATTCTGCAGAGCAGAAAACAAATATGAACTTGGTCGAAGGTGAGGACTTTACCCTCTTCCCCGCCCATCACTCCAGGGACAACTGCACTCACAGCGACTCGCTAGTTCTCCAGTTACTGGCTGTGTCTGGACCGGGCTGAGATGGGCCAAGGTGGAAGCAAGGACTCCCAGGAGATATAGCAGATGGAGAGCTGGATGTAGACCCAAAGCGCCCAGGTGTCAGGATACATTAGCGATTCTCAGCTGGTGGAGATTCTGTCTCCCCACTATCACGACCAACGCCAGCATCAACACCACTCAGCATTATCAGGAGACAATTTTGATTGTTGCTAATGGAATCCATTGAGTTGAGGCCAGAGAGGCTGCTAATCATCCTACAATGCACAGGAAACCTTCTCACCATGAAGCCCTGCCCAACCCCACTGGCCAGAGGGATGAGGTTGAGAGATCGCGCCCACCTGGTCATACCTTGGGAGGAGAGAACACGTCCCCACAAAACAAAATGTTGTTTCTGTGAATGAGAGTATCTGTTTGTTTTTAGTTTTTAAGAAAACATGTGAAGGTAAAGCCTGGCAAGAAATGCAGATAGAAAGTATTGTGTACAAGCCTATGTTTATGTAGTATTTCAAGGTTTATGCTGCTGGATCTCAGAGCTAGCATCTCTGACAGCCTACTCAGAGTTCCCACGAGGACCTGTGATCATGAATTCTCAGCACAAAACTCAGAGCCATAAGGAGGTCCTCTTATCACATTTTTTTTTTATTTTTCTGAAACAGAAGTGCCTTTCCTAGGAAGCAAGGACTAAGGCTGGTTATAAGGAACAGGGATTATTTATACTGTTTAGGACCAGCTTTAGGACCAGGCAGAGTTTCATTCTGTTGTGCACAGGGTCTCTATGAGTTGGAAGGCTAACAACAGTTAATGTTTCTGAAAGACATTATGGAATGCTTTGCTTTCAGAGTGTGAAGGTATTGTCTGCAAAATGGATTTGTAGCAAAGAATCCCCTGGCTAAATTCACTGATAAAGAAACGTATTTTTGTAGGACATTCTATTAGACTTAATATTTGCGACCCTAAATCCCCTACAGTAATGCTTGCACACCCTCCAAGTATTTCTCCCCATTGGGACCTTTTAAGAAGTTGATGGAATGATATGTTTGTTGGAAATGGGCTTGGGTGGAAAAAGGAAAATCAAATTGTGAGTTTTTTTGGTCAAATCTTTTATCGGTACTTTATTTGTGTATCTATTTATTTGGTGTCCAGAGTGTTGTGTTCTGGTGTTAACTGCATTAGCTGACGGACCCCAGGCAACGGAAGATAATATGGTTACATGATTCCCCTAAAGCCCATTTAAATCTCAGATCTGGGATTGAACCCCTTACCCTATAATATGTGCTATTTACATTATGACACTCTGTATATGACTGAGGCCTCTTTAAGCTTGAAGCCTTGGCTATTAAAAATAGAGTAGGTCTCCACCTCTGAGCTTTGGAGGCTGAAAACTAACAACTCGCTTCCATCAAGTCGATGTTCACTCAGAGTGACCTTATAGAACAGGGTAGAATTGCCGCTGTGAGTTTCTGAGACTGTATCACATTAAGGGAATAGAAAGCCTCATCTTTCTCCCTAGAAGGGACTGGTGATTTTGAACGGCTGACCTCAAGGCTAGCAGCCCAGTGTGTGACCCTTAGGATCCTTTTAGAAGGTGAGTCTGGAATAAAGGAGTCAGCAGAGTCATGTTGGCTCTAGGGAAGGACCTTCCTCCACTTTTCCAGCTTCTGGTAACTCACTATCTCACCACTATTGACTAATGCTGACGCATAGCAACCCCTGTGGGTTTCTGACACTGTAACTGTTAATGGGAGTAGAAAGTTCAGTCTTTCCTGTAGGAACAGTTGGTGTTTATGAACTACAGACCATGCGTATCGCAGCCCAACAGGTAACCATCACACCCCCAGGCTCCTTGTTAGTTGCCCAGAATCCTTTGTGTCCCTTGACTTACAGGGGCATATCGTTCCAATCTTTCCTCCACTGTCAAGCAGAGTTCTTCTTGTGTGTCTCTGTGTCTAAACTGTCCACTTCTGACAATCCAGTATGACTACATCTGACCTTTTTTCAATGGCAAAGGCCTTATTTACAAACAAAGTCATATTCACCAATAAATATATATAACAGGGGGAGGGACACAGTTCAAGCCACAACACCCACTGCTGGAAGTGGAGTCATCCTAGAATCTCCATTTCCCAGCATTCCCACTTTCTCTGGTTTGAGTTTGCTTAGCTAAAATACAAGTCACTCTAAGGGCTGGTTTTCATTGCCGCTTTCAGATGACTTTTAGTAAATAATCAGTCTATCTGAATTTCTCCCTGATTTCAAGATGACTTCTGCAGGCAAAGAGGCTAAGCACTGTCATCATGGTAGGAGAAACTCAATTTCTGATCTCTAATTCCCAGGCATCCTGCATATTCCCTGCTGAATCCTGTGGCTGGCTTCATTCATATTCTTCAGCAGTCTCACAATCATCCCCACTTGACTCTGGTTCCTTTCAGCTCTTGCTGCCCAGACAAATCCCAAGCCCCATCCCACACTGGATGTGACTGCAGGGTCAGTGTGGTCTTGGCCCCCATCATACACTTAGCCGCCTCAATTCAGCGGTTCTCAACCTGTGGGTCGCGACCCCTTTGGGGAGGTGTCAAACAACAGGGGTCAACTAAGACCATCGGAAAACACATATTTCCGATGGTCATAGGAACCGAGACACCGCTCCTCTATCCATCTTCAGGCAGGTTTGCCCATATGCAAATATGCCCACATACTTGCTGTGAAGTTCTGTCAGCCGAATCTATGAAGCAGAACAAACTAAAACACCACTTTGATAGCAAGCATCCAAGCTTTACCGACAAGGATACCAACTATTTTAGAAGGAAAGCTGATGGACTTAAGAAAGTCAGATTTGACACTGGTGGCAAGTACCACAAACAAAACATAGCAGCCATTGAAGCTTCATATTTGGTGGCACTCAGAATTGCCAGAGCTATGAAACCTGACATCATTGCTGAGGATTTACTGTTGCCAGCAGCCAAAGACATTGTTCAAGTTATGATCAGAGACGAATATGTTACGAAATTGAGTGCAATTTCCTTATCTAATGACACTGTATGCAGAAGAATAGATGACATGTCTGCTGATATTCTTGATCAGGTAATCCAGGAATTTAAATCTGCTCCACTTCTAGTATTTAGCATCCAGCTTGATGAATCTGCAGAATTTGCAAACTGTTCACAATTACTGGTTTACATGAGATATATTATTGATGGTGACTTTAAAGATTAGTTTCCTTTTTGCAAACCTCTTGAAATGACAACTACTGCACGTACTGTATTTGGCACAGTTGGTTCATTTCTGAAAGAGCATAAGATCTCTTGGGAAAAGGTTTGTGGTGTTTGCACAGATGGTGCTCCAGTTATGCTAGGATGTCGATCTGGATTTCAACATTTGGTACCGAATGATTCACCAAAAGTCATCGGAACTCACTGTATGATTCATCAGCAAATATTAGCAATGAAGACGCTGCCACAAGAGTTAAAGAAGTAATGAAAAGCATCATAAGTAAGTTCTGTCAATTTTGTAAAGGCGAGCACTTTAAACAGTAGACTGTTTTCACAACACTGCAACAAGTTAGATGCGCCGAATAATGCTCTGCTATTTCACACTGAAGTCAGTGGTTGTTGAGAGGAAAAGTTTTAAAATGTGTTTTTGAGCTTTGTGATGAACTCAAAATGTTTTTTAATCAGAAAGCAAGACCGCAGTTCGAAGCACTTTTCAGCAATAAAAGTGAACTGCAGAAAATAGCTTA
>NW_022107431.1:64561763-64562927 GCF_000313985.2 Echinops telfairi | reverse complement strand
AGCATTAGGAAGGTTGTGAACCACTGCCTTAATTACTGGCAGCTCTGGTGCTGTAGTAGTTATGCATGGCTGCTGACTGCACAGTTAGCAGTTTTCAACCACCAGCTGCCTCAGTGGGCTGGGGGGTGGGGGAAACAGAGTTTTCTACTCCCTTAAAGAGTGACAATCTCTTGTGGGGCCAGCGCTAATCCCAACTATGTGGACAGCCCCCCTCCCCACAGAAGAATGCACTTCAGAGGACAGCACTGAAGCTACATCTCAGGGAGAGGGACATGTCTGATCAGAGCACACAGGAGCAAATGAAGAGGGAGGGAGAGAGAGTGGAGCACATCCTGACCCACCAAGCTCTGAGGACGATATCCCTGCTCAGAGAAATCAATGCACAGAGAGGACCATAGGTCTAACCCCACCACGAGAAATGACGTTCCTCACTAACCCACAGCACTGCAGGGGACAACACGAGACACGGTGCAGGAATTGTGCCCAATCTGACCCCACCACACCCAGGCGAAACATTAAGGGCATACAGCAGAACAGCAAGGGGAGCAGAGCAATGAAGTCCCCAGAGAATACCAAAAATAAACTGTGGGGCCAGGGCATGGCACCCCATCAGACTGGACTGGAAAACCCTCCTAAGGTTAACACACAGACCTTGAACTAGTTAAAGGCTTTTCTTTTTTGTGTGTCTTTGGTTTGTTGTTGTTGTTATTTTGTTTTCTTTTGTGTTTTGCTGTCTTGCTTTTGTGCATATTATTTTTTCAGCATGTCAAATATAGGCGGGATAAACAATCCGGAAGAGAAACCAAGGGGACTGATGGTTCTGAGGGGACACAGGAGACGAGATGGGGGGTGGGGGGGTGGGAGGAAGTGAATGTTAACAAACCCAGGGACAAGGGGAAAATAAGTGATCTGAAACTGATGGCAAGGAGGGTGTAGGAGGCCTACTAGGACTTGATCAAGGGCAATGTAACTGAGAGGAATTACTGAAATCCGAATGAAGGCTGAACATGATAATGGGACAAGGGAAAAGTAAGAGGAAATGTAAGAAAGACCTGGGAGGCAAAGGGCATTTACTGAGGTCTAAATACAGTCATATACATATGTAAATATATTTATATATGATGATGGGGAAATAGATCTATGTGCATATATTTATAGGTTTAG
>NW_022107431.1:64552921-64560779 GCF_000313985.2 Echinops telfairi | reverse complement strand
AAAAACAGAGTCACAGTCTCAGAAACTCACCGGGGCAGTTCTACCCTGCCCTGTAGGGTTTCTATGAGCCAGCATTGACTCAGTGGCAGTGAGTTTTTGAGTTTGAGCAAATTCCCAGTTGGGCCTCACCTGCTATGGGAAACCCAAGGACTCAAATGAGCTAACAACGCTCCCACCCTCTCTGCCCAGCAATACTGGGCACCCACTGGGCGGGCCTGCAAAGGGGTGTCCCTGAAGAGTCTGAACACAAGAGTGTGCAGACAGAGCCTCCTGTTGTTGGGCTCACCCGTATCCATCCACTGGAGTTTGTCCCTGAGAAGGTAGCAAGAGAAACTTAGAACGGTGACATTGGCCTGTGTTGCTCCATTCTGATTTCCTGTGTTTACTCCACAAGCCAGAGGGGCTATCCGTGTGTCCCCTTCCATTTCTGACCTTTCTGTGTGTCTGCCAAGCTCTGGCCCCCCCTTCTCTCTGACTCCAGCCCCAAGGCTAACTGGAGTCACCTGCTGAGCACCAGAGGGAGAAACAAAAAAGGACTTGAGAGGAAAGGCATTCCTTTAATACTAATCCTACTGTCGTAAGCATGGTTAGCACCCCTTTCTGTCTGAGAAGTGAAGGTCAGAAAGACTTCAATTACCCGGTGGATGGTGGAGAGAGGGGTGAAATCAGCACTCTCTCACTTCCAAGCATGAGCCGTTCCTGTTCTATCTGGGAGAGGCACCGTGGGAGAATTGGGTCCACCACTCACTAACGGCATGACCTTGCTTTGCTTCTATTTCCTTATCTGTAAAGCATCGATGATTAGAATGATGGGAATGTTAGCGGTAAACTGGGTTGTCACGTGACAATGTAAAGTATAATGCAGCCCCCAGGATGGAATATTGTTGCAATAATTCTGCACCCACAGCGCTGGTGATAAGAGAGCTCACATGTAGGTAAAGCTCTTCTTTGTCCCTCCCTGTTTTCAGAAAGGAAGCTCCCTAATTAAAATCTCCATTAACTGGGTATGCATAATTAGCCCCTCATTATCTAAGGAGATAATGTGATCACTATTACAGCTTTGGCTTTTAGATCCCAGTCTTTAAGTGTTTGCTCAAAAAGCATGTCTTACACCTAATAGCTGCAAGTTGGACGGGTCTTGTCACTGCAATTACCTCTAAAACCAGATGTTACAAAAGGTATTTTGCCTCTGTACGTACAGTGAGAGGTTTCGTAAGAGAAGATGTGCTTTTCGATTAGGCTTTCATTTTGCTTGTTATTAACAGGACTGTATAATACCCGTGTGTCCTCACCCAGCTTCTCTGGGGAGAGCTGGAACAGCAGGTCCATTATTGTTTCTTCCTCCCTATATTTCTCATTACTGGAGCAGGCATGTGCATCAGACTCCGTCCATACTCAGAACATGCCCACCACACCGCCTACCAGTGAACATCTGATTTCTATCCCTCTTCCTTCTTCTGTTAGTAAGATGCCTCCTTATTCAAAGGAGGAGCTCTGATGGTGTGGTAGACTACACATTGGGCTGCCAACCATGGGTCAGTAGTTTAAAACCACCAGCCACACCAAGGAAGAAAGATGATGCTTCCTGCTCCTGTGAAGATTCACAGCCTTAGAAAGGGCCAAGGGCATTTCTATTCTGCCCTTTGTGTTTGGTACTAGGCAGTGAATTTGGTTTTGAATTTATCAAGGGGTATTCATTCCAGGCACATGGGAAAGGGCTGATCTCCTGGATGTTTTCCAGAGCAAAGAACCCGATCCACTTACAACCATTTCTGGTTCAGCGAACGGCACCTGGCATAACCTAGGAAATAAGGGTCTTGCCAGAAACTTTCGGTTAGAACTTCTCAGGGAACCCTGAAGCGGGTTCCTAGACAGTGGGTGTGAGCTGTAATTGCTGGCAGCCATCTTGGCAAGTACTGGTTGGAAAGTGAACAAGGAAAGAAGTCAAGCAATTGAGATAGAAAGATGGAGTCTAGCCACCAACCACCCTGGCTGAATTTGCTGGAACAAGCCGTTCTTAGAGTCAATGGACCCTGGACCTCCAGTTGCATGAATCAATAGATTCCTCCCTTCCTTTATTTGTGTGTGTGTGTGCATGAGAGAGAGAGATTATTCTCTTGTGATTGATAGATTCCTGATTAATTCACATCTTCTTGGGTTACTGGTTTTTAACTTTATAAATGTGACATACCTGTATGCATCAGCCTCAGGTTCGATGCCACAGACATAACGACAGTGAGCGGCATATTATCAGTGAAGGTGGCCTCCGTAGATGAAGGGCCACACAGACTCATAGACTTACAGCCCAGGTATGTTATTACCAGAGTCCTCTTGCCTTGTCTAATTGTTCCTAGAAGCTAGCCTTGGTTTCTCTCAAATTGAGTGTAACATCCTGCATTTTACTGCCCAGTAGAGCTGAGATACCTGAGTACTCGGTCCTCATTACTTGTGTATAGTTAGGAAAATCAGTTCTTGTGACATCTTTTTTTTTTTTTTTTTTTGGAAAATCAATACTAATCTTATAATTATGATTTTTAATTTCCTAGTAGTGCTCAGCATTTGTCTTTTCTTTTTTGCATTTGGTTTATCTTCTGGCATACTCACAAGTTCTTCCCCTCTAGAAACAACCATATTTCTTTGGTGTCTTTGGCATATTTGGTTTTATATCCTCCAGCATATTTTTGTTGGCCAGATTAAAAATGTTTTGAATAAAATGTATATTGTATTAATAAGCCATCTACCCGACAATGCAATGGTGAGAAAGTAGACAATACCTTCATTTCTAGGGGATAAAAAGGGACTGAGGCACCCAGCAGTCTAGTGAGTCAGTGGGAGAATAACTGACATTAAATAGAGTCTTGCTGTAATAGCGGTTTCCCTGGGTTGCTAAGCACAAGGACAGCAGTTTGAAACCATGAGTTAATCTATGGGGCAAAGGTGAGGCTTTCTACTCCTGTAAAGAGTGACAGCTGGGAAATCACAGGGGCATTTCTCTGCTGTCCGGTAGAGTCACTGTGAGCTGGAATTGACTTGATGGCAGTGAGTTTGCTTTTTGAAGAGGTTAGCACTGAAACTCCACTGAAAATACAAAAATATAACCTCCCACCAAAAAGGGTAACCAAGAAAAATAGTAAGTTCTTAGCGCCAGATTGTTGTTGTTGATTACAATTCACAGTGACCCTGTAGAACAGAGTAGAATTGCCCTTATAGGGTGTCTAAGCCTGTAATCTTTCTGGAAGCAGATTTCCACATCTTTCTCCCTCAGAGCAGCGGGTGAACTTGAACCTCCAACCTTGCCAGTCCAAGTGCTTTAACCTCTGCACCACCTGGGCTCCTTCAACACCAGGTTACATTATCTAAATCTTGTAAAGTATAATTTCATTTTTCCTGGTTACAAAATGAGTTATCTTAACTATTTTAGCATTTGGAAAACAAAGACAGTTGAAAAACTTTTGGTAATAATTTCACCTAAAACTTAAATATTAGCAAGTTAATCTGTTCTCGGTTTCCGTGGAGAGGGATTACTATGTTTTTAGCTCCAAAAGTCATGAGAGCCAATGTATGTCCTGCTTTTTGTATTTTACTGTTTTGAGTATTTTTTTCAGGTCAGGAAATCATCTTGGACATTTTGATTTTGATTATTGCACAGTATTCCACCATGTGGATTTGCCATGATTTATTTCACATCCACTGACATTGAGAGACATTTGGGTCGTTTAAAATTGTTTTCCTATAGATAACACTTCAATGAATACCCTTCTATGTTGAATTTTGTGAACATCCCCTTTCATTTCCCCTCTTATTATAGCACTCCTTGTATTAACTTAGCAATGTGTCTGATTACATGTGCTTTTCTCCGGCAAATATAAGCCCTTTGGGGGTGAAAACCAATTTTTAATTTATCTTTGTAACCCCAGTACCTAGAGTACTGCCCAACTCACAGCACGTGCTTAAACAATATTTGCTGGATGAGGCAGGGCCTCAGATTCTCTGCATCCGCTGATGAATTACAAGAACCCAAAGAAACCTCCCAAGCCACTTCAAGAACAACATTTGCCGAAAAGCCGTAATATCATATTTGCATTCTCCTGCTTGGAGTCTCTTGCCCTACATCTAAGGTGTTTCTATTTTGAATCAAAGCTCCAAGTTTGAAAAGTAAGTTCTTCAAGGAAAATTTTTTTAATCAAAACTAAAAATATTTTTTTCAATAACTTCACGTGGCACGTGGGAAAGCGACCTGGGCATGGATTTTGTACGGGCTCAGCCGCTGTCTGGAAACCGACTGGCAGCCACGTCACCTGCCTGCCCTTGGTTCCGTGGTCGAAGAACAGAGGCTGCTGAGGTGGCTCCAGCCCCTTCCAGCTCCACAAAGTGACACAGAACCAGTCTGCTGTGGTCCCCTTCGAGCTGAGTCCAGCGTTTCCACTGAAGTTTCCTCACCACTGCAAAATTCCACTGACATTCCAGCAAATCACATTCGTGTGTGTGTGTGTGTGTGTGTGTGTGTTGCCCTTGCAGACTTTTGTTCTGTTATACATATGGCTGTGTTTTCTGTTGTAGATAGGTGGGGGGGGGGAGGGATAAACATGGCTTTTCAGAGTCTCCTTCTGAATTTCTGTCTCCAACGCAGAATTCATGAACCAGACCTGGAGCTTTTCACTTAGGTGGATGTCAATGCAAATTCGCAGCGAACCTACAGGACAGGGTAAGGGAGGGAGGGGAAAATGAGGACCTAATGCTGGGGGGCGGGGGCTAAGTGGAGAGGAAATGTTTTGAGAATGATGAGGGCAATGAATGTACAAATGTGCTTCACACAATTGATGTATGTATGGATTGTGATAAGAGTTGTATGAGCCCCTAATAAAATGATTTAAAAAATTGCAGAAAAAGAAAAAAAAAAAGCTGCCCCAGACTAACTCTTTACAAGAATAGAAAGCCCAGCCTGTCTCTTACAGAGCCACTAGTGGATTTGAACTGTGGACCTTGTGATTAGTAGCCCAGTGTGTCACTGCTATGCCTTCAGGGCTCCTACTGTTATCCCCCAGTAGGTATCAAAAGCCTGCCCTTTTACTTGCTCAGCCTTCCCCTGGCAGAAGGATTGGGGCACCTTATTAAGACCCAACAAAGGTAGAAAGCTAGGTTCCCACGTGGCCTGTGCTTGGGTGGGAGAAGAGCCATCACTTTTTCTGTGATGTTTGACTAGGAGTTATAATTTAAAGGTTTTCTGTTTGCTAAGCTTGTCCTTTTCCTGGTTCTTTGCCTAGAGAGAGCAGGGTTAATTAGCACTTTCTCTGTCTAATCCTGAATGTTTCTGAGTGGAGTCATCTTCAGCTCCAACTCTGGGATACACACAGCCAAAGGAAAGTGTGAAGGCCTCGTGTCCCAGCTTCCACATCTGGTCCATCTGTCGGTGTATGTTTATGTTTACTTCACGCACAATGTCCAGGGCGCTTCACTGTTCTCAGCAGGAGGAACAGCTACTCATCTTCCTGCAAGCAAAAGACTTGACACATGCTTTCGCATAAGAAGCCCATTTCCTGAAGCATTTTACAAGTAACTTAAGGGGAAGAGTAAAAGGGTTTTAAAGCACTGGTGGGTGTTTTCTACCACATTGGGGGGGGGGTTGTGCTCTCTCTACCTCTGTCTGTTCCTGGATCCTTCCTTTTGTCTCAGAGCAAAACAAACAAGTTGGCTTTCCGCCCTTCTCTGAAATCTTCATGAAGCGCGTGGAGTAGCTGCAGAAGGTGCCCGAGTCTGCAACCTTCGTTCACACTTGAGCAGAGGAAAAGTCCCTAAAACGCGTTGATCCTGCTCTTGAGGAAGTGACCCCGACTAGTCTCTGAACCAAGTCACAGGAGATGATGATTCCAGACTGTCTCACACTTTCTTCTAGAATCACTCCGTTTTAGCGGAAACCATTGTGTGCTCAAAAGTCTCAGCAACTCAAACCCATCTTTAGGAAAGTAGCAACAGAATGAGACGGAGGGCTTTGGATTTCTGCTCTGGGCTGCCTCCTCTTCAATGATCTAATTAAACTAACATTGTGTTTTGAACGTTTGCATCTTGGTGCTGAAAGCCATGGTCATTATTATCTTCTAGTTTCTTGGGAACACATATAATTTTTTCCTTTTAAATAGATACTCAGAATCTAGTATCAACCTCCAAAGAACCAAACTCATTACCATCTAGTAGTTGATTCTGACTCATAATAATCCTCTCGGACAAAGTGGGATGGGCCCATAGGATCTCTAGCGTCATACAGACTGACTGCCCCATCTTCCTCCCACAGAATGGCTGGTGGGTTCAAATCATTGACCTTTGGGTTAGCAGCCAAATACTTAACCACTGTGCCCCAGGACTCCTCTAGAATCTAGCTTACAAAAATCAAACCCACTGCCATCAAGCAACCTATACGAGATTTTCAGGGTGGTGAAAGATGAGCAGACTCTCTCATCTCCTCCAGCAGAGCGGCAGGGCGGGGAGGCGGGGTTTGAACTGCTGACTTTGCAGTTAGCAGTCCAATGGTCACCTGAACGTGCCACCAGGGCTCCTTTACACCATCAAAGTTATTAAGAGTAGCAATTAAAAGTATACATTTTTTTAAAGAAATTAAGAAACCTAATCTGAAGTCCACATACATGGGCCTTCCAATAACAAACAAAAAAAAGTCAGTCTGCTTACATAATAGGAGCATAATGAGAGGTTTAAAAAAACAGGCATTAAACCACTTAAAAACAGTTGAGCAAAGCCATAAAATATTCAGATTTATTTTCCCCTAAAGATGTGTGAAATGTAATAAAAATTTAAATGTGCAGTCAGAAATATACGTCTAGAAAATTCATTCCAGTAAATGTAAGCATAAGTTCATGAAGAGCCTGTTCCATGCTGAAAGGTTTGCATCTGGGAAGTCACTGGTGACAAGCAGACCCCACTCCTGCTCTGTGTTATAGTAGGGAGGACAAGAGAGGTAAGATCATTTCAGGGAGTCGTGGGATCCATGGTGGTCTCATGCGTGACGTGCTGGGATGCTGACTACAGTTTGGACCCACCAGCTACACCAGAAGAAGAAAGATGAGGCTGTGTAAAGATTTACTGCCTCAGGAATCCTAGGTAACAGTTCCAGCTCAGTCTTACCAAAACCCACCACCACCAAGTTGATTCCAACTCAAAGGGAGCCAAATGGAGCTTCCTAGGCTATAAATCTATGCAGGAGCAGAGTCTCATCTTGTTTGTGAGGGTGCAGTTGGTGGGTTTGAACAGTTGACCTTATGGTTATCAATCAATCTGTCCTGTAGGTGGGTTTTTCTTGGTTTTTTTTTCTGAAGCCCTATGAAGAAAATAGAAGTGAATGGTGCTTTAGAGTACTATGAAGAGCAGGGAGAAGCACCTTGGGGTGGCTTAGGTTCACATACACACAGAATCTCTGAGTATTTTTTACTGTCTTCTTTATATTTTTTTACTCAATTCTTCTAAATATTTTGTAATAAATACATTGATTTGTGAGGTAGGCTAGAATAGTGATAAGACTGCATAAGAGTGCAGACACTGGGACTAGACTCACAACTTTTCTATTTTGATTTGACCAGTGACTGTCCATATGACCTTGGGAAAATCCCTTCACCGCTCTGTCTCACCTATTCATCTGTGCAAAGGGCTCTATGTAAGGATATAATTAGAATGCAAATCCTATCCAGAACTAACCATGAATATTTTAATGTTGATACTGTTGCTGCAAATATTAAATGAATTAATGGAGAAAAGCAACAGAGCTTAGCCTGTCATTGACATTGACTTCCATTAACGCTGGCGGCACCATGAGGCAAAGTCAACCCCATGGCAACAGGTTTGATTTTGGTAT
>NW_022107431.1:64547065-64550855 GCF_000313985.2 Echinops telfairi | reverse complement strand
GATACATGGAATCCAGGAACAGGAATGGGAGTAGTGATACCAGGAGGGTAGGGGTAAGGTGGAGAGGAAGAGGGAACCAATCGCAATGATCGACACCTAACCACCCGCCACCACCACCCACAAGGGAACAAACAACAGAAACCATGGGGGGAAGAAGATAGCGGTCAGTGAAAGACATGAAAATAATAATAATTTATAATTTATCAAGGGGCCACAAGGATCAGGGGAGGGAAGGAAAAAGAGGAGCTGATACTAAGGGCTCAATAGAGAGTAAATGCTTAGAAAATAATGATGGAAACCTATGTGCATATATACTTGATATAATTGATAGATGGGTTGTTATAAGAGCTGTAAGAGCCCCTAGTAAAATGATCTCTTAATAAAAATGTAAAAAGAGTAGGCCAGGTCTCCAATGAAACTTCCTTTCAATCATATCAAGGCTGTGACCAGATTTAGGAGGTAGCACTCAACTCTATTTTTCTCACACCAGCTTGCTTGCTCATAGAAGATCCCATCATGGAGTTCTATTATATTAGATCACATCAAGGGAAACTTTTTGACCCAGCCAATTTTACATAAAACCTAACTATCACACACATGCCTGTGTACTTTTCTTCTTAAACGCCCCTTCCCTCTTCTGATTTTCTAGTATTCCAAGATTCTCTGATTTTTCATTCCTCCAAACTTCTTGAGAAATTCTTCCTTCTCCTAATCCTGGATTAGGCATCTCTGGAGTTAAATCCTTCCTAATATCCTGGATTAGGGTGGACCTTAAATCCAAGCTGGATGTCCTTATAGGAGACAGAAAAGCATGAGACATCACAGACAGAGACACAAGAAGGCAGGCCCTGTGAAGATGGAAGCAAAGGTTGGCATGTAGATGTGTCTACAAACCAAGGAATGAGGTTCCCTGAAGCCAGCAGAGCTAGGAGACGGGCATGAAACATGTCCTCCCTCAGAGCCGCCAGAAAGAACCAACCCTGTCCACAGCTCAATCTGGCTTCCAGAAATGGACGAGAACAAACAGTTGTTTCAACCCAGTAATTTGCTACCACGCCACTCACTTAAAATAAAGCACCTACTTGCCTTAGTATCCCTAGAAAAACAGATTTCCTGTAAGAGGTCATCATCCTGGAAACTGATATGTTAAAAACAGAATTTTTTTCTACATGTCATGGCATCCCTTAATCTCCATAGTCCTGTTGCTGTCGTCGGTCCCTTTGCTATCCTCGGGACAAGGAAGTAAACAGAGAGGTCATTTGTAATAATGAACACTTGGGCACTCTCCTTTTCAAAGTGCTTTCAACTACTAAAGAGGCAGTATGACGTAGTGGATTTGAATTTTGATTGATATTTACTAGCTTCATTTGGGAGCAACTTACATACTAGATGCAAAATGTAATTAGGGATAACTGCCTTTTGTGGAATTAGAAATATAGTCAATGTGTTTGACTCAGCTAGGGATGAAAGGGTTGCCACAACCAGTGGCAACCATTAGCACACACTAGGGCTGTCAGACACAATACTGGAAACCCAATTCTATCTGAATTTCAGGTAAACAGTTTTAGTATTCATATTGTATGGGACATATTTGTAGGACACTATGTTTATTTTCTAACACTTATTATTTCTTTTTATCTTTATTAGAACCATCTGAGCCCCAGTTTATAGTTGAGGAAATTAGAACTCAGAAAAACTAATGTAAAATGATCACAAACATGTTAAATAAAGAATAGACCTTGTTTTGCTTGATTGATTGCTTGTTTTAAAAACAGATGGTTATCGCTTCTCGGCCTTTTGGCTAAGATCAAGTGTAGTAAAAACAGATGGTTGTTTTATTTTGCTTTGTTTTGTTCTCCCAAATAGAATGTTCTTTTGATCTCTGTTGCGCTTTCTTTTGCCGCTTGCCCTATCATCAAAGCATTTACCACAGTGACCTAAACATAGGTGTTCTATACTTGTTGGAGATTTTGAATGAAAAGAAAAATAATGATATAAAGATTCTGTGATTGGCTGAGTGTACATTGTACTGTCCCTTATTTCATATGAGACCTGACTTTAAACTCAGGGGATGAGTTTGTTGCTGTTAGGTACCATCGAGTCGGTTCCCACCCATAGCAACCCCAGGCTCATCAGAAGGAAACTGCCTGGTCCCGCACTATAGCCCGTTGCTGCAGCCACTGCATCAATCCGTCTCTTTGAAGGCCTTACTCTTTTTCAATACCCCTCTACTTCACCAAGCATGATTCTTTCTCTAAGGACTGGTTTCTTCTGATACCATCGTCAAGGTATGTAAGATGAAGGCTCACCATCCTAACCTCTAAGAGGCACTAGGGCCATGCTTCTTTTGAGACAGGTTGGTTTGTCACTTCAGCAGTCCATATTACTTTTAATATTCTTCTCTAGTACCACATCGATCCTTCTTTGGTCTGCACAGCACAGGCTGTTAACAAGCCTTCCTCCAGTCCTGGCGCCACGTTCTTCTTCGTTTCATCCAGCTTCTCGGATGATTTGGTCACTATGCAGATTGAACAAGTCTGGTGAGAGGATACAACCCTGATGCACAGCTTTTTTTAGTTTAAAACATGCAGTATTCCCTTGTTCTGTTCACTTAACTGCCTGTTGATCCCAGGGCTTGACTCTGGAATGAGGGAGGGTGTACTAAAAGGCAAGGTGGATGTTAGTTATATGATTGATGAAGTTTATATTGTCTTTCAAATACTAAGTTTTGACAGTGTGTACGCAGCATCTTCAAGAGGAGCAAACGGTTAAAGTGCTCAGCAGCTAACTGAAAGTTTGGAGGTTTGAGCCCACCCAGAGGCATCTTAGAAGAAAGATCTGGTGATCTACATCTGAAAACTCAATGACTGAAACCCCAATGAAGCCGAATTGTACTCTGCCACACATGGGGTCGCCATGAGTAAACTGACTCAAGAGCAGATTGGTTTTATTGGAATGTACCCACCACTGAGTTCAGAGCTGTGTGTGCAGGCTGGAAGACAACTTAGGTAGATCATTAATATCCTCAAGGTCCAGCTTCTCCTGGGGTTTCCTCTTTATGGCTGCCTCTCTACTTTACCAAACATCATGCTTTTTCCAGGGGCCGATCCATCTTGATAACATATCCAAAGTATGTAAGATGACGTTTCCCAGGCCTTGTGGCCAAAGAGCATGCTGGCTATACTTCTTCCAAGGCAGATCTGTTCATTCTACTGGCAGTCCATGGTACTTTCAATATTCTTTGCCAGCTCCGTACTTCAAATGCATTGATTCTTCTTCAGCCTTCCTTATTCAATGTCCAACTTTTACACATATGAGGTGATTGAAAATACCATGGTTTGGGCCAGGCACACCTTAAACCTCAAAGTAATATCCTTGCTCTTCAACACTTTAAGGAGGTCTTGTGCAGCAGATCTACCCAAAGCAATGCATCCATTGATCCCTTGATGATGGCTTCCATGAGCATTAATTGTGGAGCCAAGCAAGTTGAAGTCCTGGACAACTTCAATCATTTCTCCGTTAATCATGATGGCACCTAGTGGTTCAGCTGTAAGGGGTTTTGTTTTTTTTACATTGAGTTGCAATCCATATTGCAGGCTGCAGTCCTTGATCTTCATCAGCAAGTGCTTCTAGTCCTCCTCACTTTCAGCAAGCAAGGTTGTGTCATCTGCATATCGCAGGATGTTAATAAGCCTTCCTCCAATCCTGTAGCTGCATTCATTGTCATAGAATCCAGCTTCTGTGGTTATTAGCTCAGCATACAGATTGAATAAGTATGGTGAAAGGATAC
>NW_022107431.1:64544862-64546326 GCF_000313985.2 Echinops telfairi | reverse complement strand
ACTCAAGGCTTGAATGTTTTCTTCAGTTATTTTAGTGTAAGATATGCTGAGCATACTCTTCGTTTTTGACTTTTGAACTCTAGGTCTTCGCATATTCCATTATAAGACTTTGTTTTGTCTTAAACTGCCCTTTGACATTTTCTGTTCAGTTCTTTGACATCATCATTTCTTCAATTTTCCTTTGCTACTCTATGATTAAGAGCAAGTTTTAGAGTCTCTTCTGACATCTGTTTTGATCTTTTCTTCCTTTCCTGTCTTTTTAATGATCTTTTCGTTTTTTCATGTATGATGTTTTTGATGGCATCCCACAGCTCAACAGGTTTTCTGTCATTAGTGTTCGATTCATCAAATATGTTCTCAAATTTCAGGTGACAGATACACAAAGTCTTATTGTGGCTCTTTTGATCCTGTCTTAATTTCCTTCAGCGTCAGCCTGAATTTACATATAAGTAATTGATGGTCTGTTCCACAGTTGGCCCCAGGTCTGGTTTTAATTGCTGATATTGAACTTCTCCAGTGTCTCTTCCCACAGATGTAGTCAGTTTGATTTCTGTGTATTCCATCTGGAGAAGTTCATGTGCATAGTCAGTCACCTTTTGTGCTGTTGAACGGTATTTGTGATGAAGAAGTCATTGGTCTTATAAAGTTCTATCATAGGATCTCCAGCTTCTTGTCTATCACCAAGACCATTTTGCCAATTTTTGTTCCTTTTACTTTGTCTCCAGGTTTTGCATTACCATAGCCAATAATTGTCAATGCATCTTCTTTGCATATTTGATCAGTTTCAGACTGAAGACGTTGTTGAAATTCTTCAACTTCTTCATCACTAACGTTCGTGGTTGGTACATAAATTTGAGTAACGGTTGTGTTGACTGGATTTCCTTGAATTGGGATAGATATAATCCTATCACAGACAGCCCTGTACTTCAAGATAGATCATGAAATGTTCTTTTTGAAATGCCATTCCACTTGAATCTGTCATTCTCAGCATAGTAAACCATGGGATTTTCTGATTCAAAATAGCCAATACTAGTCCATTTCAGCTCAATACACCTCGAGCATTAATCTTTCTATGTTCCATTTCATTTTCAATAATGTTCAATTTTTCTAGATTTATGCATCATACATTCCAAGTTCAGATCATTAATCGATGCTTGCAGATGTTTCTTCTCATTTTCAGTTGTGCCCTGGGGTAGTTAGTGTATTGTGCCAGCCTGGCTGATAAATTCATATGGGATTAATTGAAGGGCGGAGAGATAAATGGCTCAGTGAGCTTCGCCTTTCTTGTCTCTCACTCTTTGATCATCGGACCAGTGTGCTGCTGCCTTGCTTGTTCTGTGCCTCAATTTGCAAGCTGTGGGACACTTGTGGGACACCTAACCTGTGGACTGTGTCGCTGTAACTTGAGGTTCTTTCAAGATCTGCTTCGCCACACAATTGGAATTTACATCTCTTGAGCTGGGG
>NW_022107431.1:64543517-64544762 GCF_000313985.2 Echinops telfairi | reverse complement strand
TGCTTCTAGAGAAATAAAATCATAAATATGGGCTTCTTAAATTGGCTCTCCAGCCTGATTAGTCTTAACACTAGTAGTGCTACTTCAACACCCCAAAGCATGGATGAGTTTGCTACTCCTCCTAATCCATGGTGTGAAACAGCAAAGATAATACGTAAAGTGGTACCACCAATAGATGAGGTGCTTGTTAAAGGAGAGGTTCTGAATGATCGTATGTTTGATATTTTCCAGGAGTTCTGTAAGGATGACAAGTATAGGGAAGTTGGTTGGCTGGTCCTTCTTACAATGGAAAATGTGATTAAGGAGAGGGATGGCCTCAGAGCCTCGGAAGCACGCCTCAGGTGCAGACTAACATATTTGAAAGCTTCCATCTGTGCTACAAGGGAGCGCCTTCTCTCCTCTAGTAAAAGAGCTGACATTGCTGAGAATCAGGTCCAGAGTCTCATTATGCGAGTGGCTGAATTACAATGGCAGCTGAATTGTAAATCTAGAGTAGTGTCTGATACCAAAGTGAGGGCATTGATTAGGAAAAATTGGGACCCTGAAACATGGGACGGGAACATATGGGCTGATGATCCAGAAGAGGAGGATACTGAGCCCTTAGAAACAATTGACCTGTCCCAGTCAATAGAACCACCCCTCCCGGCTGGCAGTATTAATTCACAATCCACACCTGAGCAGATTAGCCAAACTATTCAAGTTGATATGCCAGGTAGAGCTGAATTGGTAGCATTGCCTGAGGGAGATGCCTTACAAGATATTGCTGAGAACACCCAGGAAACACCCTCAGCACGCATTATTTCTGCTAAAGCTGTCACTAAAATTAAGTCTCAGAAAGCTCCTAAAGGTGAGGTTGAGATGATTACCCAAGAAGAAGCGCACTATACTCATAAAGAACTGCTTGAGTTTTCAAATACATACAAGCAGAAGCCTGGGGAATATTCCTGAGAATGGTTACTAAGGGTGTGGGATACTGGTGCATGAAATGTAATATTAGACCATTCTGAGTTTCTGGATATGGGACCCCTAAGCACAGACTCTTCTTTCAATGTCTCTGCAAGAGAGGCTAAGAGACAATCTAATTATTTATTTGATTGGTTCACTGAAGCATGGATTGCCAGATGGCCTAGATTAGACCAACTTGAAGTACCTGACCTACCTTGGTACATTGTAGAGGAAGGCATCCAAAAGCTTAGAGAAATTGGTATGTTGGAATGGATCTATCAGGATATTCCCATAGACCCA
>NW_022107431.1:64530817-64536107 GCF_000313985.2 Echinops telfairi | reverse complement strand
TATCTATCTATCTAAATATATATTTATAAAATTATTAGCAATCTGGTTTTATCTCTCTAGAGAACCCTGTCGAACACATGCCCCATCAGTAGATGAAGGTCCCCAAGGCTTTGCTCCCACAGGCTTTACCCCTGCCCCATCATTATGGTTGCATGTATGGTGAGAAGGCAGCTCTTCCTCAGTCCTATTTTGAGTGTCTTTTGACCTGAGAGGGCTTCATTTCTGGCACTATCTCTAACAATGTTCTGCTTCTATTAACTAGGTTTTCTGGCAGTGTTTCTATGCTATCTGGAAGGTTCCAGTAGCTCATTCCCCTGAAGGGGACAACGCTATTCCCTTTGTGTGGTCCATTCTTAGTCTGCAAGTTGCTCTGCTGAAACGTGTTTACTGGTGGGTGATCCTGCTGGCGTTCTAAATACCAGTGACAAAGCTTCCCGCATCACAAGCACCACAGTATGACAAACTGACAGGCAAATGGTGGGAGAAAATAGAGAAGAAAAAGGTACCACTAACTATTGACTGTTAGAAATCACTAGAGTGACGTTCAGGATGTGTAAGTCAAGTCAAGGTTATAATTACCAGCAAGCACTGGCCAGGACAATGAAGATATTTTAAAATAAGTCAAAGATGGGAGTATTGTTTTAAAATCAGCTTTGAATTGCCTTCTTTCTGAGGACAAATCAATGTAAAAGTATTACTCCTAGACCTGGGAGGCAATAGGATAATTCTCTGAGATTTCTGCGGTAAAGAAACTCCAAGAGACCCGGGATCTCCATACACAATCCTGCCAAGTGTCCTCTCACGGTGGCTTCAGATCATGGGCTTCTCAAGTCACCAGGGGCAAACGCAGACAAAAATGTTTGCTTCATTATAAATACTTGCAGGAGTGGGAGGTAGGGTGGGGAACAGCACTCTACAGCTTAGGGCATATCCAAAGGGTTAACTCCTGCGGTTAGAACAACAGTTGGGTCAGTTCTGATGCATGGGGAGCCATGTGTGCCAGAGCAGGAGCGTGTTCCCTGGGGTCTTCAAAGACCAAGTTTTGGGGAAACAGCCTTCCAGGCCTTTCTTCTGTGGCTTCTTTTGGTTTAAGTGAGGGTCAACCATTTGTGCTATCCACGGGCTGCTGGCTAAAACAGAGCCCCTCCCAGAAAAAAAGGCCGAGGTGGCCACTCTCTCCACAAGACTCTGCCTTCTTTTTTCACAAGGCATTTTACTGGCTTTGTTCACAAGAGTTCCTACAGCTGCATTTTACTGTCCATAGGTGCCTTTTTCTGCCTGTATTCGCTTTTCCTTTTAACCAATTATTCATGGGTTGGTAGAGAAGCTGAATATGCGGTGTTATTTTTAATTCATGTAGGGGGAAAAAAAGTTTTCCCTTTCCAACTCTCATTTTGTAGCAGTCTGACTGGGCAAATCTTCAAGAAGGAACGTGCTGACAGCAGCCCAAGGACAGCAGGGCACACGGGCCAAAGAATCTGCTTACCAGCCCCACCTGTGCCTGGGCTCATTCCCGCACAGACAGCAGGGGAGGAAAGTGTCTGCCCTCACTTCAGTGGTTCCCTCGCTCATGAATATGCAAATTGCTGAGCACAGGAACCAGACTTTCTGTAACGCTGTGCTTGTTGAATTATATTTCATGGAACACCTTTGCCAGAATCATGTGAAATGCTCTTTGAAAAAGCATGTTTCTGGTCCTTGCCCCAGCCCTAGTACTGAATCAGGATCTACACTCTTAAAACCATCCTATTTAAAACCTTACCCTTAGTGTATGAATAAGTGTGATTCGAAATGAGCTTGAAGACTTTCTTCCTTGATTCATAGCTAGTATGTGACAGGAAAGGAGCCCTGGTGGCGTGGTGGGTTATGTGTTGGGCTGCTACCCAAGAGGTCAGCAGTTTGAACCACCAACTGCTCTGAGGGAGAATGATGAGACTTTCTGCTCATGTAAAACTTTACAGCCTCAGAAACAGACGGGGCCAGTTCGTTCGACCCTGCCCTACAGGGCCTCTGTGAGCCAGAATTGACACAATTGCAGTGGGTTTGTTTTATCAATATGTGCTTCTGGCTACGCTACATCCCTTCACTACATTCTCTGACCCTCAAATTTTGGATGTCCAGGGAGAAAATCTGATTGGCTGAGTCCAATCTGTGGATGGGATTCCTTTAGGTCACGGGTCTAACTGTGGTCCACAGAGGCGTGACGGGAGATTATTGAATCCAAATGCAGGGTATGCGCTCGGGCAGGGGCAATAAGAGTCCATGACGAATTAACCTGTCAGCAGGCTGGCCCCACGGTCTTCACAGTGGTCTTTTGCCCAGCTGCAGCGCTCAGTGAGGGCACCCAGGGTCCCCGTGAAGGTGAGGGTGCCTTGGCTTCCGTTCCCAGCCTCCGACAAAGCAGCCGAGATGGGATCTGTTTCGATGCAGGGGCTTTGGTGAAGGATTCACTTGAGCTACGTTTTTCAAAGATAATGCATTTGAAACTTTTGGGTCCACTTCTTCAGCCTCGCTGAGATGAGTTCTGGAATGAGTTCCTCAACTGCAATACTCGGAAATTAAAAACAGGAAGGAATCTGTTGGGCTTTTCCAAACCATGGCCCAAACCATGTGGTAACAGCAAACTTTTCAACTTCCTTCTTGGAAATTGAACTTTTTCATTTAGTCTACAGCTCAGTAGCGGGGAACAAAAAGGCCCTCAGTGGCCTCTCTGATCAATTCCTCCATCTACAAATTGGCCAGTCTCCAAGCACTGATCCACTCTCTCCATCCACACCCAGCCTGTTTCTCTCTCCCTGTTTGCTTCCTAGAGCTGTGACCACGACACAAATTCTTTCGCTCTTGCTTTTATTAATCAAGTGTAAATTGCCTTTGGTTTTTGAATGCTGGTCCCAGAGTTGGGGGAAAAGACATTGGCAATGTGACGAAGGTCAAAGCATCTGAAAGAGACCCTGTGCTAGTTGTCTTCTCTGCATTTGGAGACTGGAATGGACTTGTCATTCTCATGACCATTTTCTTCTGGCCGTTTTTCGAAGATGATCTTTCAGAAGTTTCTTGTATCTTCCTACTATTCTTCACTTGTTTATGGACTAAACCAGAAACCAAACTCATGGTGACCCTACAGGACAGAGTAGAACTGCTCCTGTGGGTTTCCAAGACTGCAAATCTCCACGAGACCAGAAAGTCTCCTCTAGCTCCTTTGGAGCAGCTGGTGGTTTTGAACTGCTGACCTGGCAAGTTAGCAGCCCAGCTAGAAACCCACTACACTGCCAAGGCTCCTGATTCTGGGGTAAGAACATCTTGCTCTTACCTGACCCTTAATAAAAAGATATCCATATGCAATAGGTGCTTCTCCTCCTACCTCGTTGAATCCTTACCACCTTACTGTTTCTCAACAGCATCGAGTGGTGGTATCTCTCTCCATTGCTTTAAAAACCAGTTACCAAAAAGTCGATTCCTACTCCTGTCAACCCTATGTGAGTCAGGGCAGAACTGTGCTCCACAGACCTTTTTGGTGGTTTTGTTTTCAAAGAAGATTACCAGGCTTTTATGCCAAAGTACCCCTGGGTGGCCTTGAAACTCCCGCCTTTCAGTTGGCTGTCATGTGAATCGTTTGCACCACCCAAAATGCACGACCATTCTTAGGACACCACAATGTAAGTGTCCTCATAGAATTTTCACATACCTCCAATCATAATTTGGATTTACTTTTACTCCCTAGGAATGTGTCCAGGGGGTTTCCCAGCAGGCTAGGTTAGGTAGGAATGGGACACTGTATTCCAGTGGAACAGAGAGAAGATAGGATATGTTCAAATATAGGTCATCAGGAAAAGAACACTGAGGAAAATCTCCCCTGATAATTTCAGGGTTCTAGCTATGGAGACAAAGCTTTTTTGCAAAAATGAATGGTTGAGTGGAACTGCCAGGGCTTTGCCAAGAGGCACCCGATGAGGAACAGATGAGGGGCCCATATGGTAGCCACACCTAACAGGAGTGCTGGGCAGTGCTGAGGACCCAGGTAGGGTGGGGTCAGTAGTCTGCTGTGGCACCTGTGTGCTTGGGCCTGCTTTCCCCATAAGACAATGCCTCCAGAACCTCCTAGTCCCAGAGAGCCTCCACTTGGTTTATACCTGAAGGAAGCTAAGCATGTACAATTCCACCAAACACATGAGCATTACCAAAGCTTATTTTTACTAGTAACTTCAGCATGAATAGGTATGCATATATATGGAAATTACAAACGGAATCTCCCGTGCCTTTCTATTAACTCTCAATCCCTCTTCATGGGGACTTCGCAATTCCATTCGTCAGCTAAGGGAGAGGAAGGGTTCATTTGCTGGTCAGGCCGGATTTGATTTCTTTGGCCAACATGCACACTGAGTCCAACTCCTCTCCAGTGGGCCTGGTCTCGGCTGGAGTGGTCATTTCCCTTATCCTAGTACTTCCCACCAGTCTCCCAGCATGTCCAGATTTCCAGCAATTGTTCACAGTCCAGATCTTACACATGGAGACGGCACTGGGTTTCTCTGCTCTACCACACTGCCTAGTCCAGTTGAGTTTAAGTTGTCCCCCTCTGATTTTCTCTACAAAATATCTGTGCCTGGAGAAGAATGTGAAGTTCAAAGTCATCCCCTTGGCCCTGAGTCCCCTCTGGACTGACTGTGAAGGTCACAGGAAGTCTGGCGTCTCATTCTGACAGGGGAGACGTTTTGGTTTGGCTTTCTCCCCTGGAAAGACTTTCCATCTACCCCGAAAGTCTCACTTATGAGAAAATATTTCCTGTTACAAACACGTTTCCTGTTACAAAGTTCACCTGAGGGGTTCCTCCCTCCACCACGCAGGCTGCATTTCCCTGGCCTGCGTGCCCCAACCACAGCCTGAATTCTCCCTTCCTGAGGGAGCCAGTCTTTCTGTAGATGATCCAGACTTCAGAAGATACAGGGTTTTTTTGGTTGTTGTTTTTTGGAGTTTTTAAAAATCATTTTATTGGGGGCTCATACAACTCTTTCACAATCCATACATCCATCCATTGAGCCAAGCACATTTGTACATTTGTTGCCATCATCATTCTCAAAACATTTGCTTTCTACTTGAGCCTTTGATATCAGCTCTTCATTTTCCCCCTCCCTTTCCAGTCCCCCCCCATGAAGCCTTGCTAATTTACAAATTATTATCATTATTATGCCATATCTTACACTGTCTGATGTCTACTTTCACCCACTTTTCTGTTGTCCATCCAACAGGAAGAAGGTTATATGTATATCCTTGTAATCGGTTCCCCCTTTCAACC
>NW_022107431.1:64492837-64529265 GCF_000313985.2 Echinops telfairi | reverse complement strand
ATAAACAGGCGGCCATCTAGCTAAGAAACAACAAAGCCTACATGGAAGAAGTACACCAGCCTACCCTGACATGAATGCTGAAGACAAAGTGGGTGCATAAGCAAATGCGGTGAAGAAAGCTGTCAAAAGAGATAGAATCTGGGGGTCCTATAGGCTGGAAGGTAAACAAAGGTCCATCTAACTGAGAAACAACAAAGCCCACATGGAAGAAGCACACCAGCCTGTGAGATCACAAGGTGTTGAAGGGATCAGGGATCAGGCATCAAAGACCAAAAAAACCCCCCCAAAAAACCCATAGCATTGTGAATGAGGGGGAGTGCAGAGTGGGGACCCAGGGCCCATCTGTGGGAAATTGGGCATCCCCTTGCAGAAGGGCTGCGGGAGGTTGACGAGCCAGTCAGGGTACGATAGCGAAGTCTGGTGAAGAAATTAGATGGTGCCTGGCTATTAGATAAAATAGCATCTGGGGTCTTAAAGGTTTGCTTCCAAACAAGCAGACATCTAAGTGAAATGTCAACTAAGTCCACATGGAAGAAGCACACGAACATCAATGACCAAAGAATTGTAAATCATATGATCCAAAGTTGAAATAGGGAAGAGGCTGAATTGTGAGAATCTGGTTTGCAGAAGGCTATAGATGGCAATGGGAGCCCAAGATACAGCTGTGAGATCTACATCGGAAATAAGCCTCCAGTGATTTCCCGTCCATGCATACTAAAGGGTTACCAAGTAAGAATACATAGGAGAGATGACTGTAGAAGATCCAAATGATAAACGGGACTTGAGTGGTTAAAACCTTGTAAGTTGATCCCCATTCTGATGCATGTTAAGCCTGATCTGGTTTTCAATATTTTTGCTTTTTGTTTGTTCATACTGGGGTTTATCTCAGATGTGCTATGTCATTGGGGTCACCCTCTTGAATTTGGGTATATGCTTTTCTTTTTCAGTATATGAAACCCAGGATAGATGAACCTATAAGGACAGCAAGTAGAATAAGGGTTTCTGGGGGGTATCATAGGGTGGGGGTAAAAGAGAGCTGATGTCAAGGAATTCAAGAAGGAAAGGAATGTTTTGAAACTGACTGTGGCAGCAATTGTACAATACTGCTTGATGTGATTGAATTATGGAAAGATATAGCTGTATTAACTCACAATAAAATGATTTTATTGTGAAAGGGGGAACCGATTACAAGGATCTACATATAGCTTCCTCCCTGGAGGATGGGCAACAGAAAAGTGGGTGAAGGAAGACACCGGGTAGTGTAAGATATGATAAAATAATAATTTAAAAATTATCAAGGGTTCATGAGGGATGGGGGAGCAGGGAGAGATAAGGGGAAAGAAAAATGAGGAGCTGACTACAGGAACCAAGCAGAAAGCAAGAGTTTTGAGAACGATGAGGGCAATGACAGTGTTTTACACAATTGATGTACGTGTGGATTGTGATAAGAGTTGTATGAGCCCCAATAAAATGATTTTGAAGAAAAAAAGTTTGTGGGAATTTTCCATTATCCTTTAATCCCATTTTTCTACAAACTTTTTGAAGCCGTCTCAGACATACCTCACTATTTTGCTCAGCTACTAGGTGTTCTATACTCCAATATCCCACAAATTCTAAAATTCTTACTGGCATTCATTGTGCCTCACTTTTTAAGTTAAGTAAATTGACATAATAAACATTCCTGAATGTATACACTGATGGGCAAATAAGTTTACTTTTGTTGCATTTACCCTCAAAGGTGTAATCGCTATGTTAAAGATGCATACTTTAAAAAAAACAGTTTATTGGTACATAATCCACATATCATACAATTTGATAGTTCATTCGTAACAAGAAGAGTTGTACAATCATTATCACAATCAGTTTTAGAACATTTTTCTTTCTTTTTTAATTTTAATTTTATTTTATTGGGGGCTCTAACAGCTCTTATCACAATCCATGCATATATCCATTTTGTCAAACACATCTTTACATATGTTGTCATCATATTTTTCAAAACATTTTCTTTCTACTTGAGTCCCTGGCATCAGCTCCTCATTTTCCCCCTCCCTCCTACACCTTCTCTCCCTTCCCCATGCCCCCTTGAGGCTTAGGACAGTTATAGAAATCTAAATATAGGCATGTATATATGTAAATACATTTACATACGATGACAGGGGAATAGAGATATGTACATATATTTACTTATAAAGTATTACAGTAGCAGATGAACATTGGGCCTCTACTCAAGTACTCCCTCAATGCAAGAACAATTTATTCTACTAACATGGCACTGTGATGTTCACCTTCCCTGACACGATCGCTGAAGACAAAATGGGTGCATAAGCAAATGTGGTGAAGAAAGTTGATGGAGCCCGGCTACCAAAAGATATAGCATCTGGGGTATTAAAGACTTGGAGATAAACAAGCAGCCATCTAGCTGAGAAGCAACAGAACCCACATGGAAGAAACCCACCAGCCTGTGTGATCATGAGGTGTCAATGGGATCAGGTATCACATCAAAGACCCAAAACAAAACAAACAAAAAGCATAGCAATGAGAATGAGTGGGAGAGCAGAGTGGAGACCCAAAGCCCATCAGTAGTCACCTGGACACCCCCCTGTCAGAAGGGCCACAGGGAAGGGAAGAGCCAGTCAGGGTGCAGTATAGCACTGATGAAACACACAACCTTCCTCTAGTTCTTTAATGGTCCCCCACCACTACCATGAACACAATTCTATCTTACCAATCTGGCTAGAACAGAACATGCATACTGGTACAGACAAGAGCTCAAAGCTCAGGGAACACAATAGATAAACCCCCCAGGACCAATAAGGGAAGCAGAGATACTAGGAGGGTAAGGGTAGGGGACGGGGGTAAGGGAGAACCAATCACAATGATCGACATATGGCCCCCATCCCAGGAAGACAGACAGCAGAAAAGTGAGTGAAATGAGACAGCAGTCAGTGTAAGATATGATGCATGCTTGCTTCATTGGAAAAAACACAGATTCCTTTCATGTAAATCACAGCAATTTAAAATCTCACAAACACTGCGCGTGAGCTCTTCACACTCATGTGAGCACTCGGTGTCATCACAGCTTTTTGTGTTGGGATCAATTGTTGAAAATAGCAGTTCATTTTTGCTTCATATGCATTTCCTAGATCACCAATAAAGTTCATACATTTATTAGAAATTTTCTGTTCTTTTTTCCTGTGGGCTGTTTATATCCTGTCTTTCTCTTCTTTATTTTATTTTATTGACATCAGATTGTTCATAATTTGCTTGCATATTTGCCAGACGCTCTTTGAAATGTAATCCTTTGTTGTGTGCATTTCAAACATTTTCTCCCAGCCCACTGTTTGTCTTTTGTTTTTTTTGTGTGTGATCTCTTTTGCCATACTGAAGACTTTAATTTTTATACAGTAAATTCTGTCCGTGTTTATTATTTACTGATATTTTCCCCTCTGTCTTGCTTTAGAAGTCTACCTCAGCTTGATCTCCACCCCCAAGAGAGATAATGATTATTTGGATTTTGTAAACTTGACAACTGTAAGGGTCTATGGCATCTTTCTGACCATTCTTGTTCCCCCACCCTAACCCCTAACCACCACCACCACCCCGCTAGCCCTGCCCCACCAGAACTCATTTCTATATGCTTCCTTCCGCACACTCTGTGGGTAAATTCCTCTCCCAAACGACCAAAGAGGGAAATACATTTTTTTCAGACTAGATCTGTTCTCTCAAAGAATAGCATGAGAACCTTCTAACCAGGGCATATTCGTTCTGACTTGATGCCCACTAACAATAACAATATAGACAAGGAAAGGTATATAGTTTAAGGAGGAGCAGAGACATACAACAAGAGCCCCATCACTCATGAATACAACCCTCTGCCACACACTCCCACTCACGAAACATGACAGCATCCCAAACTCCGTGGATGTAGCCTTTAAACCCTTCGCAATAATGTATCTGTAGCAAATTGTACTCCCAAAATACCACTGTCATCTAATTGAATTCAGACTCATACTGACTCCATGGGGCAGGGTTGAAATGCCAATGGTGGCTTTCTGGCACAGTAAATCTTTACAGGTGTAGAAAACCTCATCTTTTTCAGAATGAAAATGCCCGACTAATATGGTTCCCATGTAACAACAGAATGTAACAGAAACTACTCTTTGGGCTTTCCAAGATCAAGTCATAAAAGGCGGTTCAACTTGAGCCTTATTAACTGAAACACTCACTCTTTAAGTTGGAACAGGCAATCTAGAAGTCTTCAGCCATAGTGTATGCTGTTCAAGTTTCCTGGGGCCACCAAGCTTAACGAGCTATGGAGAGCGAAGTCCTGAAGTAAGGGGAGCAATAAAGAATCATAAGAAATTGTTATTATTGTCTTAGGCCACTATGTTTGGGGATAGTTTGGTAGACTATGTATTGAGTTGCTAACCACAAGGTCAGTGGTTTGAACACACCAGCTATTCTGTATGAGAAAGATGAGGCTGTGTGCTCCCATAAAGATTTAAAGTCTCAGAAACCCAAAAGGGAAGTTCTACTCAGTCCTATCCAGTCACTATGAGTCAGAATTGATCCGTGGAGGTTAGTATTGTTTTGCTTATTTGACCTAATTATTGATAATACTTTGAACATCTATAAATAAGATAAGGAGTGCTGCTGAGGCAAGGGCTAAGTGCTCAGAGGATAACCAAATGATTGGTGGTTCTAACTGACCCATTGGCTCCGCAGAAGAAAAACTTCGCGATCTTCAATAGTAAATATTACAGCCCAGAAACCCTATGAAGCTGGTCTATTCCATCACATGGACCTGCTAGGAGCCCAAATCAATGAACATAACGAAGATATTTTTAATGTAGTCTTTATAGAGTTTTAAAATCACCTAGTACTTTTTCAGTCATAAAGCTGGCTCTGCTTTCTCTCTTGAAAATCATTTCCTACCTTACCACTACCACAGGAGAAAGACGGGGCTTTCTACTTCCATAAACAGTTATAGTCTCAGAAACTCCCAGAGGCAGTCCTACCAAAGGGTAGCTATGAATGGACATCAATTGGATGGCAGTGAATTGGGATGTAGAGTTGACTCTACCACTATACCTCTTTCTATTGTCTCCCCTTTAAAAAAAAAGTCTAGGAAGTTGTGTGCTCATCTCTCCGTCCTTCTTTCTTGCTTTCCAAGAAAAGAGGAGCTGAGCTACAGGGAACAACACTGGAGGCACAGTGTGGGATTGCGCCCGATCTGACCCCTGAGGCAAAACACTAAGGATGTGCAATAGAACAGCAAGGGAAACAGAGCAATGAAGTTCCCAGGAAATACCAAAAATAGACTTTGGGGCCAGGGTGTGGCACCTCATCAGACCTGACCAGAAAACACTCCTAAAGGTCAACAAACAGACCTTGAAATAATTACAGGCTTTTCTTTTTTTTGTCATTTTTGGTCATTGTTGTTGTTTTTTTTGGTTGCTTTGTTTTGCGATGTCTTGTTTTTTGTGCATATTGTTATCTCTACAGGTCTGTCTAGATAAGATAGTGAGGATAAACAATCTGGAGGAGAAAACAACAGACTAATGATTCAGGGTGGGGGCATGAGAGAGGGGGAGGTAGGGGAATTGAAGTGGGTGTTAACAAACCCAGGGACAAGAGAACAACAAGTGATCCAAAATTGAGAAATCACTGAAACCTAAATGAAGACCGAACATGATAATGGGACAAGAGGAAAGTAAAAGGAAATAGAGGAAAGAACTAGGAGGCAAAGGACATTTATAGAGGCCTAAATACAGGCATGTACATATGTAAATATATTTATATATGGCGATGGGAAAATAGATCTATGTGCATATATTTATAGGTTTAGTATTAAGGTAACAGATGGACACTGGGCCTCCACTCAAGTACTCCCTCAATGCAAGAACACTTTGTTCTATTAAATTGGCATTCCATGATGCTCACCTTCCCAACATGATCACTGGGTTAGTTAATTGTGCCAACCTGGCCAATAAACACATGTGGGGCTAATTGAAAGGTGGGGGGATAAATGGGTGGTGAGCCTCGCCTTTCTAGTTCTTGGGTCTCTTGTTTTGTGATGGTTTCCCTGGGTGTAGCTGCCTTAGCAGTTCCCTGCTTCAGCTTGCAAGATTGACTTCCTATAAGACCTCCCCAAGGAGAAGCTACATGGACCTATCCCATACAGCCTTGGGTGCTGGAGCAGCCGTGTGGAGACCCCTGCTAGTGCTGAGATGCTTGTTCGTTCACAAACTCAGCTTTCCTCCTGCAGTCGGCATAATTGCCTCTGTTTTGTGAGGTGGAGGACTTTGTGGACTGGTGTTGGGTTAATGGGTTAATGTTGGACTTGTGGGCTTGGGCAGCATTGGGTTGGGATGTTTTCGTGATGCACATTTTCTTTACATAAAACTCTCTCTTATACATGAGTTTCTGTGGATTTGTTTCTCTAAAGTTCCTAGACTAATACAATCACTGAAGACAAAAGTGGGTGCATGAGCAAATGTGGTGAATAAAGCTGATGGTGCCTGGCTATCAAAAGATATACTGTCTGAAGTCATAAAGGCTTGAAGGCTTGAAGATAACCAAGCAGCCATCTAGCTCAGAAGCAACAGAGTCCACATGGAAGAAGCACACCAGCCTATGTAATCATGAGGTGTTGATAGGATCAGGTATCAGGCATTAAAGACCAAAAAAATCAAATCATTGTGAATGAGGGGGAGAGCAGAGTGGATACCCAAAGTCCATTTGTGAATAGGCAACTGGACATCCCCTTACAGAAGGGTTGCAGGGAGGAGACAAGCCAGTCAGGGTGCAGTATAGCACTGATGAAACATGCAACTTTCCTCTAGTTCTTTAATGCTTCCTCCCCTCCACCCCTAACAATCATGATCCCAATTCTACCTTACAAATCCGGTTAGACCAGAGGATGTACACTGGTACAGATAAAGAGCTGAAAGCACAGGGAATCCAGGACAGATAAACCCCTCAGGACCAATAACGAGAGTAGAGATAACAGGAGGGTAAGGGGAAGGTGGGGGAGAAAGGGGCAACTGATCGCAATGATGTACACATAATCCCCTCCCTGGGGGACAGACAACAGAAAAGTGGGTTTAGGGAGACATCAGACAGTATAAGACATGAAAAAAATAATCATAATTTATAAATTATCAAGGGTTCATGAGGGAGGGAAGGGAGGGAAGAGAGGGGAAAATGAGGGCTCAAGTAGAAAGAAAATGTTTTGACAATGATGATGGCAGCAAATGTACAAAAGTGCTTGACACATGGATGGATGGATGGATTGTGATAAGAGTTGTATGAGCCCCCAGTAAAATGATTTACAAAAAAGAGAGAGAAAGAGGAGCTGATACCAGCTTTCTGTTCTTTCTAGAAATGTTTGTTGTTATTTCTTTATAGCTTCTTGAGGGATTCAGGCACTGAAACAGGTGAAAGGAGGAGACTAGAACTTTTGAGAAAGAACATTGGCAAAGGCCCCTTTTCTGATTTGGAGCACAGGCAGTGGCTCACCAGATGGGCTCACTGACCTCTCCCTGCACTAATTGTCTTGAGCTGCTAAACATAAGCTACATATTCAGAAGGCAAGTTAAAAAAAAAAAAAGAAAGAAAGAAAAGCACTGTTAGCTTTCCTAGTTATGATTGTCCTATTGTCTCCATAGCGACAGATGTTATGTGAAATCAACTGCTTTATTTTGAAAACAATACAGGTTGGATACTGGCCTTGGGGAAGTTGCAAAGAACATAAAATTCAATCCCGATATATTCTTATGTGGGTTTTCTTTCTCATGTTAGCTTCTCGTTCTTTCTTTTTTAATATGCTTCATTGTAAGAGAATAAGATAAAATTTTTTAAAAGTCATCTTTTGAATTTCTTCAATGGTCACTAGATAAGATGAGAACAGGTCTTGGTGGGAGACTTGTGTGGGAAATCAAAATGAAGGGCCTTCCAAAAGTTCATGGAAATTTTTCCATTATTTTCTAAATTCATTTCCCACACTTTTTTTGAAGTCCCCTCATATGTACAAATTCACAAGCTCTCAAAGCAGCGAAAGAAACCATAACACTGACTGTGCGGTAGACTGATCATATTGGCTGGGGTAATTTTATTCTTGTGAATCTAAGCATGAAAGTTTATTTCTGGAACAACACTGGGAATCCTGTCAACTAATTAGAGTCTTGATTTCTTGTAAATGAGACACTATTCAGAATCCAAATGATTGTTGATAGACAATGGAATAATATCACAATCAACCTTTTAGCTGTGAAGAAGACATGTAGCCGTCCAGGATAGAATAACGCAATTAATGAAAAGAAAGGAAAACATTTTTAAAACAGAAAGGAACAAAGGCTCATATAACCATGGCCAATTTGTGCTGATAATGGATTCAAGAGGCATGTCACTTTTAGACAGCATATTCTGCAAGTATTTCAGGAGCCATCGTTCATTGAATAAGCTATCAAAAATGAGGGTCTCTGAACTAGATTTGATTTCAAAGGTATGAAAATTCATGACCCTTTTCATGAAATTACCCAAGAGGAAAAAATGCCTAAGACAAAAATTACCCAAGAGGAAGAAATGACTAAGACAAAAAAGAATTAAAATAATTAGATCATGAGTAGATCTAAGTGTAAGTCTGGTTTCTAATCATATTTTTAAAGCCACGAATTAGAATCTAGGTATATTAAGAAGATTAAGGAACTTCTGTTTAAAAGTTATAGATACCAGGTTGGATGCAGGCACCAATTACCATCTACACATCAAAAGTATATGCTAATCCAGATAGTTAGAATTTTAAGTTATCAAATTCAAAAAAAAATTAATTAATGTTTTTTTTGTCAAGATTTGTCTTGATCTAGCTAACTGGCCTTTCTGGGAATATAGGGGACTGCCTGGCATTAGATGTGGAAGTCAAACCAGGACTCTTCCTATTACCTTGGATAAACTCCATGGGGGGATTCAGCCAATTCGCACCAGTTCAGCAGAACCAACGACTAATTTTTTGTTACTGGTTGTTAAAATGGTACTTGTAATTGGTTCTCTCTAAGGGGGAAGCTAGGCAGCTGCCCAGTGTGGAAATCACACATGTCCATTCCCTATACTTTTTTGACATTCTTCTGTGCAGTAGTGTATTCTAAGTGCTGTAGTAATATTCAGACCATGCATAGGTTTAAAAAATTAGATGGAACTATGCTTGTAGTATTTAGTTATTCATTTCATAAAATGTTACACTTTTTTTTTACAACACCATTTTATTGGGAGCTAATACAGATATCATTCCATAGTCCAATCACATCAAACAGTATTGTATAATTGCTACCACAACCTGTTTCAAAACATTCTCTTCCTTATTTTTTTGTCTTAATATATAGTGTAGGTTTATAGACATTCAAAAATTTAAAAACACTTTCAGATACACTAAACTGTCTTTAATATAATAATACAGTAATAAAATAGTAATAATGATTTGATACTATAACGAAGCCCCGTTCATTTATAATTATATGTACTTCAAAATTTTTAAATTATACATTTTAATATAATGGAGGTTGGTTCATAATGTCAAACTGTACAAAAGGCAGATATCCAGAACCTAAGGACTGCTTTCTGAACTTTTAATTTTTTTTAAACAGTTTTTTTTTAAGATCATTTTATTGTGGGTTCTTATAACTCCTATAACAATCCATACATGAATTGTACCTATATGATATACCTATATATTGTACCTATACATCATCATTTTCTAAACATTTACTTTTTGTTTGAGCCCTTGATATCAGCTCCTCTTTTTCCCCTCCTCCACCCTTCCCACCCTCATGACCCCTTGATAAATTATAAATTATTATTATTTTCTTTTTTTTAATTATTATTATTTTCATATCTTACACTGACCACTGTCTCCCTTCACCAATGTTACTGTTGTTCGTTCCACTGAGGATGGGAGTGGTTAATGCTTTGATCATTTCAATAAGTTCCCCTTCCTCTGCTCCTCCACCCACCTTCCCCTACCCTCCTGGTATCACTACTCCTATTTCTATTCCAGAGAGGTTTATCTGACCTGGATTCTGTGTGTCCTTAGCTCTATCTGTACCAGTGTACATGCTCTGGTTTTGCCAGAACTGGAAGGCAGGACTGGGGTCTGATAGTAGGGGGTCAGGAAGTCTCAAAGAACCAGAGGAATACTGTGCACTTCATCGGTGCTATACTGCACACTAGTTGACTCATCCCTTCCTTGTGACCCTTCTGCGAAGGGATGTCCTATTGTCTACAGACAGGTTTGGGGTCTCTGCTCCAAACCCCCTCATTCTCAACAATATATTTTTGTTGTTGTTTTGGGCCTTTTGATGCCTGATACCTGATCGCATCAACGCCTCATGATCTCACAGGCTGGTGTGCTTCTTCCATGTGTGCTTGTTGCTTCTCTGCTAGATGACTGCTTGTTTACCTGCAAACCTTTAAGACCCCAGACACAATATCTTTTAATAGCTTTCACCATCAGCTTTCTTCACATTTGCTTGTGCATCCATTTTGTCTTCAGCAAGGGTTGGGAGAGTGAGCATCACAGATTACCAGGTTGTTAGAACAAAGGGCACTTGTGTTGAAGGCCAGCTTGAGCAGAAGCCCAATGTCTACTTCTTCAATGTACTGCCATATAAATATATGTACATACACCAATACCTTGATTTTTATGAATTAATATATTTACATAACTGCACACCTGTGTTTATTTATACCTCTATCCATAGCTTTGCTTCCTAGATCTTTCCTGTTTCCTTTTACCTTCCTCCTGTTCCGCCATCACACTCTCCCTTCTTCTGCCTCTTAGTAATTCCTCTCAGCTAGATGCTGTTGCTCCAACATCCCCAGGATCTCTATGTCCTCCTAATTGTTGATTTTAATTTCCTAGTTGTTCCTCTGTCTCTTCCTTATTGAATTCCTTGATATCAGCTCCCCTTTATGCCCTCTCCCCTACTGTACCCCCCCAGGAACCTTTATTCTACTTGCTGTTTCTATAGGTTCCTCAATACTGGGTTTCCATAACGAAAAACAAAAATCCAAAATTCAAGAAGGTTACCCCCAAATGAGAAAAATACATCTGAGATAAACCCCAATATGGGAAGGAAAAAAAAGAAAGAGAGAGTGAAAAAAAAATGTTGAAAACCAGATCGGGCCTGATGTGCATCAGAGTGGGGACCAACTGACAAGGTTCTAACCGTTCAAGTCAGGGTTATCCTTTTGATCTTCTACTGTCATCTGTCCAGTGCACTCTCTTTGGCAGCCAATTTCCTACCATCCCTCTGTTCTGGATAGAGGGAAATCATTGGAGGCCTAGTTCCTATGTAGAGCTCACAAACGTACCTTGGACTTCCACTGCCGTCCATAGCTTTCTGCAAACCAGAATCTTAAAATCTAGGCTCTGATGCTATCCCATTAGGCTTCAGATGATAAGATTCACAGTCCATCAGTCACTGATGTTGGATGTTTCTTCCATATGGACATATAACATTTAAACATATAACATTTAAAGAGAAAAAATACTAAACAATCAAAGGGTGGCACACTGTCATTCATCTCAGCTTTGTGCCATGCCCCCAAATTCCCATGAGTTGCTATGAGTGAATTATGCAACTCCTGAAAGTGTCCAAAGAGCTAAAAATATTGTCAGAACCATTGCGGTAAGGTCAGCACAAGTAATGAGGGTTTGTCAAATATGAACATGATATGTTTAGCGAAGTGAAGTCGCCTGTTTCTAATCCCCTAAACACAATGCCTACTTCTAACGGAACGGGATCCTACTCTTACCGTGCAAACCTGAGTAAGGAAAAGCCACATAGCTGATGAAGCTCAGATAAAAGCAAAGAACATTGTGAGGATGAAAAACAAAAGCAATATGAAAATATCTTAAATAACAATGACTTTTTGTCAAGTATTCTTTAATATTTTTCTTTTTTTTTAAAACATTTTATTAGGGGCTCATACAACTGTTATCGCAATCCATACACACATCAATTGTGTAAAGCGCATCCGACGTCTCCCTTCTCTTTAATATTTTTCATTAACATTTTTAAACTTTCTTATAACAATCTAGTTTTGTATACCTCTTTTATTGTTCTTATTTTAGTATTAATTGTATGAACTAATAAACTACCTTTTCGCCTATCCTTTTTGAAACTTAAAACAGCCATTAGGGCAGAGAATTAGTTGTTAAATCATCGGGACCAACTCTTTACCTTTTCAGCATCAGTGTCCTTAATTGTAGTAGCCCCCTTCCAATGCAGCTGTGAGGAGCACATGGAGGAATGCAAGCAATTCCCAATTCTGGGACACAGTACTATTGTTGTTGTTGTTGTTATTCAACTATGCAATATGTCTTACATTTTTTAACAGGCATTGTTCAAACCTTAGGAGCTTTTGACTAATAATCCACGTATATATTTTAAAGTTAACTTTATTAATGTCTACTTTGAAGAATATAAGACATATCCACAGCCCAACACGCTGAAATTTTTAGATTTCATCTGATATTTCTGCCCAAGATTAGAAATCATCACAGAAATTCTTAAGTCTGAAAAGGTTTTCCTTAGAGAGTTTGCAATAATCTGAGAGCTATTAGAAGCCATTAGCCTCATAAGTAATGAGAAGAAAGTTGGAAATAGACCTATGTGTCTAAAATGCTTATTTCACCATGATAAATATTACCTTTATATTCACAGTCAAAGAAATATAAATGTCAATTTATTTAAAAATTAAATTGCCTGGGCATGGGTCAGTCAGTTAATATAAAAGGTAAATGTGTTTCTTCAGCAATCTGAGGACAAAGAAAAGGAGTCTAGAAAATATTGAAGAATTATATAACTACATTACATTTGTTCAATCTACTAGCATTAATAGATCACTGCTTACCTCAGAGATTGGTTTTTTGAGAAATGAAAGATCACAGAAAGCCCATAGAAAAATTGAATTGGTTCTGTTAAGAACTTTTCAAAAGACAGTATACTTCGACTCTGAAAGCCACGCCTGTCCTCTGCCTGATTATTCCAGAACTTGACAAAGCCAAGTGCCTTCAGGGGAATTTCAGTTAACAATACAACAGAAGACTAGCAAAGGGTTCCTGGCAGAACAAAATGTGTGGCTTTTGTCATTTGTAGGACTGGGGTGTTCCAAACTCAAATGTGATGTCAGGTTAGAGATTGGGTGAGGTGGAAGCACTACCCACCTCCCCTCCACCCTTTCTCTACTTCTGTCATCACTACTTGCTTATCCTTTTCCTCCTCTGCCTGCCTGCTTCTCACCAGTCTGGAAACCCTGGAGGCTGAGGCACCTGAACTGGATTTTCTAGCGTCTTAAACGGTCCACTGAAAACAACTCAGTGGTGCTCAAATCATGTAATCTGACCTTAATATGTAGCACCATAAATTATTCCCAAATTTAAGTTATTTTTCCTCAAAGTTTTAGTCCTGTTTTTCATCAATTCCTTGTCTTTTTATTATATGTGTGAGTCACTCCTCTTAAGAATGATTAGGGAGAAAGATCACAGAAATTATAGTCGGCCTTCTCATATTGAACTGAAATAGAAACTGGTGCAAACTCTCTAGAATGCAATTTCAAAATGTCTATCAAATGTCTTAAAAATTAGAATAGGTTTTTACCTGGAAATCCCACTTACATGAGGATTATAGCTAAACAAATGCACATATTTAGCTATAAAAATGTTTAATACAGTTTTTTTCCTTTAAAGAAAAAATATTGAAAGCAAGTTAAGCATACTATAATAGGGTATCAGTTGAATAAATTGTTGTCCACACAATAGTTTAATATACAACCATTAAAAGGTTATAATACAATACACCTAGCCTTTTTTGTTGGCTTGTTTTTGTTTTTTAGAGAGAGAGAGAGACAGGAGAGAGGGAAGGGCCAGCAGCGAGGATGCGGCAGACTGGGAAGAGCCCAATACACCTAGTCTTATACTGCATATGATTGTATTTTCCATATGATTATGTAAAGGTAAGAAAAAAACATGGATTAAAAGTTTTATTCAACTCACTGAAGAAACAGTAAAATTTTAAAGCAGGCCAAAAAATTTTTTTGAGAAGCTAGCTAGTTATTTACAGTATATACTCCAGTATAAGCTGACCTGACTATCAGTCAAGGTACCAAATTTTACCACAAAAACTGCATTAAAAATGTGCTGAAAAACTCGCCTTATACATGAGGGTATACAGTATGTCATCGTTGATGTTGGTAGTGGTAGAGTTAGTTCAAACACACAATGGCCTTCAGTATAACAACAGACTGTTGCCTGGTCCTGCTCCATCTTCATGATCATTGCCATGTTTATGAACAATGGTCAACAGTTGTTTTTTGTGGTTACCCTGAAAACTGAGTTAACATAAAAACGCCCGTGACTTCTCAAAGTGTAAATTCCAAAGCCAAAGGTATATATATATTTTCAAACAAAACACCACAAAGACAGTGTGTTTTGCACTGCTGTCATCTCCTGGCTGGTATACCTTCTAAATTAAAACTTCAAGTTCTTCCTCTAACCAGGAGTGACCGTGACGTGACGCTCCTGAGGAAAATGCCTTCACGTCAGATGAAGTAGTACTTCACTGCAGAGCAGTGTGGGCTTGGGAAGTGGGAATCAGCAGTTTCCAGTGGAAAAAAATAGGCCTAGTACATTTGGGCCAAGAATCTGACACAGGCAGTAGGAGGTAGGGATGAGAGCTTTTTGACATGCATATTATCAACAGCAAAGTGCAATGCGCTTGAAAGCAGCTCAGTGGGGATGATGAATAAGTATCTCCTGAGTTAGGAATGGTAAATGGACACTAATTTTATACCGTCTGTATTTCCTTTTGTAGGATTTATACAATGTCACTTTCACTTACTTTACCTATGTTGCTCCAATCGTGTGATTTTAATAAGTGTACATATGTGTATTGTAGTCCCTTTCTATTTCACTTGTATCCTTAGTCATGTCAACTCTTTTCCACACGGTCTTAAGTTCCTCAATCATTAGCTTTCTTATCCCAATGACTTCCAGACCCCTATGGTTTTGAAAGGAGCCTGCTGGTACAGTGGCTAAAGGGCTCTGGTGCTAACCCAAAGCCCAATCTTTAAATCTCTATTTCCCAATTTCTATGTTTACCATAACCCCTCCCCACCAAAAAAATCCATTGCTATCGAGTCAATTCAATTCAGCCTCATAGACAGCTGGCTACAGGGTAGGCTTGCTATTTACTCTCATTGTTCTTAACTCTTTAGCCAGCAGACTCCTAAGAATCTACTTGGATTTTTGTATCTTCTCCTTGGGTGGGGGGTGGGGGAGTTGGTGGAATGCAGGTGTACTCATGCATAAAAATCTTTTGCATATAATTCTAGGAGGGCTGTGAAGGTACCAAAACCCATCTATGGATTAGTTCAGCCTATATTAAAGATTGCTCTTTCAGTCTTTCATTTGTTTGTTTGTATATTTGTTTACTTATTATTATAGAGAACTTAAAACATACACAAAAGCAGATAAAATAGCATTATAAACCTCTATCTACACATCACTCAACCCCGATAGTCAACCTTCCTAGATCAATTACGCGCTGCTTCCATGAAGACAAGTCAGAAGGTATTGCTACTGGGTTCCAGTTCATGCATAAAAGGTTTTATTCCAACCAAATTGTATTTAAATGCGTCTCTGTAACCGTGACAGCTGTAAGCAAGTTCTCTCTTGACTTGACTTAGTCTCATTAGCATGCCTTCAGAAGAAAAAAGTCCAATCTTTCAAACATATCTGCAGGGCCAATTAGATATAAGGCAAAAATGTCAGCTCAAAAAGTTATGGTGCCTATTTTTGGGTGGGGAGGGAGGCAGGATTGCACAGGGGTTAGCCTTTCTTGAAGCAAACAGTGTGGTCACAGGGATTTGTTATAAAGAAGTTTTAAGAAAACTGAACACTGCGTTGTTGAGATAAATGTTGGGAAAATTGTGCTAAGGAATCTTTTCCATCATGACCATGTCCTCGGCCATTTGAGAATAGCAAGGGATGTCCTGTGAGAATATGAGAAACCTTATCCCATCTGCTCCCCAGCCCTGCTCTCGCCCCTGCAGATTTATTTTTGTGTTTCAAACTCAAAGAACATTTAAAAGGAATATGAGTTGTGTCCCTCAAGGATGCTAAAATTGCCATTTTGATGGGATTTAAGAGAAAAAGGGAAAATCCTTTGGGGAAAACTTAGGGACATGGAAACACTGCCTTCAGATGTGTATAAACCGAGATGGAGGATATATCAAGAAATAATAGCTTCATATATTTGCACATCCTGATCTTTTTGTCTAATAAAGATTTCTATGGTTTCAGAGCAATACTTTTTTTACTATTTTTGTTCATTGCTGTCCGTCTGAGTCCAACGCACTTGGCCCTGGGTGTTGCAGCATAGAACTGGTCCCTAGATTTCTCAAGTCTGCTGTCTTTCTCAAGCAGACACTGAGTGCCTTTGAACATTTAACCTTCTGGTTAGTAGCCAATTGCATTCACTTTTTGAAACATCAGGAATAAATCTCTTCTAGAGTAAACATATGGTACACGGTATGTGTTCAGGCTTGTGAATACTATTTATTAACAAAATGTTGGTATTCTACCTTTGAACCTAAAGAGCCCTGGTGGTACCGTTGGGTAAGCTTTGGATGGCTAACCATAATGTTGGTGGTTCAAAACCACCAGCCACTCCTTGGAAGAAAGTTTAGGCTGTGTGCTTCTGTAAAGATGTACAGCTTTGGAGACCTTATAAAGGATCACTATGAGTTGGAATTGACATGATGGTAATATGTTTGATTTGGTTTGGGTTTGGGATTTTTGCGGGGGAGGGAGCGAGTGGAGAGTGCGTTGAGGAACCTATTGTCAAAATATTCAGATTATCTGAGGAAGAATCCCCAAAGCAAATAAAAACAAAGAGTTTTCTTTGATCAGCATTCTGTGAGTCACTGAGAGAAAAGCAACAGCTCAATTTGTTCTTCCCCTTGTGAGTGCCAAATCATGAAAAATAGAATTTATAAGCAGATTAGACAGAATAGCATAATTCTAAATAAAAGAAATTATATTAACTCTGTCTCTGGCGCATGATTTCATATCCAGCCCCTGCTCAAATCTAATAAAATCTGGACCCCAACAATATGATTTGGGCAGTCGGAAGGGAGATCACTGAAACCTTCCATGGACTGATTAGACATGATATCTGGCATCACCCTGCTATTGAAAACCTCTTGCTGCCAACTCATTCTTGGTAACTCAGTGAAGAAAACATGCTCTGGGTAGCTGACACGTGTTTCCAAAGATTTGTGGTGGCTTTTGCCAGGTTCTCTATGAACAAAAAGAATTATACCTACTATCTTAGAAAAGTACCACCAAACTACTAGACAGAAGCAAGGATAGGAAGACTTCCTTTCATGTACCGGATATACTCATGTATAAGCCGAGTTTTTTAACGCATGTTTTATGCTGAAAAAGCTCCCCCTTGACTTACACTCCAATAAGGGTCCCATTTACCTGTTCTTCAGTGCAGTGTGGGTGTCCTCTGTCTTTCCTGCTCATCTGCGGGTGCCTGAAATCTCTGTGGGTGGTCCGATGACAGCTGATTTCACCTATCACCGCTCTTATTTTCTCCTGCACGCCAGCAGCCTCTGAGTTGCCCATGCCATACTGAGCAAGAACCTTCCCGCTTCTGTGTGCTGGTACTTGGGGTGCACCACATCCAAATGATGAGAAGGAATCCAGTTTTGAAAGATTTTAACTCTTGTGTTTTAGCTTGGTTGCTGATTGAGCTAAGGTTTTCATACTTTTAAAGTTACTGTTGATACCGTATTGATTTTGTTGACCCTCTTTTCCATTTACAGATCTAGTTTACTGTTTTTCTTTGAAATAAATATTCAAAAACATTTAACCTACTGATGCCTCAACTAATGTAATTGTATTGGTATCTATTTTTATTTTGAAATTTACCAGTAGCTGCTGCATTTCCCACCCTAGGCTTATACTTGAGTCAATAAGTTTTCTGTTTTTGTAGTAAAATTAGGTGCCTCAGCTTATATTTGAGTTGGCTTATACTCGAGTATATATGGTACTTTGGACATGTTAACAGGAGAGACCAGTCCCTGGAAAAATACATCATGCTTGGTAAAGCCCAGGGTCAGCAAGAGGAGGATCCTCAATGAGATGGATTGACACCATGGCTACAATAATGGGCTCAAACATAATTGTGAGGATGGGGCAGGACCAGGCAGTGTTTTGTTCTGTTGTGTGCAGAACCAATTTGAAGGTACCCAAAAAAACAAAGAACGTTTTTTTCCCCCATGAACAATTTTCATTTTATTTCCTTTCAGGTTTGTTTTTCTTCAGCTTCTAAACTTTACATAGGCTTTGGAGGAGGTCGTGGGGCAGCACCTGCAGGTCTAAATCAAGGTGGGGGGGTTCGTTCCTTCTGGGCTTCATGTGACCGGTTCCTAACCACCTTGCTGTGAATGGCACAACTCACACAGTAATGCAGCTTCACGTACAGCTTGGGAAGCACGCATGCGTCAAAGGCGTTCGCTTCGGAAATGTCTCTGACGGCCGCGGCCTCCACTATGTTTCTTATGATGAACGTCTTCATGGCCTTGTCTTTGGGCATGCAGCGGGTGCAGTTCTGGCAGCGAATGGGCTGCACATGGCTGTGGCCTTTCTTGGCACGGCTGTAGTTTCGCCTTTTCGTTGTCATCTCGGAAGCGAGGACGCTAGAGGGAGCAACAAAGAACATTTTATGTAGGAGCTCTGGTGGTGCTTTATGGAAAGGAAAGTGTTGGACTAACTTCAAGAATTATGGCTCAAACCCACAAAACCATTCATCACTCCAAAGGAGAAAGATAAGTAAGTTATCTACTCCTGTAAAGATTTACCGCCCCAGAGGCACCATGCAAGGATTTTCAGAATATGAAACAACTTGATGACCGTGAGTTTTAACACTTTATGACATTGCAGGCTAGACATTGGGCTACTAGTCAAAAGGTCCGTAGGTCAAACCCACCAGCTGATGAAAGGAAGTAAAATGAGACTATTGCTCCTATAGGGATTGACAGTCTTGGAATCCATATATAGGGCTGCTATGTATTGGCATTAATTCAGTAGCAATGAATTTATTTTGGATGTGAGGCAAGGATACAGGAACATTTTATAATTAATGGTTATGCCTAACAAGACTGTGCCTATGTGCCCATTCCAAAGAAAGGTGAGCCAACAGAATACTCAAACTATAGAACGATATATCATTGATATCACACACAAGTAAAATTTTGCTTAAGATCATCCAACAATGGTTACAGCAACACATTGACAGGGAACTGCCAGAAGTTCAGGTCAGATTCAGAAGAGGCCATGGGACAAAGGATATTATTGCTGATGTCAAATGGATCTTGGCTCAAACCAGAGAATACAAGAAAGATGTTTACCTGTGTTTCATTGACTATTCAAAGACATTCGACTGTGTGGACCATAATAAACTGTGGACAACCTTGAGAAGAAAGGGAATTCCAGAATACTTCATTGTTCTCATTTGGAACTTTTACATGGATCAAGAGACATGTTTGCTAACAAAACAAGGGAATAGTAAATGGTTTCAAATCAGGAAAAGCTTGCAGCCTCTCACCATATTTGTTTAATCTACATGCTGAGCAAATAATCAGCGAAGCTGAATTATATGAAGAGGAGTGTGACATCAGGATTGGAGGAAGGCTTATAAAGAACTTGAGGTATGCTTTCTTGCTTGCTGAAAGTATGGGAAGAATTGAACCACTTCCTAATGAAGAGCGAGGATTGTAGCCTTCAGTGTGAATTACAACCTCAAATCCTCATAATTCAACCAATAGGTAACATCATGATAAATGAAGAAAATATTGAAATCATTAAAGATTTTGTCTTAGATCCACAATCAATGATCATGGAAGCAGCAGTCAAGAGATTAAAAGACTGGTTGCATTAAGTAAATCTCCTGCACAAGACCTCTGTGCTAGTCTGGGTATGCTACAGAAACAAATTCATGAGCACTCATGTGTATATAAGAAAGAAGTTTATATACAAGAGCAATAGAATATTAAGAAAATGTCCTAACCCAGTCCCGATCAAGTCCATAAATCCATTATTAGCCTATATGTCCGATACCAATCTATAAAGCGCTCTTCAGACTCACGCAACACATGCAATGATGCCAAATGTAGGAAGATCACAGGCCAGTGGGTTGGAAGTCTTGTCGATCCAGTGGAGTTGTAAGCATCTCAGTGCTGGCAGAAGTCTCTAATGGCTTCTCCAGCTCCAGAGGTCTGGTTGCATCAGGGTAGGTCCATGTGGCTTCTCCAGCTCTCAGGATGTAGCACCATGTATCTTGTCAGTAGAGCATCTCTCATGGAATGAGCTGAGGGAGAGCTTCTTGTCAGCTAGGATGTCTCACAAGGATTGAGCAGAGAGAGAAAAGTGTCTTCTGCCTCCAAAGTGGAAATACCGGAATTCACAGAATTCTCAGAAGGCCATGCCCACCCAGAGGCCTCGTTGGCTATGATCTGATTGACAGGCTAGACTCCACCCCTACACTCTTAATCCTCAAATTGACACCAGATGATGTAACTACCACAACCTCTTTAGAATATTGAAGAGCTCAGATGTTGCTTTGAGGTCTAGGGTGCACCTGACTAAAAGCCATGGTATTCTCCGTCGCATCATATGCATGTGAACATTGGCCATTTAATAAGGAAGACTATAGAAAAACCTATACATTTGAATTGTGGTGCTGTAGAAGAATATTGAAAGTGCCATGGACTGCTAAAAGGATAAACCGATCTATATTGGAAGAAACAAGGTCAAAGTGCTCCTTAGAAGCAAGGATGGAAAGACTTCATCTTACATACTTTGGGCATAATGTCAGGAGAGAGCAGTCCCTGGAGCAGGACTGATCTATATTTACTATATTTGGTAATGTGGAGGGCTAGCGAACAAGAGGAAAGCCCTTGATGAGATTGACTGACACGGTGGCTGCATCAATGGGCTCAGGCTTAGGAACAATCGTGAGGAAGGTGCAGGACCAGACAGTGTTTTGTTCATTTGTACAGAGGGTTGCTATGTGTCAGAGCCTACTTGATGGCTCCTCACTACAACAATATGCAATTTGCTGAAGAATCATTTATCCTTCAGCACAGATTTGGCTACATCGGGAAAAGAGGTGAATTGAGATCAAGCATATTGTTGAATCCAATGATCTGGACAGGGCCTGCTGGAGACATGTGTCCACATATAACAGGAAAGAGCATCCCAAAGAAAAGGAAAATTGGGTAGCACAGGGCAAAATGAGGAAAAAGCATCAAGAGAAAATCTTTGAAACGCTGTATACGTCCTTCAACTTGGAGACATAGATCTTGGGCTAAAAGCCTCGGTTACAAGTTATCTGGGTCCGGGCAGTCTCCTTGGCTGGAGTTTGGGCAGTCCATAACTGCATCCTAGTGGAAAGCCTACTGGAAACTCTGTGCCCCGGTGTATGAGGCTGGAGCAATGCATGTTCTTCAGAAAACAGGTTATGTTCATAGAAATCAGTGTCTCAGAATCTCTCAAGAACATTTCTCAGCTTTCTTTGCAATGTTACAGACTGAAAGGGTCTCTGACATGGTCAATCACACAGCTGTGGGCTAGTCTGGTGGCTCATGCAGTCCGTTGCTATGGCATCTAGGGAACGCGATTCTTCAGGCAGACACTGGGAAACGCCATACTCTGTTCTTCCACCCCCTTGTAATCCAGGCAGGGATTACAATAGAAGAGTGTCTCCCTTCACCGAAAGCCAAAGCTGTCCACTTGTGCTCCACTTCCCTCACCTCCCATTATCCAGAATCCTATCTGTTCCCTTCTCCTATATCTTCTATCCCAACCTCTCCCTTCTATCCTCTCCCATTTTAAAAAAGGGAACAATTTTCCCCTCTCCATTTTCCTTTTTATAATCAAATTACTCAAAGAGGTGCCCATTCTCAGTCCATCTATGATTTCATCTCCACCCCCAATCCTCCAAAGGCTTTTCATTCAAACTCAGCAATGTTGTTAGACCCAAAGGACATTTTTCAGATTGTCCTTTACTTTCTTCTGGGTCTGGAACAGGCCTCTCAGTCACTTCCTACGCGATCCTCCCCCTCATTCACCACACGCCACTCACACTAGCTGTATTAGTCTGGGTACTTTAAAGAAACAAATCCACAGAAACTCATGTATAAGAGAGAGTTTTATATAAAGGTTAAGTGCACATCAAAGAAAACATCCCAACCCAGTGCTGCCCAAGCCCACAAGTCCACCATTAACCCATACATCCGACACCAATCCACAAAGTGCTCCTCCATCTCACAAAACAGATGCAAAGATGCTGACCGCAGGAAGAAAGTCTAATCAGTGAACGTGTAAGCATCTCAGCACTGGCAGGGGTCTCCACATGGCTGCTCCAGCACCCAGGGCTGCATCAGGGTAGGTCCATGTGGCTTCTCCTCAGGGATGTCTTGCAGGAAGTGAATCTTGTCAGTTGAAGCAGGGAACTGGCTAAGGCAGCTGCACCCTGGTCCTACCATCACAAAGCAAGAGACCTGAGAACTAGAAAGGTGAGACTGACCAAGCCATTTATCTCTCTGCCCTTCAATTAACCCCACATGTGTTTATCGGCCAGGTTGGCACAATAAACTAACTCACTAGCCTCTTTCCAATTCTCCCATTCTCAATTTTGTACATATTATTTCTTCCTTGAATTAATCCTCCTAGTAAGTCAAGTATGCTTATTATAATTTTTAGGTGCAAAATTTTTCTATTCAACTCTTAATGCCAGGGCCTAGAACACAATATATGGAGCCCTGGCGGCATAGTGATTACACATTGGGCTACTAACTGCAAGGTCAGCAGTTTGAAACCACCAGCGGCTCTATGGGAGTAAGATGGGGATTTCTACTCTGGTAAAGAGTTATGGTCTCAGAAATTCACAGTGGTGGTAGCTCTAGCCGGTTCTATGGGGTCACTATGAATCAGCCAGCATTGATGCAATGGCAATGGTAAGTAAGTAAGTGTACACACACTAGGTACATTGAACAAATATTTTAGTACTAGAAGCAATAGTCATTATTGGAGCAGTCATTCCTTTTTAGGGCCTTCTTGCACAGCTGTTCAACATCTGAAAACCCATCACCAGAATTCTGTTGCTGTTGTTGTTGTTGTTGGTGGTGGTGGTGGTGGGTGCAATCAAGTGAGTTCCAACTTATAATGACCCTGTGTATAACAGCCTAAAGTGCTGTCTGATCCTGCATCATCTTCACAATTGGTGTCATGTTTGAGCCCATTTTTGCAGCCACTTTGTCAATCCATCTCTTTGACAGTCTTCCTTTTCACCAAGCTTGATGTCCCTCTCCAGGGGCTGGTCTCTCCTGATAACACTTTCAAACTATGTCCTGGCCTCTAAGGAGGATTCTGGCTATACTTATTCCAAGACAGATGTGCTTGTCCTTCTGGCAGTCCATAGTACTTTCAATATTCTTCTCCAAACCATAATTGGTTACTATACCAAAAAGAGCTGGTCAACATACAACCATTTCAAGAGATAGCATATGTTCTAAAAGAAAGAAATCCAAGCTGCCCTAAAGGCAACAGCAAAAAACGTCTCCAGGAATGCCAACTGAAATGTTTAAATAAGCTGATGAAGCACTGGAAGTACTCCTCTTTTATGCAAAAAAAAAAAGAGGCAGATACCTGGCCAATTGACTGGAAGAGATCCATGTTTGTGCCCATTCCAAAGAAAGGTGATCCAATGAATGTGGAAATTATCCTTATCATTAATGAAATATGGTTAGCATCACGCACAAGTACAATTTTGCTGAAGATCATTCATCAGTGGTTGCAGTAGTACATTGATCAGGAAGGGCCAGAAATTCAAGCAAGCTGGATGCAAAAGAGGATACACCATGAGCAATATCATTGCTGAAGTCAGATGGATCTTGGCTGAAAGCAGAGAATATCAGAGAGATGTTTACTTGTATTTTATTGACTATACAAAGATATTCAGAGCCTATAAATGTATCAAGAGGCAGGCATATGAACAGAACAAGGGAATGCTGCCTGGCTTAAAATTATGTACGTACTTAAAATATTTAAAGTGCGTACCAGGGTTGTATCTTTTCACTCTGCTTATTCAACCTGTATGCTGAGCAAATGATCCAAGAAGCTGGGCTGCATGAAGAAGACAGTGGCCTCAGGAATGGAGGAAGACTTCGTGACAATCTGCAATGTGCATATGACACAACTTTGCTTTCAGAAAGTGAGGAGGACTTGAAGCGCTTGCTGGTGATGAGTAAGGAGTGAAGCCTTCAGGATGGATTATAACTCAATGTAAAGAAAACAAAAACCCTCCAACTAGACCACTAGACTAAATCATAATAATGTGAGAACAAAATCAAAGTGGTCAGGGATTTCATTTTGCTTGGATCCACAGTCAATGCTCATGGAAGCAACAGTCAAAAGATCCGACAAAATATTGCATTGGGCAGAGCACCTGTGCAAGTTCTCTTTAAAATGTTGAAGACCATGGATATTACCTTAAAGACTAAGGTATACCTGGCCAAACTATGGTATTCTCAATAGCCTTATATGTATGTGAAATTGAACAGGAAGAATGAAGAAGAATCAACGCACCAACATTGTACATTATGATTTATTAGATAAGATGGTCTTTGCACAACCAAAAAAGAATGCTAGCTGTACATGGTGGACTATGCTTTAAACTTCTAGAGCTGGAAAAATCCCGGTTGGTGGTGGTGGTGGTGGTGGTAGCCATTAAGTCAGCCCTGAGGCATGGTGACAATGTGTACAATAGCATAAAACACCGCCTAGTCCTGCTCCATTGGCGTGACCGCTGCCACGCTCACGTCCCTTACTTCAGCCATCTGTACTTTCCATGCCTGCCAGCCGTGGCAACTCACCTTCCAGCAGTACGCCACAGTGTGCTGTGAGCCACAGAGTTTCCACTGGCTGATTTTAGTAGCTTGCTGGGTGTTTTCTTTCTATTCTTACTTTAGAAACTCCACTGAAACTTGCCCAACATGAGTGCCGCTGCTGGTGTTTGAAAGCCACTGGCATTGCTTCCAGGATCTTGGCAACACAACAGCCACCACATTACAACAAACTGACAGACGCACGAGGGAGAGAAATCATGAGATGCTGCCTGATACAACCAGCCCCCATGCAGACACTATGGGTCAGCTGTGGAGGAGACGGAAGTCTGGAAATGGTACCTGGGCTGGGCAAGGTTCCATGGCTGGTTGGTGACAGTTGAGCTACTTGAGCTTGACTGCAGCTGCCCATCCAGGCCTTTTCCCAACAAACCGCATGAGGATAGATGGGAGATGAGCCACTAGGGCTAGACAACAGCACAAACAGCTCGTCGTCAGACACGACGCATTTCTCCTGGGCTGCTTTCATTTTAAAGTTTGATTTAGAATGTCCATTTCATATGCAAATAGACGCCAAATACGGGATCAGCCAGGTGTTAGTCATACAATCAGAGCCAAAGAAGAGGTCTAAATTTGATTCTTTGGTACCAGTTGTTGGAACTTGTTTAATCCCAAGATTTTGCTACTAAACTGAGCACACTGGGTTGTCTCCAAATCTTCGGCCAAGAGCCAATGTTCTGCTCTTGCTGTACTCTGGTCTCCCTGTGTGATCTTTGGCTCGTGAAACCTCCAATTGCTGCAGGTTTCATTTACTCGTTGATCCCTTTAGGTAGCTGCTCACTTCACTGCCCTCTGGAGTCTTCTGTATTTGTGGGACATTGTGCTGGCTCCTATGGAGGGTACAGGGTTGTGGGGGAGGCTGCCTGTCCTCAGCAAGTTTAGAAGGAATTGGGAGATGAAAAAGAATTGCTTTGCCTGTTTCAGAAAATGAATGAGCGTATCATGAAGAAACCCGGAGGAAGAGAGAGGGGCACATAAAAAAGAAAATCCTAAGAAGTAAAGCTTACTTGTTAGAATTTATTCATCTTGGATGAATGGTTCTGGTCAGAGGTTTGGTTATGGTGTGTTCCTGTCATGACCACAGAGTAATAAATGAGATAGCTTAATTAGGACAAACAGAGAGAGAGAATGGTGACCTCAACAATGTGTTACATTGAGAATAATTCCTTGTGATTTTATATCTTGTCCGAGGGAACTAGTGAGTGATGTTATTGGCCAAGTAATTCCATGTGTTGTTGCATGTGAGAAGAATTGTTTCATGAGAGTGGGACGTTTACTGTTGTTGTTGTTGTTGTTGTTAGGTGCCATCGAGTCATTTCCAACCTATAGCGAGCGACTGCGGACAACAGAAGGAAAGCCTGCAGAGTGCTGCGCAACCATCCTCACAACTCTTGCTGTGCCTGCGGCCGTGTGGCAGCCCCTGTGGCCGCCCATCTCGTGGAGGGGCTGCCTCTATTGTACCACCTTTGCACATTACCAAACAAGACATCCTTCTCCAGGGACTGGTCTTTCCTGACAACATGTCCAAAGTACGCATGATGAAGTCTCGCCATCCTTGCCTCTAAGGGGCACTCTGGGTGCACTTCTTGCAAGACAGATGTAGTGATGATAGCCCTACTGTTTCATTCTTTGCCAAAAGAAATAAAGCTGGGTGCTGTGCAAAAAAATACTCACAAAAACTCACTGCCAGTAAGTCTATTCCAATCCATAATGACCCTATAAAGGGTTTTCCACACTGTAATTCATGATGTGAGGATACATCTCATTTTTCTCCCTAGGAGTGGCTGGCGGGTTTGAACCACTGACTGTGGTGAACCCATAGCACTACCAGGACAACTTGGGGCTTTGTGGTTGAGAAGAAATGGGCAGTTTTCTAACATTTTAATGTATATGGGAATCACCTGGGAATCATGAGCATATAGATTCTGAATGAATGGGTCTGGGGTGGAGCGTGGGTTCTGCATTTCTAACAAGCACCCAGAAGATGTCTATTTGTCTGGTCCCCAGAGCACACACCGGGAGACTCCAGGCAATGGAGAACAAGGGCTCTTAAATCATCACTTCCTTTCCAATAACAATGGCCCAAATCCTACTAAATGAATTCACTCACAGTCAGTTGTTGTTCTAGGTACCTGAACTTGTTTCATTAAAAGGAAGAATAAAAGCATATTTTGACAACTTATATAACAACAACCTCAGCTTAACTTAAAATAACTGGACTCAACTATTTCATATGAGCTCACTTACTCTTTGAATTTCTCCAGTGGTTTCCATGGAAAACTAGCTTAAAAACATAAAATCTTACAAATTTGAATTTTGAAATATCGTCACCTTTGCTACCCAAGAAAGCATCCCACCTACATGAGTATAAAGCAGAACAAATAAAAAATAGCATGTTCTACATGGTGCATAAGCTCTGGGGACTGTGAACTCAGCACACATGCCAGCTCTGCAGAACATCAGAGCTAACTGCTTCAGAGGAGAGAAATCCCGTCTACACGGAGAGCAAGCAATACATAAAGAGATTGCAGTGAATCCATTGATCCATCTGGGGGCAACTGACACCTGAACAGTGTTGGCTCTGCCATGTAAGAAACTTGGTGCAGCTCGCACTTTAAAGACTGGCTACCACAGACCACATGGGGAAAGAGGTAGAACTGTGCTCCGTAGCCTTTTCAATAGCTGAGTTTCTACGAGTAGGTCACCAGGCCTTTCTGCCTAGGTGCCTATCGGTGGAGTCTAACCTCCCACCTTTCCATTAGTAGCCAAGTGCTTCCTCATTGGCACCACTCAGGGACTTCTTCCATCTAGTTAGGTCATTTTAAATTTCTTTCAGCGATGTCGTGCAGTTTTCAGTGTACCAGTATTACACACATTTTACTAAATTTATTCTTAAGTGTTTTATAGATGGGGATGTAATCGTGAACACTAAAGATGGTTGCGGTCCGTGAAAGAAGTGCTGACGGTACAATGGTTAAGCGTTCAACTATGAGCCTGTAGGTCTGTGGTGCAAACCCATCCAACTTCTCTGAGAAAGAAAAGACCTGACAATTCGTTCCAGCCGAGGTTAAAGCTTAGGAAATCCTATGGCAGTTCTACTCTGTTCTCTAGGGTCGCTATGAATTGTACACACAAATAGCAGCAAAGTCTGTAAAAGGACCTTGTGGTCTACTGGTAAAGCCTCTGGCTGTTAACCTAAAGGTAAGTGGTTCGAACCTGCCAGGGAAAAGTGAAGCAGTTGGCTTCGGGAAAGACTGACAACCTTGGAAACCATCTAAGGCAGGCCTGCTTGGTCTTATAGGGTTGCCATGAGTTGGAACCTACTCAACAACAATGGGGTTTGGGTTTGGTTTGGTTTGGTTTGGTTTGGCTTGGTTTGGGGGTGTGGGTGTAGCACACACACTAAGCACTCCAGTGCAAGTCAACAGGTTGGTTTTTCAAACTCACCTAGAAGGCAGGCTTGACATTCTCCTCCTAAGAGGTCACAGCCTGGAAGACCCCTGGAGCAGCTCTTTTCTGCACACATGGGGTCACCGTGCGTCAGCGTGACTGGACTGCCCCTAACAATAAGCAAGTCCGTGACAATGCCGATGAAGGTTACAAAATCCGCAGAATAGACCAATGGAGTTGTATTGAAATACAGCTTTAATATAAAGAGTCCAGAAAAATGAAAAGCTGATTTTCTTTCCACATTACGAAAGCTGATTTTTTTCCCAAGCCTTCATTTCAGAAACCATCCATTATTGCCTCGAGGAACAGTAGTAAGACTATAATCCTGAAAGCACAAACATTTATTCAAAAACATGTATTGAGCTCTTCCTGCACAAAGAAAACGCCCTTGCACTGAAGGCTTTCCAGACACCTGGGGGAGGGACAGCTGCAGGACGCTGATGGTGATGATAGGCGTTTGCTCAACAATAGTGCAGGGAAGAAGCAGTACGTTGTTTTGGATGACAGCCACACAATAGCGTTCCTGACATTGAAAGACAGTTACCCAACCAGAGAAATATTAGTTGCCATCAGCTGACCCCAGATTTGGGACCATCCCCTGCCCAGTGAAAGTAAATGTCCCTGGGTCCCCATGATCAGTTGCAGATTGAAGAGCTGTCATCCATTTTTTTTCCATTTTATTGGGGGCTCATACAACTCTTGTTGCAAACCATACATCATTTGTACCCGACATACTAGTACACATATTCCACCATTCTTTTCTAGACATTTACTTTCCATTGAGCCCTTGAACCCCTCCGTTTTATCAGCCGATTTTCAGATCTCCAGGCCTTTCTTCTTGTCCGTCTTAGTCTTGAAGCTCTGCTGCAATCCCGCCGGTGTCACAGCAACATGCACGCCTCCACTGGCAGATGGGCAATGGTGCACGTGAAGTGCGTTGGTTAGGATCAAAATCAGGTCTCCCAGACAGTAGGCGAGAAGTCTAAGATAGAACCTTGCTGTTCCTCAGAATATAGCTCTGTTGATTTGACCAGCGAGGTACAAATCAGAGTCTGCCTGATTTTGAAGTTTCAGTACAGGACACGACCTTTCTCCGGTGTAAAAGACAAACCAGTGGCAGGCTTTCTAGTCCACTCAGCACAGTGGTGGCCTAAATAACAATCACTTTGCAATGCTCTGCTCGGTTACTAAACTACTCTGCTTCTTGATATTTAAGATTAAAAACTGTTTATCATTTCCAGCATAAACCACATAGAGAAGAACATGAACCTCAATATAAATGCAGTGAAAAATTAAAACCTGAATAAAGACAACCCGTTTATAATTGCAATTCAAAGAAAATTTTAGCAAGTGGAGAATTGAACTCCTTGATAAACATCATCAAATTACATGACCTGTTGTGCTAGTCCAGGTAGACTAGAAAAACAAATCCATAGACACTCATATGTGTATAAGAAAGAGCTTTATATATAAGAGCAGTTGAATATTGAGAAAACATCCCAGCCCAGTCCAGATCAAGTCCATAAGTCTGATATTAGGCCATATGTCTGATACCAACCTATAAAGTCCTCTTCAGACTCACGAAACACATGGAGTGAAATCAAATGTAGGAAGATCACAGGTCAGTGGGTAGGAAGTCTAGTGGATCCAGTTGTGTTGTAAGCATCTCAGCGCTGGCAGGGGTCTCCATGTGGCTTCTCCAGCTCCAGAGGTCTAGCTCCATCAAACTCTCTCCATCTGTCTTCTCCACAGGGATGTCTCACAGGGAGTGAGCATGTGTCCCGCCTCCAGCTAGCTATTTGTCTTCTTAGTGCCTCCAAATGAGGTCATCAAGCTACTACCTGATCGACAGACTAGACCCCACCCCTTCTCTCTGAATCCTCAAATTGACACCAGATTATGTAACTGTCACACCTGGTTTTAACCATTTGAATAATTCATGCAACTTTTTCCATAGCCAATTATCTTACACATTATATCCCCCCCCCTCCCGCACACACAACATATCTTTATGGAAATACAAAATACAAGGAGCCCTGGTGGAGCAGTAGTTAAGTAATCATCTGCCAACCAAAAGGCAGGAGGTTCAACAAAGTCACCAGCTGCTCTGTGAGAGAAAGAGGTGGCAGTCTGGGTCCATGGGGATTGACAGTCTTGGAAAACCCCCTGAGGCAGTTTGACTTGACTCTAAGTTGGAATTGACTCAATGGTAATGGGTTTAGTTTGATGTGTTTCAGGGGAGCAAACCATTAAAAAGGGGGGGACAACAAACCCACTTTCAATGTAGATTGTTCCTGTCTATAATGGCACCCTCCTACCTCTCTGAAACGTGCGTGCGTGCATGTGTGTGTGAGAGTGTGTGTAGCTGGAAATAGGGGTCACTACTTGTATTTACTCAGCAGCCACTGAGCCCTCTCTCTGCTAAGTATGCACAGCTCAATAGGCATAGCACGGACAATATTAATTCCCGCCCTACATGATGGTTGCCGCTACAAGAAAGAACAGAACTCAGCAGCAAGGAAGATAAGCACCTTTAAACGGAAGCGGAGGCACACTGGCACGAGTGGGAAATGTCCCTGCGGCAATCAACTACACAAGGCTCCCCTCCCCTCTATGGCTCCAGCTCAATTGTGTGTGGCGTCCAATCCTGCTGTGCAGCCCGTCTGTGCTGAATAAGCCGATGAAAGCTGGGGGAGTCAGCAGTTTTCCAGGGAACCAGAAAATGTGCTGCTGAAGATTGTCTTGCCAGCAATAGAATAGATTCAGTGTCCAACTAACTAGTCGGGGGTGGGGTGGGGGGTTAGAATACCATTGAAATGGAATAAATTATGTTTCCAAATGCAGAGGCTAAAGAAAGTCTGAAGGAAGGTGGGTTTTCTTTCATCAGACTTCTCGAGGCTATGTATTTGTCCATGCCACAAATAGAAAAGGCAAGTGTGAATACATTTGCTTTAATAGAGGAAGCTCTTGTCGGCAAGGAAGGAAAACAGAAAGGTTTCAGCAGCATCTTACTTACTTCTCCATCCGTCTGGGGGTGTTACGATGCTAGCCAAGTGCGTGCTGCAATCACTAAGTCTTCCTTGTCTTCTGCCCCCCACTTCTATTCAGCAAAGGTAACCCTTATTTTGAGGTAGAACCCAACTTGCCCATTGTTTTAGGGGAAAGAAACCGGTGTCAAAGGTCACCTATGGTAGGATTCGAGTTTCGTGACATCCTGGAGAGTGTACCATGGAAGATCCTACTCTGGGTACACAAGGAGCCTCCATGAGTCAGAGTCACCTCCACAGCGACTTCCATTATAGCACTGCTACGCCGATAGCGCCTCCCAGCACTGAATTAGACAATAGTCTGTGATGATCCGTAGGATTGTCGTGCCCTCCCTTTCGAAAGTAGACCGCCAGGCTGCGTTTCCTAGTCGGTCTCAGTGTGGAAGCCCCACCACAAACTGTCCATCACACCCTGCTGGTGGGAGCAATCCCAGCGACAGGATAAGCTGACAGATTGGGCCTCCGATGGTGGAGGGCGCCCGAGATAAACAGCGGCAGCTACTTCTTCATCGCTTAGTCCTCGGCTGGCTCTCTTGCAGAGCGGACTCCTTCTACCTGGGCTCCGGGCCCAGGCGCTCTGGAGCGGCACTGCTCTTGCTCTCTGCACTAACGAACCCACTTTGGGATGGAGGACAACCACTTTTAGAAAATTCTTCAGGCCTCCCAAATGAGGCCTATTACCCCTCCCCTTCCTACCCCAAAGACAGCACAGAGGGCCACTCCTGGAAAGCCCACCAGAAGCAAGGCAAAGGACACCTCTACTCTGAGATTCCCCAAAGCCCCAAGCGTGGAGGAGGAGAGAGAATAAAGGGGCATCTATCTTCACTTCCAACCGACTTCCAACTACCCAGAACTAGGCTGAGGAGCACGGACCGCCCCGGTCTTTCCCAGCCCACCTCCCCGAGCCCAGCTCTCTTCTCCAAGCTCGCTCTCCCACGAATTCGACGCTCTGCTCTGGCCTGAGGAGAAGTGGGAGTCGGTCAAGTTTTCTTCCTGAGACCGGTTTGTGGACTAAGCAGACCTCGTGACACTATCCAAATACAGCTTTGTTTTTGTTTCCCATGAGCCCTGGAAACTTTATTCGATGGAACTAAAAAGAAGAGAACTAGAGGGAAGCTCATAACAACGAGGACAAGAATGAAGAAAATGTTCTCAAACTGATTGTGATGATGACGGTACAAACTCTTCTTGGTGTGATGGAACTATTGAATTGTATGATGGATGAATTATATGCCAATAGAACCGTTGGTGGGGGGTTGGATAAAATGTAAACCCCCACCTAATTCATAATAAGAAATATTAAGGAAAAAAGAGGGAAGAAATAGAAACTTGATTTGCTGAGAGTCATCTTCTCCACAATGAAAGATCTGGAAGCCTGTTGGAATTTTTCTCTTCTCTTCCCACGCAAGTCACTTTAGGTTCCTAGATGCAACCACTTTAAGTAGCAAATACAGTTTCATTTTGGGACCAATCTTGCTGATGTCCACACTGTCATCCTTTGGACCCAGTGTGGAATCTGTTCCTGCCCTTGCTGATAGCTGTGAGTAGGGAAACGTGGCCCTCTGGGAGGAGCAAATTCTTTGGAGAAGCCAGGAGGCTATGTTTTCTCCACTCCTCTTCCTGTTGGCATCTTTAGACCTCAGAGAAAACATGAGGGCCTGATGTTTGTCAGCAACGATAGAAAGACACAGCTCTGGGCAAGCTACTCCTCTCTCCTCAGGAAGTCTGGGGACACCACACAGTAGGAGGCTGTTGTTGATGGTGGTGGTGGTGGTGGTGCCATCGAGTCGGTTCAAGCTCATAGCAACCCTATGCACAACAGAATGAAACATTGCCTGGTGTTGCAGCCACTGTGTCAATCCATCTCATTGGGAACCTTCCTCAATATTACTGCCCCTCTCCGTTACCAAGTATGATGCCCTTAGCATGTTTATTAGCAGACTTAAAAAGAAGCAATTGGTCACGTTAGCTGGGAATATTATGTAGCCAAGAAAGAATATTTTCTTCATCTCTTCAGCTATGGTGCAGGTCAGGCACCCATAGTAAAAAACTTACAGTCCACCTAAGCCAGGGGTTCTCAACCTTCCTAATGCCGTGACCTTTTAATACAGCTCCTTATGTTGTGGTGGCCCCCCAACCACAAAATTATTTTCGTTGCGACTTTACAACTATAATTTTGCTACTTTTATGAATCGGGCAACCCCTGTGAAAGGGTCATTCGACCCCCACAGGGGTCGCAACCCACAGGTTGAGAACCACTGACCTAAGTGGACCTGGCTGGTCAGGCGGAAATTGGCAGTAGATATGGGTCTACCTAAACCCTCGCCTGTGCCACAAAGTGGGGTGTGCAAGGCAAAGTGGCCATCTCTTCCTTGCCAGCTGCAGAGCCAGGAGGAACCACTTGCAATGAAACTTTCCCCAGTTGTATGCTGCCTGCATCCTGTAAGTAATAAAAAGCTACTTCCCGTGGGTGAATGTGTGCCCAGGCTCGGACCAGGAGGAATGTGATGTTGATGGATATATCCATAGTGGTCATTGGTTTTGTTTTTTTCCCTCGCAATAACCATCTGGTTACCTCGAATTCAGGTACCACCTAAGAGCACCATGCAATTTGGAGTACCGCCTCATGGTTGCAGCAAGGTCAGTGGGGGGTGTTGGCCTCCACCCTCCCCAGCTCGGATCCCCATCCAGGAGCATAAAAGCTCAGGCGGGGAGCAGCCTAGAGGGGAGAAAACAATTCTTTCTGGACTTAGTGGCTTCATGCTCTCAGGACTTCTCCTTTGTTTCTGGCTGGCATTCCTGAGCAAGAAAATCCAGTCTCCTCTTCCTCTTTGTGGGCTCTTCCAATGGGTCCTCCTAAGACCCGCTCAAGTGCCATTCCAGATGCCACTCTGCTTCAGGCCCCGCACTCCTCCCCAGGCTCCTGCCTCTTTCTCTGAGGCCCTCTCACCTCTCTGGCAGCCCCTCGCCCCTGGGGACACAGATACACCTCCACTGTAAGCCCCAGTGGAGGCTGCAGAACCCGGAGCTGAGGAGTAAGTCTGCCCTTTCCTCACCCTCTGGACACAGGAGTTCTGGAGGTGTGGTGGTTGCACGTCAGGCTGCTAATGGAAAGGTCAGCAGTTTGAAACCACCGCTGCTCCACAGGAGAAAGTGGAGGCTGTCTACTGTGAGTCCGAGTTTACTTGATAGCAGACCCCACTGTGAGGCTGGCTGTCCCACGGCAGACTCTCTCCCTACCTTGGGGAAGGGAACCAGTGGATTTCCCTCCAGTTGGTTCTACCTATTGCTAGGCACCGATGCCGGAGTAGAACTGTGCTCCAGTTTTCCATGGAGATTTTTCAGAAGCAGATCATTCATTAGGTTTCTAGACACCTCATTTTCTGAGGCATTGGTGGATGAACTTGGACTCCCGACCTTTCTGTCAGCAACCAAGAGTGCTAAGAGATACCCACACCCAGGAGCTCTGAGGAGAGGATAACATAGCACACAGCACGTCTCTCCAAGTTCCTCTTCCTCATGGAATCTGCGTACCCCTTTCTTCCATTCCTGATCTCCCTGAGGTTTCTAGGCTGTGAGGGGGCTACATGCAGAAAGTTCGTGGAAATATTCCTTTATCTCTCGATGCCACTTACCAAGAGCTTTTGAAGCCCACTAGTATAACGACGAGAAGGGGTCTGTTTGTACATGCAGATATTCTGATGCTGAGATCACTGTGCCCTGGTGGAAACAATAGCAGATGGACCCATCCTATGGTTAATATCAAGAAGTAAATTGTTGGAAGCTCAAAAGCAAAAAAAAAAAAGTTTCTTTGACTTTCACTTGTTTTCTGTTTGGGTTGTAGCCTCCCACCAAAAACAAGCTCTTACTTGAGATGAGTGATGGGAGGAAACAAAGATATGACACAGAAAGGGGAAAATACACCTGTATCGATCGCTACGTCTCATTCTAGCTCATGTACACCCTACAAACCATTGGCTGACCGAGAGGACCTGCTCAATAAATGGATCATGGAGCGAGTAAGTGAGCCTTATTTCTGATTAGCATTCTTAACGCAGTACAGCTTTATGGCTGCAAGGCTGATATCTGAGTATATTGCTGTTATTTTTTACTGGAATGCATCTCTATTTTTAAAAAGCATTTAGAATTTGAATTATAAAAAATGAAATCATTTGATTTTTTGGAAAATACTAAAATGTATAAATTATGGACTTCTCTGTAGCCTACCACTCAAAAATCATCTGCTTGCATTTTATATATTTTTATAAATGTATCTTAAATATAGTATTATTTAAAATAAAAATACTTAACTAAGTACATTCTATAATATATAGATAATCTCCATCCTAGATGCTGTGGCTTTTGTTTTCGCACAACTTGGTGCCAGTTTGCTGCTCTAACAAAGAACTGGATAGTGTGCAGCAGTAAGCATTGACTTCTCACTCGCAGGTCTGCATGGGCAGATCTGTTAGTCACAGCTCAGCATGGCAGGGTTTGGCTCCAAGGGGGGGTTTGGTTCAGGTCTCCTTGTTTCCAAACTTAGAGTCATGTCTACTAATACGCCACGAGCCAAAGCAAGTCATAGGTCAAAGGCCAACCTCAATGAGGCTTTCCATGATGGCGTCACTGCCATCAAGTTGGTACCGACTCATAGTGATTCTATAGACAGACTGGAACGGCCCCTGCTGAGGTTCCAAGACTGAGAATCTTTACAGCAGCAGAAAGTCCCTACTGCAGAGGGGCTGAGGGGTTCGAAGTGCTGACCTTGCAGTTAGCAGTTAAATGCAGAACCACACCACCAGAGCTCCTTTTAATGGGGATAGAAATCCAGCCAGGAAAAAAAAAGACCAGGAAGATCCTTGATTAGCTGGATGGACACTTGATTCGTGACTGCAA
>NW_022107431.1:64481001-64491972 GCF_000313985.2 Echinops telfairi | reverse complement strand
TTGGAGACCATTTTCTTGGAATCATGTAAAACAAAGGTTTTAATTCAGACACAAAAACCCTTGAAATAATGACATCCCAACTACCTCCATAACTGGTCCTTTCAGGCATCTTCCAAGTACACTCACTAGATATTTTCATCTTTATCTATAGAAGATGCAGAGGGCAGCAGTTTCTGGTTTTTACCAGACCATTTGATGGTGTGTGTGCATAGCTGCAGCAACCATCTGTCCTTCAAGAACAAAACCACTGCTCAATGAAAAGGTGCGTAGATGTAACATAATAGCCCAGTAGAGTAGAAATACCAAGGTGCGTACATATAATTTAATAGCACTAGGAGAGCACTGTGTGATAACATGGTTCTCGGAGGGATCTGGGAATGTGTGGGCATTTTCAGTTGGTACAATGGCTTGGACTGCTCCTGGCATTGTCATTCATAGGGGTCAGAGATGGACACACTCTACAGTGCACAGAACCACCCTGCACCACAAAATGATCCATCCAAAATGCCAATTATGCCTTGTGAAGAAAAGCTGTTTTAGTGGGTTGTTAACCTGTATTCCTCAGAACTTTGGGCTGGAAAAATCAGAATCAACTTTAACTAGTTTATATGGAAAAGCAACTAATGTTTTCAGTAGCTCTCAGAAGCCCCAGGAAGGCCAAAGAGGCAGGCTTGCCAGCCCAGCCTCAGAAATGAAGTCCTGTTGTACTGCCAGCTGCTCTAGGGGACACTGTGACTGCTCCCCTTTGCCAGCCACTACCACTCACAGAGGGCACCGAACATCCCATGCAGGACCTTCGCACAGTTTATTCGGAGAGCTGGAGGTCTCTCCACCTTCTTCACCTGAATGAATTACAGGTAGGAACTCCCTCTTGCGTTGATACAGCCTGAGTCACACACCTGAAACCCCAGTGGTAAATAAAGGCCCCTGGATCTGGGGCCTTTTACCTTAGGGAAGCAGGGATCCCAGTTTAGGAAATTCTCCAAACCTAGTAAACCCCCAACCAAACCCACTGCTGTCGAGTCAATTCTGACTTATAGAGACCCTAAAGGACAGGATAGAGCTGCCCATTCTGGTGCCCGAGGCTTTACATCTTTATGGGAACAGCCTCTTCTTTCTCCTGCAGAGTGACTAATGGGTTTGAACCACTGACCTTGGAGTTAGCAGCTCACCAAGACACCAAGAACATAGGAAGGTGGTTTAAAGATGTTAGAATTCACCAAATATGACAGGTGCTCACCTTACCATTCAAAAGCCCTGCCATGTACTTCTCTTTATAATGATTTCTCAAGGATGGATCCGATATCCAAATTTGTCTTCCAAGATCTCAAAAAAAGATGTGCTTATTCTATTCTCATTATTGCATATTAATTATATTCTCGATCTCACGTACCATATCAGATATTCTAAAAGTGGCACATGCATAGCATTTTTGTTTTCTTTCCTTAGCCCTGCAATTACCATCCAGCTATGAGACTCATACTTCTTTGTCCTCTCACTTCCTACATAATTTATATATCACATGTTAGAACTTAAAAATATATATTTTTTGAAATTTTGGAGCTCACAAGTGAATTTTTAAAAATTCAACAAATAAAATACAGTTCACTTTGATTCAAAAACATTTTCATGGTAATATTGAGCCCAGTGGAGTTTGACAGAATGTGGTAAGTAGTTTGAAGAATTCTACCTGTTTGCTACACTACTATTTATTAATATGAACTTTAGACACCACATAGCTGCTTCAGATGGAAAACAAGTATCTGTTACTTCTCTGAGATGAGTAAAAAATTTAACATAAATGTATAGGGCAGTGTTGTATGATGGTAGTTTTAAGAAAAACTATTAGAGAGAAACCAATGTAGATCTACTGGAAATAATGAATTAACTTATCAGTATTTTATGGCTATTGTCTTTGATGCTAAAAGGAAATCCATTGCTTTCCAGAAGGGACAAATAATAAAACATGTCAAGAAATATTCCATTTTTTAAAAATAACCCCAAATATCTGGAATGTATCCATTGCATTCAATGGATGCAAGCATGTCGTTTTGAACATATTAAAGAAAGATGATGAGAGTGCCCTTCCATCAGAAGTGCTCAAATTACCTTAGAAACAAGCTTTATTTTCCACAAGACACTGATCCAGGAAAAGGAATGTATTAGAATTGGAATTTTAAATTTACTAACTCAGAGTAAATTACGTTCATATTCATTTTTCCTGTGAATGAAATAGCCCATGGGTTTGTCTTCTTTGTTTGCATGTGTGGCTGCTATCACATTCACACAGGGACGTGAAAACTCTGGAAGTACACTGTTTTATTGTTCATTGCTTCATGAATTGTATCTGTCTGCAAGAATACATCCAGGAATGCAGCTACAGTCTGTTCAAAGATTAAATATGTTAGCTGAGGTTTGAAAGGGATGGGGAAGGAAGGAAGGATGATAGGTCATCCACTTAGCATTCTTTGTTTAGAAACAGGTTTGCTTTTTCTGCAGAATGAAATAAATTGTTGTTTGGGCACCTAACATGGCAGTGGGGTCAGGAGCAATGGCATCCAGAATGGGAAGTCGAATCTGTTTAAATTACCTCCTTGTGGGGAATCGCTGGCCGCTGGGAGGGCTGGGGTGAATGTTTTGGATGTTAAGTATGTTTTAGTTATACATCTAATACCTTTCAAAGTGTGACACTGAGAAGTAATGGATGAAATAATAATTCAAGAGCTGTGGATGGGACTGAGTTCAGAGCTGACAGACTCTTGTCTTGTTGACAGTATTGGTCTGACTTCCCTTGAGATGTTTACGTAAGAGCTACTTTTTGAGTAACTTGTCCTTAACACTGCTGACATCTGGTTAGGAATGTGAATATGGGTTTTAGGCTGGATATTTAGAGGAGCCAAACTAGTGAAGCTGGTCTATGGGTGTGAGAGGGGTGACAAATGTTAGGGGGGAAATGGAATTAAAAGATAATGGCATTGGGTTGTGTTCCATGTGGTCGGCAGTTCGAAAATACCCAGCAGCTCTACAGGAGGAGAAAGACTGGGCTCTCTGCTTCCATAAACTGTCGCCAGCTTACAAACCTGTGGTGGTCAGGAGTCCGCAATACTCCATAGCGGTGAGTTTGTGCTTTGGTTTGGGTTGTGTGTGGTAAAGTTTATCTCAAACACGTGGGTCAGGTATCAGGCTGGGGTCTTTTCCTGTGTTTACAGGGCCTGAAGCACAAATCAGGTGAGGCGGAAGGCTGCTGGTTCACGTCCCAAGAGCTGGAGATCAGAAGATGATGCGTTGGATGCAGCATGGAACATGAGTGAGCTTTGCCAGAAGGTCCACATATATTGGATGCATGCCACACCCCCAAGGGAACTTCCCTTACATCAGATCAATAATAAAACTCATGTGAAATTGATACGTCACATTAACCTTCACTACATGCCACTGAGTTTTCCCTCCATGAGGACGACAATCAGCACAGGTGCAAATGAGCATCGAGTCTTCTAGAATTTGAAGCCACAGATGCACTACAGTGGCCCAATCAAGAAGGGAGGCGTCCTGATATTGTCGCAAAGAACACTGGTCTAGAGTGCTTAGAAACCACTTGTCCAATTTACCTGGTCAAATTGTTTCCTGTGGTAGACTAGAAAGCTGAGACTCAGAAGCATGAAATCAATTGCTCAAGATCACCTGTCGGCGGGGGAGCCACGTGGAGATGCCCGTCTGCCTTTCCTCGAGATAGTGTTCTTTCAGCAGCCAGAGCAGTCTTCCTGCCAGGAGGCAAGGCTACATCATGGCCAGTCTCAACTTCAGACAATATCCTCCAGCTATGTGACCCTATGAGCAATTATTCTGTGAATCAGATTGACGTAAAAAAATCAATTTGAATAATTCATATTTCAAACAGATTTCTGCCAACTGCTGTGGTACTGGATTTTTATAATAGAACCAGGAGATTTGTTTTCTTTGAGACTTTCCATTGTTTTCATAACCCTGCCTAAATAAACCTATCACCTGGAGGAGCATGCTTAATTCCTAGATTAAATAAGATGAGTTTCTGCCCCATTCCATCACATCAGCTGACTCCTCTCAGATGTCCCCGAATTTCAGGGAGGCAAGGGAGCTGGTCTAGTCAAAGGAAAGTGACTGTCTTTGTCAGGCACCGTTAATTTGTGAAACGCATTTTACTGAGTGGAGGGAAGAAGAGTTCCATTGTGGAAGGAGTGTTGACTTTCAAGTTTATATTTAACTCTACCAATAACCCTGGGCTATGCCACCACTTAGAGCCCCCGTTTTTTTTAGTCAGTAAAACAGTACTCAAAAGTTCTTAACAGGGTCACTGAAGGGACGAAATGTGATAATGTGCTTAAATCACATGGCACGTTGTCTGAGATTTCGTGAGTGTTTAGCAAATTGGGAACTATGCTTCCTTACTAAAGCAAAAAAGTCAGACATGTGAGCTCAGACTGCAAATGCAACCATCTTACTCTTTCAGAAATGGCCATGATCCATTCTACCTTTCCTGAAATATTATAAACTTAGGTTGTGACTGGACAGTGAAAAAAGCTTTGGAATTGTGAGCTGGACCCCTAAGTGGGCTCGGAAGTCCAGGCCCAGTTCCCTGACCGCGCTGTGGCCATGGTTCAAACACTCACCTCTCGGGCTCTGTCTTCTCATTTGAAAACTGAGGCCCGAAATATTTCAGTTGGCTATTGTGAAGGTTGATTCCAGGAAGCCCTCTACACACAGTCAGACCCTCTCCCACTGGGAGGCGTCTAGTGGTCAGGCAGCTCCCAGGTTTTCACATCTGGACAGACCAGCACCTTTCACCTTTGCTAGTGATGTCACTCCAGTCACATGCCATTAGCTGGTGATGAAATGCTATTTGATTTCCTTTGAAGTCAGTGTTCTTGTTCTTTCTTCTCTGGGGAGCAGACTGATGTTAAACGTCTGCAGTTGACAATGTCCCCACCCCGTTTGTCTTCAGAGGCTCTGACAACTGCTATTTTAGCACGGAGAACAGGAAGGCAAGGGTAAAAAAAAAAACACAGAGACCTCAGAGGTCCTGTTTCTGACGTCATTGCACCACCATAGATACAACCACTGCCAAGGTTGAGAAGAAATCACAGAAAGGCAACCAGGGGGAAAGAAAACATTTATTATGAGGCATGAAAAATGCATAAACTCATTACAAATAAATGTGATATCATGCCCAGTGGGAAAAATAGTAAAAATCCATGATCAGACTGGATTTCATATTTGGAAAGGTTTTCATACTCGATCTCTGTCTCAGTTTTCTAGTGCTGCAATAAGAGAAACTCCCCACATGGGTGCCTTTTACAAACAGAAATGTATTTTCTCCACAGTTTCAGGAGCCAGGTGACCGAATTCAGAGCTCTGGCCCTACAATCTCTCTCTCTCTCTCTCTCTCTCTCTCTCTCTCTCTCTCTCTCTCTCTCTCTCTCTCGCTCTCTCTCTCTGCTGACTCTGCAGGAAGGGTCCCTGTCCCTTAAGTTTCTGCCTCCTGGGGCTCTAGCGATCTCCGGGTGTCATGGCATCGATCTCCCCATCTCTGCTTGCTGGCTTGATTTTAATCTCTTGTCTATTTTAAGAGATTGACTCAAGATATACCCTATACTAATCTTGCCTCACTGACTTATCAAAAAAAGAGTCGTTTTCAAATGGGATGGAGGTTGAGATGACACAACATATGCTTGGGGAGGGGGGCGTCGCAGTTCAATCCATAACAATCTCCAAGTGATTTTTCTACTTCATCATGATCTTCTGGTGGCAGCAATTTTATGAAGACTAGGGGGGAAATCTGTTGCCAAGAATTATCACATGGGGATATTTTTCAAGAATTCGTTTTAAACGTGAATCAGTGCAAAGAAATTGAGACTGCCAAGGATAAGGTAAGACCTGGAGATGGATTTCGGAAAAGTAGAAAATTAAACAATCACAAAAAGAAATTTCTGTTTGATCAATTTTTTAAAATGCCTATGGGCTTGCTAAGCATTCCTAGCCAGTGATTGCAATCATTACATTTAGACATGTATAAGTGTCCGTACAAGTACTAATGCTTAAGAAACATTCACAGTTCCTACTAGAAAAAACCCTAGACGGCAACACAGCTAAATAGTGCTTCTTTTCATTTAAAAAGAAAATCGTGTCAAGAGAAGTCAATGACTCTTAAAGCACGGATATTTGTCTATAAGTGATTTTTCATTCTATATCTGTTCTCTACAAGGACCCAAGCAACATCTCACCACAGCTCATTAAGAAGTCCTTTTCGCAAAATAATTCTCAACATTACAGAGAACAAATATTCTACAGCAGAAGTTTACCATAAAACATAATGGAACCAAACAGTTTTCTTTGGCAAGAAATGGTTTATTCCTTACCAAATGGTGGCTTGCGTTGTAATGGGGCCACTGTCAGAATACCTCTGAGGTACTCACCAGATATTTCATAAACAGAAAAAATGGCAAGAACTGCATGTCATGATAGCAACATACAGAATTTATGTCAAAGTCGCACTAAACTCAACATTGTTTACTTGATCCCTGTAGTTGATGAGTCTTCCTTCAAAAAGCTCCCTCCTAATTTTGGCCTGAGTCTCAGGCTTTAATAAAAGCTCCTTTAACTGTTTCACTTTGAGATTCCGATGCATCCTTTCTCGATGCAAAGCTTCATGGATTTCAGTAGGTTTCTCGCCTAAAGGAAGAAATTATATATTTTACATACAAATACCAATGAAGAACATTAAGATATGGCACACTGACTTATCAGAAGAGAGTTACAAAATCTTTGAAAGGTTGCCCACATTTTATAGAAAAGGTTCCATTTCACTAAAAATATATCATTTACATTAAACATAATTTATGGTAAATAAAGATCACTGCATAGCAACAGCATACTTCAGACAAACATGAAACATCATATATTGAGACTCTACGAATGATGACTTCAACAGTGGTTATTTTAAACTTAGCACTCATTAGCTTTGTGTTTTGGCCTCAGGGAGAATAAGTGGTCGAATGCCCTGCTAAGCGATAAAAATGGCAGTATTCCATGTATGGCAAAGCCTTTCCACGGCCTTAAATTCGAGTCCACTAGGCTTCATCCAAGGGCCCCTTGCCCTGCACACAGCAAGAGCTTCCTTTGCCGGAGGTGAGGGAAATCTAGACCATTCTCCTATCCATTAATGTCTTCGGCTTATCCCAGCATTCCATCCCTCTTCTCATGTGTTTCAGAAAGGCAAAGGCTTCTATCATGAGAGTACTAGACCATCTCCTTGGATTAGAACCACTTAAGTGGCACAACGTAGGTCAGTCCGGTGGCGTAGCAGAGGGCAGCAGGATGCCTTGGCGGAGCTGTGGGACCAAGGTTCAGGTCTCATTTCCTGTTGCTATCACTGTCACGGACATTCCTATCCGCTTCTTCCGGTTTCCCAGAGCTCCCATCCCCTGGCTTGTTTTTGTTCTGTGTTTCTTCCAGGTATTGCTGGACAGCCTTCAGCACCGCGTTCTCCACCAGCCTCTTACTGAGCCTTACCAGTTCAGCATCATCGAGCTCCCCTCCGCTCTTTGCACCTACATTCCACAACAGAGAAGACAGGTCACTGATAGCAGAGCACCCAAGAAACTCAGCATGCAGGGGCTAACTAGTTCAGTTAGTGAGAAAGAGCAAATGTCCTGCCATCTGATTAAGTGGATCTATAAATCCAAAAAATTCTGCCTTGGTGTTTCCGTTGGTATGGACAGAACCTAGAGCCTGTCTACTCCTTAAGACTTCAGTTTGAATGGCAGTACATTCGCCTCTACCAGCAATGCTAGAGGCTTCCATTTCGGCATGAAATTTTTGTTCTTCTCCCAGCCGAGGCTAATCTCTACTACTAAAGCCCATCACCTAGAACCTTAGGCATGTGGCTTTTCCAATGAGCTGTTTCTAAGTATCATTCTTCACTATCAGAGGACAGATAATCACAATTTCCCTATCGTCTGATTATTTGTTATAATATGTTTGGCCTTTATATGGGGTGTTAAGCTCTCAGAACTCTTGGGAAGACCACGGCAATTACGACTAATGGGAAGTGGTTTAAAATAAGTTTGTGAAACTAATAATTCTCTTAAATCTCAGTGCAATTGTTGCAGTTTAGGAAATAGGGAGGCCTCAGGAAAGAGTTAGGCTCATGATAGTAAATGACTAGCTGTTAATATTTTATGATAATTGTACTTCCCTGCTAGTGATGACTAAGGTTTAATTAGTCCATCTTTCATTTTACAGGAAAGGAACTGATTCTTGTCTATTCTTATGCAGCACATTTCCCAGTCACGCTCGTCCTTGGGTCTCGTAGCTAGAAAAAAAGAACAAAAGGCCTCTTCCCTCACAGCCACTCATTTGCCCTTGCCTTCTTTTGAACTCTGGACCATGGAAGGCAGTTGCTCGGAGGCAGCGAGCTAATGGAAGGACTCACATGTTAAGAGCAATTCCATTTGGGAGCATCACTCAGGGCCTCCAAAAAGTAAAAGTTCAGTGCAGTCTTTGCAAGTTGGGGTAGGTGACAACCTAGGGTAGGTGACAACCAAGGGTGTGATGGGAAGTTCACACCCGTTATAAATTATCACTCACAGGTAAGACATTATTTTCTATCCCACAAGTAACAGAGGTTATGTAGAAAAACATGTACACCACAGATAGAAACAGGGCCTTCAACTCTCTGGAGTGCCACCATTTCTATGTAGCATGTGTCCAGAACCAATTCTGCTTACAATTGCCCCCGTCATTCTAGCCGCTCCCTTGGAGAAACAAGCAGTAGAAGAAGGATTAGTTAAAGGCCTGTCTTGAGATGCTAAATTTGGGATGAGTTAGCAAGTGTTTTTCTCCTCAACAGGAGCCCTGGTGGCATAATAGTTATGCACTGGGCTGCTACCTGGAAGGTCAGCAGTTCAAAACTACCAGCCACCCCATGGGGAAAAGATGAGGCTTTCTACTCCTGGAAAGAGTTACAGTCTCAGAAACCTACAGAGGCAATTCTGCCCTGTCCTACAGGCTTGCTAGGAATCAGTATTGACTCGATGGCAATGAGTTTGGTTTTTTGTCTTTTTTCTCCTCAAAAGTCAATGTGGTGCCCCCAGCACCTAAATCCAAAACCATCAGGAAAGCGTCAGCCATGCTAAACATATTTAGAACTGACCAGGCTTCAGCTGGTGGTGTCTACACAGAACCCACTACACAAAACAGACCCTAACAAACCAATAAGCATGAAGATACTGCCAGGATTGGCAACATGTCCTTCTCTTGTAGATGTAACCATGCGTCAGAGCCAACTTGCAGGCAACTAATAACAAAAGAAAAATCAAAAAATCCCTCACTGATATCTCATTTGAGGGCAAGCTAAGGCCGACCCTCTTAGTAAGGATGTGTGAGTATATTGCCTCAATCTTTGAACATGTTGTTTATACTCCTGAGATGACTTCGCCAAATGCATTGCCTAGAACTCTTTGTATAATGGCTCCTGAGATTGAAAAGGGAAAATTACAGCATCAATGAGAAATGCTTTCTAAGTACCACTGAAAACATTGGAAGTGACTGTCTACATCTGCTCCCCTACGTGTGCTGTGTGTAGGCCGGAGATGGTGTTCTTAAGAGCTGTTGCTGATCCTTTGAGTCAGTTGGCTCACAGGTAAGAGATCAGGGTTTTATGTGACTCAGAGTTTATAACTCAAATCTCAATGATCCCTCTCAAGTGCAATGTTCTTTGCACCTGGAATTACTATTGGTCCCCAATGAAGTGTCCTGGTTACTTCAAACATAAAGAGTATCTTTTGGTTTTGTTTTTATTGCAAATTGTATCAGGCTGACTTTATTGAGAAACCAAATGATGGGATAAATAATGATTAAACCTGAATCGCTATAAATGACGTGTGGTCACCCTACCCGTTTCCAAGTAGAATTACACTCCAGTGAGTTTCTAAGGTCTGTGAGCTCTGCGACACAGACAAGCCTCTCCTTGGAGTCACCAGAACTCCAGTCTTGCCTTAGGGCTCAGAACTCGTCTTTCCTTAGGGCAATAGTTAGTTGCCAATGAATTGGCCACTGACTCACAGTCGCCCTTATTCCAGAGAAGGACTCCATGGGGTTTTCTTAGCTGTAATCTTAAAGGGTGAGCTGGCTTGACACACGGCTGCAAACATAGCAGTGACTCTTGGGAGCAAACTTGGTAATGGCTGTGAGGATGACGCAGGGCCTAGAGTGTTGTTTTGCTCTGTTGCACACTGGGTCTCTGAGAATCAGAACCAAATCAACAGCACCTCACAACAACAACACTATCTTTTTAAAAAACACATTGTTTGTGACACAATCCCCCAGATTTACCATGGTCTTCCGATACCCGCCCTGTCTCCCCTGTTTCCAGCAGCCTTCTTTCCTAGCACTTCCCGCCTTTCAAGCTTCGTGTTGGGGCATGCGCTGCCTTTTGGTCACCTGTGGTTGACTATTCTAAGGAGTCTGCTCCTGCTGAGTGTTACTGTGCATGTTATAGGCCTTTTATGGGCTTAAAGGTGATCCCCGAGGCTGTAGGTGTGAAAGGTGTCTAAGGGCCACAGTCTCAGGAGATCAACCAGTCTCTCTCACACCAGTTAAGGTGAATCTTTTTCACAAATGTTAAAGATTTAAAATAAAATTTTTAAAAACAAACAAACAAAAACCCTTCTAACAAAAACCTTATTTCTCCTTCTGACTATCCTATTTAAGTTTTTACTATTATCCAAGTCTTCCAAGCTCAAAATAACCCTCTCACTGCCTTTGACCCCTTCCTCGCCTCTTAAACCCACCTAGTCGCCATGACTAGTCAATGTGCCCTCACAATTGCTTGTCTCCTCCAATGCATCTGGTATATCTCTCACTTATTATTTCTGAACTAGCCCTTTGACTTTCCAAAGGCCCTTTGGGAAAACTTATTTACCTTCCAAAACACTC
>NW_022107431.1:64471622-64479750 GCF_000313985.2 Echinops telfairi | reverse complement strand
TTCCAAATATCTGAGGAGTTTCCACAGAATTTCCTATGTCTAACTTGACCTCCTTCACTAGTGCCACATAATCCACGGAGCCTTCCCCTACAGACCCAGAGGAAGTGACGAGCTTACATATGTAGCACATGGTCATTCACTTGACAACTGCGGACTGAGGTCTTCCATTGCCCTGGAACTATGATAGCCTATGGGATGAAGCAATGAACCAAACTCTATCATTACTGTCTATCATCTTAGGAGCTTCCACGCCATTTCCTATGTGTCAAATAAAAAACATGCCAATGGTTTTCTTTTCTAACCTTCTTTATAGTGCTTATTATTTATTAATGTATTGATTCAACAACTAGTGAATTTGTATTAGCTTTGCTGAAAACACAATCTTGTGAACAGAAACTTTGTCTTTGCCTTCTCCCTTCTCTCTCTCTGGCAATATATGGCACAGTCTATTCAGCACAATAAGGGTTCAACCAGCAACAAGTGAACAGTTGAGTTAAGCTCTTTAAGACAACAGCAAGCATTTTCAGAATCTTCCTTTCTTCCTCAAAGAATAGCACACCATGCTCAAGAGTCTATATGCAAAACAGGAGCTGAGAAAACCAGAATCCAAATATCCATGCCCAAACCTCCGTTTTGCTTTGCTTCCTTAACATGATCAATATACCAAACCATCTGGTTCATGGGACAAATATTAACTACCTACAAAAAAAAAAACCAACAACAATTATTTATAAACAAATCTTTCATATTTGACCTGACCTTCAGCCTCCCCTTAAGGTTCCCTCCAGAAAGCCTCAGACTCTCAATGTTGGTTCTGGCAAGAGCTAACAGGAAGGCTGATCATAGAGCCTTGCAAGAATATGGCACATCAACCAGACCCCCACTTCTGTTTGACATCATCTTGGAGGTCCTTGCTAATAGTATAAAACAACAGAAGGATATCAAAAGAATACATCTGGGGAAAGAAGAAGTGAAATTATTGTTATTTTCAGCTGATAGAATTTTTATATACTGAGAACCCCAAACGTTCCACAATAGGAATGCTGAAAACAATAGAGAAATATGGTAGAGTGGCAGGATACAAAATCAACAAGCAGAAATCAATTGGATTGCTATGCACCACTTATGGGATTACAGAAAAAGAGATCATGAAGGTAGTACCCTTCACAAGAGCCAAGCATAAATTGAAATATCTAGGGATATACCTAACAAAAAAAAAAGGGATCTGTGTGAGGAAAACCATAGAACATTATTACAAGAAACCAAAAGGGACCGGCACAAGTGGAAGAATATCCCTTGCTTGTAGATCAGAAAACTCAATATTGTAAAGCTGTCAATCCTGCCCAAGGCACTAATAAATTCAATGCAATCCCGATACAAATTCCAACATCATTTTTCAAAGAAATGGAAAAACTGACTACCAACTTCATATGGAAAGGGAAGAAGCCCAAGATTGTCAAAGAAATCATTAAGATGAAAAACAAAGTGTGGGAGGGCTTGCATTACCTGGCTTCAAAACTTATAATACAGCCAAAGGCCAAAAAGTCAAAACAGTATGGTACTGATATAATGATAGCTACTCGGATCAAGGGACAAGAACAGAAAATCCAGAAATAAAAACAAGAGCATATGGGCAACTAATCTTTGACAAAGGCCCCAAAATATCATATGGGAAGCCGACGCCTTTTCAACAAATGGTGCTGGAAAAAAAACTGGGTATCAGCCTGCAGAAGAATGAAACAAGACCCTTTCTCACTCCGTAAACAAGAACAAATTCAAGGTGGATCACACACCTTGAGGTAAAGCCCCAAACTGTCAGGATCAACAATGAGAAAATGGGGACGAAGCAAAGAACCTCAGTGCAGGGAGTGTGGCACATCAAATCTGTGCGTCTTCATTCTTGAAACTAACAAATTTAATTCAACACAATGCAAAAGAAGCCTTTAAAATTAAAATCATGCTGTATTTTTCTTCTGCCCACTGCTTGAATAAAAGTATCTGTCTTCCACAGTGTCCTCTAAGATAAATGACTACATCCATCTTAACTGTTACCAACTTAACAATGACAGATCACCCAGCCGCTGACATTTACACAAAGTATCTTTAGCCATTCCAGCAAAATTTTATAGGAAAAACATTACCAATGTCTGCAACAAAATCTTGGTAAAAAAATATTCTTTCTTGTCTATTTAGGTCGCTTCATATCTGACCTACTTAAAATGACAGCGTCGCCTTTGGCTCTGACACTTATTTTTGGAAACCCCCACTATGGGAATATCCTTGATCAATTTCTTAGGAGAAGACCAAAAATATAATAGAAAGGTCATGAAAAAATGTATTTTTAAGTCCTGCGAACACAGTAATGTCCCCGAAAGCAAAGACGAGCAAACTTCTTAACAAGCTACAGCTAAGCAAAGCCACTATGCTCTGTAATAGCTGTAGCATCAGTAAGACATAGTTTGCATCTGTGATTTTGTTTTTCCTTGTTTTTCCTGAGTTCGCCGATAGCAACCAGTGCAGAGATAAGTTAAGTTCTGTGGTTACAAACTCACATAAGTGAAATCCTTTGTGGTTGCAAGAGCAATTACTATAATTGGATAATTTAAGATCCACATTCATTTGGTTCTGCTGGTCTTGTGGCGAGCCACCCCAAGGTTTAACTGATGTCATGTGAAAGACTCAAGAAGCCATCACGACCCCCAGCCCACTCCAAGTGCCCAAGTCCTGATTGCCTTCAGAAGAAAAAACTATACTGATTTTTCACAAAGAAAATTTTTTTTTAATCCCCATTACAATCCAATGTAAGCCTAAGGGAGAAAGTGCAGCCACGTTAAAAGTTCTCACATTCCAACTGCTCATATCAAAATCTTCATTTGTTATCTAATCAAAGAGTTCCTGAGCAATCTCTCATCATCTGCACAACTTTGTACTCTCTGTTCCTGTGGTGTCATGTATCCTCCGTAGAGGTGAATTTTTTTAAGGTACACTTAGTTTCTTCTTTGCTCTATCTAACTAAAAACAAACAATAAAGAGTGATCTGTGGTTACTCAGAAACCTGGAGTGGCAGCCTCTTCAACACATCAACGATGAGAGAAAGACCAAGACCCATCAGACCCCAAGTGCTCTCTTAACCTGATACTGCTCTCAGACCTTGGGTACCAGAAGAATTAGCTCCAAAACTTAGGAGACAGGTTTCCTACATGTAAATAAAGCTCCCTTCCGCTGAACCACCAATGCTCCTTCTACCAACACACATACACAACAGAGCAGACATTTTTAGAATTCAACACTAAAACCATTATTAAGAATTCTTTCTAGAATATCAGTCCGAAAAGGGAAGGAACTTTGCCTCGGTACATTTGACTCTGGAGACAGTAGCCTAAATAAATAGAAAATGATGATGCTGTCAACAAGCCCCAGGTGTTCTGGAGACCTCCGCCACGCTCCACGCCCAGCCCCCAGCCCCACCTCTTCATCATTTTGACGTGTCAGGTGTGGGAGGGATCAGCCTTGAAGGGAAACAAAGCAGAGAAGAGGTCTCAAAAGGCAGTCAGCCCAAAGCCCCAGCCAGCTAAGGGGGATATCTAGGCAACTGCAACCCAAGCTGTCATGATGACACAAGAGTGTGAACCGTTCAGGCCTTTGTTAAACATGGTTGGTCCTGGTTCCTCCACAGTGGACCCTCCCCTCCACTATTCCCCAGGTCACTGCCTATAATGAACCTCCTGAGCTACATCTCCTTGTAGCACCCCCACCCCCCAGTCACATGGTTTACCATGATTCCTACCCACGTCAGGACCCACATATAGTCATGTCAGAATGTGACAAAAAGTCTACCTAAGCACTCTCCTGCTTCCACTTTCTGGACATTGCAGACACTGGACACTGACCCTTGGAGATTTTCCTCTTTTTTGGTGACGTAGTGGGTTATGTGTTGGGCTGCAAACCACAAGGTCAGGAGTTTGAACACACCAACTGCCTCGTGGGAGAAAGATGAGGTCTTCTAATTCCTGTAAACATTTACCTCCTCAGAAACTCAATAGGACAGTTCTACTCTGTCTTACTGCATTTCTAGGTGTCAGAATTGACTAGATGACAGTGAGTTTTTAGGAATGCCAGTTGTCTGAGTCCCTGTTATGATCCACATTGTTCTCTATACAATTCCCGTATATACTCGTGTATAAGCGAGTTTTTCAGCACATTTTTAATGCAGTTTTGTGGTAAAATTAGGTGCCTTGGCTGGAATTCTGGTCAGCTTATACTAGAGTATATATGGTATTTCATGTGTATTTTTGACTGTAAGTTTGTCTTTCCTTATTGGGAATCTCGGAGAATACTGATTGTGATGTGACTGAATTCCTAGTGTGTGTGTTTGGGGTGGATGGGTATGGAGCATGGATTTGAAATCGAGTCCTGTCACTTACTATCTACATACCCTTGTTCACAATATTGCTAAGCCTAAATTTCCCTTCTGTGGTCCTTCTACAGGGATGGTCCTATACCTGAACTGTTGGTATAAGGAGCACAGATACTGTATGTAAAGTGCCTAACATCAGGCCTAGAACATAGTAGACTTCCAGATGTGATATTCATTTTATTAGTACATTTTATACTTATGATTAAGTTTGAGTTCAACTTACTTTAAGAAAAATATGCCTAGTACTTACTGAATGCCTGTCATTCATTTACTCAATAAACACTATTAACCACATACTAGGTACTGAATAACCTTGAGAAGAATGGAATTCCACACTTTATTGTGCTCATACAGAACTTGTACATGGATCAAAAGGCATTTGTATGAACAGAACAAGGAAATACTGCATGATTTAACATCAGAAAAGGTGTGTGTCGAGGCTGTATCCTCTCACCATACTTATTCAATCTGCATGCTGAACAAATCATCAGAGAAGCTGGATTATATGAAGAAGAATACAGCATCAGGGTTGGAGGGAGGATTATTAACCTGCAATATGCAGAAGAGACAACCCTGCTTGCTGAAAGTGAGGATTTGAAGCACTTGTGGATAAAGATCAAGGATTGCAGCCCTCTGTATGGATTAGGATTCAGTGTAAAGAAAAATCAAAATCCTCACAACTGGACCAATAGGTAACATCATAATTCATGGAGAAAAGGTTGAAGTTGACAAGGATTTTATCTTGCTTAGACCCCACAGTCAGTGCTGATGGAAGCAGCAGGTATGAGCCCAAAAGACACATTGCATTAGATAAATCTGCTGAGTACTGAAAAGCAAGGATGTTACTTTGAGGAATAAGGTGCACCTGATTCATGTCACAGTATTTTCAAGAGCCTCTTACGCATGTTGTGAAAGTTGAATATTGACTAAAGAAGACGAATGGAGAATGGGTGCATTTGAAATGTGTGCTGGAGAAGAATGTGGGAAGTACTGTGGCTGCTAAAAGGACCAACCGATCCATACTGGAAGTATGGCCAAAGTGCTCCTTAGAGGCAAGGATGGCAAGACTTCCTCTCGTGTACTTTGGACCAGTTATCAGGAGAGATCAGTCCCTGGAGAAGGACTTTGTGCTTGGTTATATGTAGGGACAATGAAAAGCGAGGAAGGCCCTTGAGGAAATGGGTTGACAATGAGTTTAAGCACAAGACCACTTGTGAGGCTGGCACAGGACCGGGCAGTGTTTCGTTCTGTTGTACATAGGATCACTATGGGTTGGAACCGACTCTATGACATCTACAACTTTATATCAACAGGTACCACGACTGAGTATTTAAAATTAATTAATATATAATGTCTGATACATAGAAGTCAGTCTAGTAGACAGACTCATGACTAATGATTAGAAAGTAGTAAGTGTTAGTGTTGTATTAGAATATGTACAAGGTCCAGTGCAGATGGGAAAGGCTAACAAAATAAACCTCACAGAGCTGCTATTTAAGTTTGGTGGAAAGGAAGTCCCAGGAATAGGGACAAAGTTGAGGTAAGGGTGTACTGGCAGGTGTTCCAGCCATTGTAAAGGCACACGCATGGACAGAGAAGCAGGAAAGAGCAGGATGCAGTGAGAACAGGGGGAAGGAAGATCAGTGGCAGGCAGGGATGAAGATTCTTCTGCATCGTGTCACTGAGACCACTTTGTTCTATGGGCAACACACATCGGGATACCATGTTTTAGAAAGTTCACTATGGTAGCCACAAGCAATATGGATGAAGGATTAGAGAGGACAAAAATGTTCCAGTAATGCAAGACTGATTTAACATTTTAAATATCAGTTAGTACAATTCACCATTCTCACAGACTCAAGAAGGTGTCCTAGTGGCACAGTGGTTAAATGGCTCAGCTGGTAGCAAAGGGTTAAAGGTGCAAACCCTTCAGCTACTCCACGGCAGAACAATTTTGTAGTCAACTTCCATAAAGTGTGATGTATAAAAATAGCCACAAAATGAAAAACACAGAAAATTCAGAAATTAGTCTGCACATGTGTGGCCATCTGATTTTCAACAAAGGTGCCTGCTGATGACAATTGAACAGGGAACGAATCTTTTTACGCAATGGTGCAACAACAATGGAATATTCACATGCAAATTTAGATCCCTGACCCTTACCTCACATCTGATATCAAAAATAACGCACAATGAACCAGAGATCTAATATCAAAACTCAATGCCATCAAGTCAATGTCAGCTCATAGGGACCCGATGGGGCAGGGTAGAATTGTCCCTGCAAGTTTACAAGACTGTAACTGTTGATGAGGGTAGAAAGTCCTATCTTTCTCCCTCAGAACAGCTGGTGGTTTCAAACTGCTGACCTTGGGATTTGTAGCCCAATGTGTAACAATTATGCCACCAGGGTTCCTGAGATCTACAGTAAGAGCTAAAAATATAAAGCCTCTTGAAGAAAACACAGAACATTTTTAGTGATCTGGGTCAGATAAATGTTTCTTAATAGGATGCAAAGAACACAAACTATAAAAATAGTAATAAATTGCACTTCATCAAACCTTAAAACTTTTGCTTTTCTCAACACACTGTTAAGAAAATGGAAAGGTAAACACAGAGAATGGGGGGAATGCAGGTAATATTCCCATTATTAAACTTGTATTCAAAATACAAAAAGAATCACTACCACTTAGCAAGAGGAAGACCAACCACTGAATCAGAAGTGAGCAGCCCAACCACTGAATCAGAAGTGAGCAGCAAAAGTGACAGTTGCATCACACACGCAGATATGCGGGTGATCAATAAACACATGAGAAAATACGCACCGTCATTAGTTATCTGGGAAATGCAAGTTAAAACCACGCTGCACCCACTACACACCCGCTGGAATAAGCAATTATTTTTAAAGATTGACAACATCAAGTGTTGATGGTATTGAAGAGAGTGGAATGCTCATACATTGCTATTGGGAAGGCAAAAATGCCACAGTCACTTGGTAAATCAATTTTGCAATTTCTTAGAAAGTTGACCAGGTTCTTAGCACATAACCCTGAAATCCCACTCCTCGGCACTTACTTAAGTGAAACGGAAACACATATTCATGCAAACAAACTGTAAACCACTGAAACGTCCTTCAGCCAGTGGCTGAATCCATAATGGATGGACTACTCAGCAAATACAAAAAACAAATGCCTGATCCATGCAATGCACCAACATGAATGAACCTCAAATGATTACGCTAAGTGAAAGAGGAAAAAAACAAACCCAAAAAAGAAAGCCCTCACGGCCATTGGACTCAATGACCAGCCTGTCCTATAGGGTCGCCGTAAGTTGGAATAGACTGACGGCACTGAATGATGTGAAAGAAGGTAGACTCAAAGGTTAATCCTGTATGATTCCATGTCTATGGCATTGTCAGGTCTTGGGTGGTGCAAACGGTTACCAGGCTCATCTACTCACCCAAACTGAGCAGTTCAAATCCAGCCAAGGGTGCCACAAAAGTAAGGCCTGTTAAAACGAAGTGATGCTTCGATGACCGGCCGTACAATATTCTACAAAAGGCAGGACTACAGGCAGTGAAAACCAGTTTAGGGGCATGATGGAGTTGTTGTATATCTTGATTATGGTGATGTTTATAAGACTGTATGTGGTGATCAACACTCAGAATGGTATCCTTGAAAGTGTCCATTTCACCATTTATAAAAATTTTTAATT
>NW_022107431.1:64464982-64469516 GCF_000313985.2 Echinops telfairi | reverse complement strand
ATAAAAATGGTTGCTTTGTGCTGCTCTCTGAAGGGTCAGCAGCTAACAACAAGAAGGAGCCCTGGTGGCACAGGGAGCTGAGTTGGACTGCAAACCACAAGGTTGGTGGTTCATACCCACCAGCTGCTCCAAAAGAGAGAAATGGAGTTTTCTCCTCCTGTAAAGAGTTACGGCTTCTGAAACCCACGGGGAATTCTTCTCAATCCTGTAGGGTAGCTATGAACCAAAGTGTACTCAATGGCAGGAAGTCTGGTTTGGGTTTGTTTGTTTGTTTGTTTGTTTGTTTGTTTATCAACAATATTTTAAGAGTCTTACATAAAACTTAAAAACATAGCTAATGAATTCGTTTTCACTTATTTGGCTAACACACCTGATCAGGACAGTGGGTACTTTTCTTTCTAAGCTGGCAATCTAAGCCAGGAGTTCATCAAAAGCAGAAGTCACGGTTGCCTCCCTATTCTGAAAGCAATGTTCACAAAGGAAAATCACGACAATAAATTTTGCCATCAATCTATCTAGTAAAATGAATCAAAATTGTAGAAATCACTTGACTTCTTTTATAAGCAATCAAGACACACCCAGGTCAGAGGGCTCCAAAGGCTGAGCAAATTCCCAGGACAGCAGGCTATGTACAGCAAGAACCACAATGCTTCCTTCCAGCCCCTGAAATCACACTCCATACATTTCAAAGTCCTTTCAGAAACATGATCTCATGAAGTCCTCACAAAAGCCCTATGAGGCAAAATACCTTGGGTTATTCTTCCAAAATTACAAATAAGGACAATGAAACGCCAGAAGCTACATCACTTGGCTCAGAGAGGCGAGCAGTGCTGACAGGAATCGGTGGCTCTCTGGCCCAGGACCCCTCAGGCAGTAGCACACAGGTCTCTGGGGGACTGTCCTGGGAAAGGGGGAGAAACTGTGAGCAATTTAAAGCTGGGTCGATTAGGTGAAAACTCACAAGTTTTCATTCTCAGTTTGTTATCAGTAGTATATAATAGATATTAATACTTGCACAATAAAATCACTCCTACTTCCCTTCCTTCCACATACATTCATTGAATACCTCCATTTATGATAAGCATTATACAATAGATACAGAGATGAATCTAAGATGGGTCCTGCCTTCAGGAAACCTGAAACACGTGTTTGTTAATAAATAAAACCAGTGGCCCCTGAACTGATTCAATTCATTGTGACCCCATTTGCATCCGAGTAGAATTATGCTCCATGGGTTTATTGGACCTTTTTAACTTTTTGTTTTTATTTGAATGGAAGTGGGCAGAGTGAATTGGTTTTCTGTTCAATAATTCATAGGCATTTTGTGCTGTGACACAGAGGGCAGTGGCCACTATGCAGGTAGCCGCCCTCTTCCCACCCTCGCCCTGTGTTTTCCTTCTCCACCCATCCTTCTTTCCTGCCCCTGCCATACTTCAGAGCTGCATCCTTATGCAAAGGCTGCCCTTTTCAGATCACCTAGCAGCTCCTTCCAAAGCGCGTGCTCATCCCCGGTGTTATTGTTTGCCTTACTTTAAAAAGAGAAAAAGAAAAAGCTCGCTGCCATTGAGTGATTCCAACTCACCGCCACCCCATACAGGCCAGAACTACTTCTTAGGGTGTCCGACACTGTCACTCTTTGTAGAAGCAAACAGTCTCTTCTGTTTCCAGTGGCGCATCTTGTGGGTTTAAACCACCGACCTTATAGTTTTCAGTTCATGCCAGCAGGGATCCAGTTCACCTTGTCGGCCTACTGTTTGACTGAGAGTTGAGCCACCGGTGTGAGTTCCGTTCCAGACTTGAAGGGTGACTGAAGACCATACTCTCTAGCAGATCAGTAAGCCCATCTTTCTTATGATTCTGAGTTTCTCCCATGTCACCGAGGCCCTTTGACTGGAATTCTTTTCAGACGAGTCAGTGGTGATGGCTGGACACCATCTAGTTCTTCTCGTCTCAGGGTCATGGAGCCTGAGGTCATGTGGTCCATTCATCCTCTGGATGAACGGATCATCTCCACCCTTCCAGAAAGAAGGCACCCATAGCTGCGCCTTAGATGACTGCTTACAAGCTGGTAAGACCCCAATAGCTTCTCACCAAAGTGAGATGTAGAACACTATGGCTGTGGGCTATGCGGCGTGCCCTACAATTAGGGTCCTGGGTCCCCAGGTCCAGTGACTCATTCCCTCAAAATGTTTGGTTGCAGCTAAGAAGGTCTCATCATTTTGCCCACTGTTTGCTCTATACCAGGCGTTGGCAAACTGCAGCTCGAGAGCCATATGCAGCTCCTTCGGTTGTGGGGGACAGGATTGGCTCTTCCATCTCAAAAGGTTCCCAATCCCTGCTCTAAACTATCGACAGCTCCACAGGGTTTTTAGTGACTGGTTATTTTTTTGGAAATAGGACACTCCAGCAAGTGTTCCTTCCAAGGGCCGACTGGGTTAACTGTTGGCACCATTCGGGGGTAAAAGGAATAGGTCATCAACATGGAAATGGCCTAACAAGGAGGTGAGACCAACTTAGCCTGTTTGGGTAACTGCAGAACTTCCTTTAGTCTAAGGGGATGGAGGAACTGAGAGGGAAGGAAATGATGCCCCTGGAAACCTGTGCGAAGGACAGAACGTAACATGCTGGGAATGTTCTGGGACCGGAGCTTACATTAAAAAAAAAAAAGAAGAAAAAAGCAGTGTTCTGAAGTTTTCATTTTTCTTTAACTTTCTGCCTCATGAGTTGAAATAAGCATTTCTTTGAAGACAAGCCTTAATAATTTGTATATATCTCAAGATTTCCTAGTACAATTTGATCACTATAGGTGCTCAAGAAATAAATGCTATGCAAACTCCACAGTTTATCCTATGGGACTCTTTTATGATCGGGAGCAGATAGCCTCACATTCCTTCCTTGGAGTAGCCAATGGGTTTGAACCACCAATCTTTTGGTTAACAACCCAATGCTTACCCAATAGTGTGTGTACACAACATTAGCTACTGTTATAATGGCTTAGCTATGGTTTTTACTGTTACTAAAAATGAAAAACATAGTATGACCCTTTTTGAATGTACAAGATTGTAAATATATCTATGTTCTCCCTACTATACAACTGCAAGCAAACGGCTTATGGGCAACCTATCTCCTATGTACAATATGGTTCTGTTTGGGTTTTGATTTTATTTTTGGTGTGTGTGTGTGTGTGTGTGTCCCCTGTATACAATACAATTGAAGCAATGTTGGGGTAACTGAAAATAAAAATGTTGTGTGCTATTCTATAGAGCTTATAATTACACTATTTTCCAACTAAACTAATGTTGCTTCATGTTTAAAAAGAAGAGCAACTTTGCGAAAGAACTTCCACTTCCAGGAAGACATGACAGATCCTAGCAAAAAGATGAGACACAGATTCATGGAGCTGATATCAGACACTGAAAAGTCAGAGTTTTTTCTATTCATGAAAATTCCAATCGATAAAATAATCTCCTTAAGCTTCGTGTATGTGCAACTTTCAAGAACATAACCACTTCAGTAAGTGTGTCGTGCACAAACGGTAGCAGCCATTCATACCTCAGCTTCTGGGTGGAGGCGTATACACACTGCCACAGCCCTCCACTCATTCATCCATCCACCCAGTCAGTCAGTCAGTCAGTCATTGCCATTCCCTACAAAATTTGAGATAATTAATAGTACAAAAACGGAAAGTAAGCCGGCCCGAACCCCTCCCCCGGCCCTCCCCGCCCCCAGCCCAACCAGCCGGCCAAGTTAGGGCTCTCTGGCTGTGGCCCCTCACCTGGGAGCCAAACCCCATCCCCAAGGAAAGCTTCGCCCACCGGCTATCCAGCCCACTGGCTCTCCCCCTTGACAACTTGTCTCCTGTCCTCCGGGGTCCCAGCGGTGACTCAGCCGTGGCCCTGCCCAGGAGGAACTCGCAGTCTAGCGCAGCAGACCGAGGCCAGCAGATCTGCGAGGTCCAGTGAGTGGGTGAGGACCCCCGGAAGACGCAGACCTCACCCCAACCCAGCCTGGGCTCAGGACCACCCTGGAATCCATCACCCAGGAGCTTCTGCGACTTCTCTCCCGTCCCCACCCCTCCCCCGAGGCCGGGCTGGCCTGGGCAGTGGTGCTAGAAGTGCCTCCCACGCCAGCCATGCCCGTGCCTGGGGAGGGCACCCCGTCACCCCCCAGTGGTACCCCGACCCCAGTTCCCACCTACTTCCGCCACACGCAGAACCTGGCTGCTCCCTCAAGAGGGCCCGGTCGGTCCAGTGGGAGCCTCCCACCCGGCCCCAGCCAAAGGGCAGTGTCCCCATCAGCTGCTTCTTCCCCTCGAGGACACCGGGCTGGCATCAGCCCTGGCCCTGTGGTGTGTCCTTCCGGGGCAAGGCCTCCGAGACCCTGAAGAGCCCCTGCTACGACCTGAGCAGGCCCGAGTCCTGCTTCCAGCAGCGCTTCCAGCAGCTGGGCCACCTGGGCCGCGGCTCCTTTGGGGAGGTCTTCCAGGTACCTCCAAGAAGGATGGCTGGCTGTACGCTGCCGTCAAGCGCTCCAG
>NW_022107431.1:64458134-64463521 GCF_000313985.2 Echinops telfairi | reverse complement strand
TCAGCATAACTATTCCACTGTATGTCACCCCAGAGGATTCCAGGCCATATCTACTTTATGTCCATGGGCCACACACTGCTTTTGATTTGTATATAAAGGCACTGTGTCATCATACATAAATTATAATGTCTTTGATATGCGGAAGTCGCCTCCAGTATCATGCAGTCTACAACCTGTCCTTTCCCTCAGGTTTTATGCACAGGCATTGGCGAGAGAAGCTCTTTGCACTTGAGGGTCAAGCAGTAACAATGCTACGCAGAGCAGCTGGAAGCCGCAGCACTGGCACTGAGAGAAGCCGGAGCGGCTGAAAACCCAGAAGCTGAAAGAAGAGATGGAGAGACAGACTACGGACAGTGTCTGCAGACCAAAACGACCCTGTCTAATCTAAACATAGATACTGTATATCAGTAATTCTTTCAACTAAAATAATGAGCAACATTTTGCCTCAATGTATGTGATTTCCTGGTAGCCCCCTTCTCGCTGCCTTGACTCCTTTGCTCTTCTGTTCTTCTTCTGCTTCATCTAGCTGGTTCCCAGATCCTTATACAAATACCTCCAACTTCTAATAACATTCTAGCTCTGGCCTTGGCCTCCTGACATCGGGGTCGCTGGATCCCTCTGATCCCTAAGCCATGAGAACATAGCCTGTCATCCCAAAGGCTAACTTCTGCCTGAGGGTTAGTTCCCCACCAAAGTCACTACATAGTCCCTACAGCATAGATGGGCAGAGAAACCAAAGGCTCAGTTAAAAAAAAATTACTGAAAAAGCTTGCTATAAATAAGACTGCCAAAAACATGTTTAGCAGACTTAAAAAGAACAAATTAGTATAAAAGCTGTTTTCAAAGTCTTCAAAAATAACTCATCCTTTTGTTACATTGATCTGGTCAAGGGGTTTTCTTGGAAACATTGTATGAATAAGTGGTTTAAATGATGGTAGCAAACTTATGGGAAATAAGTGTTTCTTTTTAAATATTGACATTTCTACTCAACTTGTGGAAATGGAGGGTGATATTGTTGGTCCCCAAAGAAACTGTTGTTCTTGCTGTCAGTTGACAAAGGGCTATAAACCAAATTCTTATCTTAGACCAGCCATTAAAACAAACAAAACAAAAAAGATGTAGCTAAAACATAGCCAGTAACTGTGGGCCTATTCCACGCATCCTTCTTTACTCCGTATGACACTGGGGTCAGGACTGTGACACTGGGGTTGGAACTGGTGTGTACCATGGAGTGGATTATTACTCGCGTGGCAGTAGAAGTGCCCCATAAGGTTTCCTAGGATGTAATCTTTCTTTCTTTCTTTCTTTTTTTAAGATCATTTTATTGGGAGCTCTACAGCTCTTATAACAATTGTATCGAGCATATGTGTACACATATGTTGCCATCATTATTTTCTAAACATTTATATTCTACTTGAGTCCTTGGTATCAGCTACCCTCCCTGCTTCCCCTCGTGATCCCTTGATAAATGATAAATTATTATTAATTTCATATCTTACACTGACCACTGTTTCCCTTCCTGCAAAGTTTTTTCCCTCCTTCTCTGCCCACCACCTTTCCCCCTACTCTCCTGATATCGCTGCTCCCACTTCTGTTCCTGAGAGGTTTATCTGACCTGGATTCCGTGTGTCCTAAACTCGTATCTGTACCCGTGTACATGCTCTGGCCTAGCCTGCAGTGAAAGGTAAGGTTGGGGTCATGAGAGTGGGGGGTGAGGAAACCTCAAGGAACCCAAGGAATATTATGTGTTTCATCGGTGCTATACTTCACCCTGGTTGACTTATCCCTTCCCTGCCACCCTTCTAGAAGGGCATGTGTCATTGTCTCCAGATGGGTTTTGGATCTCTGCTGCAACCTCCTTGTTCTCAACAATATGTTTGTTTGTTTGTTTAGGGTCTTCTGATGCCTTTTACCTGATCCCATTGACACTTCATCATCGCACAGGCTTGTGTGCTTCTTCCATGTGGGCTTCTTATTTCTCTTCTAGAAGGCTACATGTTTAACTGCAAGCCTTTAGGACCCAAGATGCTATATCTTTTGATAGCCGGCACCATCTGCTTTCTTCGCCACATTTGCTTATGCACCCATTTTGTCTTCAGTAATAGTGTCGGGAGGGTAAGTATCACAAAATGCCATGTTGTTAGAACAAAGTATTCTTGCACTGAGGGAAGGCTTGAGCAGAGGCCCAACGTCTATCCACGTCCTCCATGTATTGCCATATAAATATATGTACCTATGCCAATACCTCTATTTTTGTGAATTAATATATTTACATAAGTACATACCTATGTTTATACCTCTATCTATAGCTTTGCTTCCTAGATCTTTCCTCTGTTTCCTTTTACCTTCCTCCTTTCCTACCATCATGCCTGCCCTTCTTCTGCCTCTTAGTAATTCCCTCAGCTAGACTGCTGTTGTTCCAACACCCCCAGGATCTCTACTGCCTCCTCGTTGTTGATTTTAATTCACTGGTTGTTCCCCTGCCTTTTGTTTGCTCACTGAAACCTTCCCCTGCCTCCTCCTCGCCTCGATAAGTCCCTGGAACCGTCGGTCCCACTGCTCTCTCCTCAGGCTTGCGCCCCGTGCCTCTCTGATATAGGTAGGCAAACCACTTAGGTTGTAGTCTTTACTGGCACATTGGTCAGTGGCTGAGCGCTTAACCACAGTCCCCCCAGAGCTCCTTAAGGGCTGAAGCTAAATAAACATACTTCTCCTTTGCCAGTTGGGTCCCTGTAAAGTTCTGCCAATAAGGGGCACGTGGAGGAGACTGGCTGGCCGCACAAAAAGGACAAAGAACTCGATGCTGTTTGCTTGTTCTCTTGTCAGCACTGAGGCAGCTGTGACAACTGATTCCAAGTGTTCTTGTTTTTTCCCCTCCCCCCTCTCTCGAGGAATCAGCCTCTTGCATTTCCTCCAAAATAACAGCAAAGTTGATCAGTGCCCCCTCCTCAGAAGCTGGAATCCCAACTTCCTGGGCCCTTTGTCTGGTTCCTGGGGTACCGCCTCTGAGACCTTTGCTCCAAAGCCTGGGTCTCAGCTAAAGGGGCCCTTGCTCTACTGTGGTAGTTACAAAATCTATTGTCAATATGAGACTTAAGAGTGAAGGGGTGGAGTTTAGCCTATCAATCAGGTCATAGCTTGATGTCCTCATATGGAGGCCCCATGGTGATAAATAGTTGGTTGGAGGTGGGTCACACACTCACTCCCTGCGAGACCTTACTGAAAACAAGCTACATAGAGACACATGGATGGAGCCAGAGCCTTGGAGCTGGAGGTGCCACGTGGAGACCTACTCCAGTGCTAAGATGCTTCCACTGCCACTGGATCCACAAGACTTTCCCCCCACTGGCCTGTGATCTTCCTGCATTCGGCATCATTGAATGTGTTTCATGAGTCTAAAGAGGAATTTATAGACTGTTATCAGACATATGGACTAATATCGGACTTATGGATTTGATCTGGACAGGGTTGGAATGTTTTTTCAACATTCAATTGCTCTTGTATATAAAGCTTTTTCTCATATATATATGAGTGTTTATGAATTTATTTCTCTAGTCAACCCAGACTAAAACATCTACCCGAGCCTAAAAATCACTGCATTTGTTTTTCTTTAGGCTAAGAACAGTATGCAGGAGTAGGTACCCAATAGCCTCTCAGTGGGTTTATGTAATCATATAGCTAGCATACCCAGAGCAGAGAAAGTTAATTTGAAATAAAATATGTTTGGAGATAATATTTTCATATACATTTAGAAAGACGACCCACCAGTAGGCAATACCTTCAACTCTTTTCTTTCTCTAAAGCAGTGGTTCTCAACCTTCCTAATGCTGTGATCCTTTAATACAGTTCCTCATGTTGTGGTGACCCCCCAATCATAAAATTATTTTCATTGCTACTTCATAACTTTAATTTTGCTACTGTTAAGAATAGGACGACTCCTGTGAAAGGGTCGTTTGACACACACATACCCCAAGGGGTCGTGACCCACAGGTTGAGAATTGCTGCTCTAAAGTCTATTTCATTGGTTCCCTATATTAAATTCTCTCTTAAAATACACGGTGCCGTTTCTATGACAAAAGCAAAGGGCACCGAGTTAGGAGCCCCTCTCATCTTCCACGTTTTGGTGTCTAGACACTGCAACTTTCATCATGATTGTGCCTCTTCCACCTGCTTCCCCAGAAAGTGCTGTGCACTTATTCTGCTTCTTATGTAATAGTCACATTTCACAGAGGTCTTCCTGTACATTTTAGATTCTAGAGAAATCTAATCTCACGTTGGAGAGAGCTAGGTGAGGGAGCCGGAAACACTTCCACTCATCCTCTCACTGCCACAGGCTCCATTCTGAAGCTCAGCAACCCCACCGGGTGATGGGAACTGTCCCCTTGGGTTTCCGAGGCTTTCAGAAATTTTTACAGAAAGTGACAGCTTCCCCTTTCTCCTTCTGAGTAGATGGTGGTCTTGAACGGCTGACCTTGCAGTCAGCAGCCTCAACACTAGCAACCCATTGTGCCACCAGATAGAACACCCCAATGGGAACCTGGCAGCATCTAAGTGAATTGTGTAATCTAAAGCTACCAGACCCATATTAGAGGAAATTCATTTAAAATAAGTCTAAACTTAGACAAGAAATATCCATAAAATTTTCACTTATAAAGACAATTAAGCAAGAGGCGGTATGCCTCAGGACCTTTGGATACCAACTGCCAGCTATGGCTACTCTGAGGTCAATAAAAAACTTTTTATATGGTGCAAAGGTAGTCAGCAGTGTACGCAGAAAAAGGCCCAAAGTTGTAAGCTGTGCTTCTATTTCAAGGCTAACAAGTTGATCCCACAGATCTAATTTTAGATAGTGACTTAAAAGCTAGTATGAATTTGGAAACAATCTAGCCTTCTTTGTTCACAAGCAATTCCGCCTTCCATTTAAAGGGAGGGTTTGGTGGATTAAATTCTGTTAAAATTATGAGGAATCTGGAAGTGGCTGCATAGCACAGGGGGCAACTAGCATCACCAAATTGTACATGTTAAAAAAAAAAACAGTTTTCAAACTCTACCTTAAATTCGTTTTTAGGCAATGTGTGAAGAATCATTAACGCAAACATTGACTATGGCAACCATTCTGTTTTCAGACTCAGCTTCCCTATTTCAGTTTTCAAAACAAAAGAGATATTGCAAGTACATGTAGCACACCCTCAGATTTCATGTGTCTTAACCATCTGACCTCTAACGATCAATCACACTCTCAGCCACCAAATGAAAATATGTGAAAAGTAACACATGCTCACCTCCTTTTGCTCCAGGAGCCACAGAGCCATTCTTTCTCTTCCTCACCGAAGAACTTCCCTCATTTTAAGACACCTAAATTCCAGTCTCCTCCCCTCCTAGCTCGG
>NW_022107431.1:64448927-64457831 GCF_000313985.2 Echinops telfairi | reverse complement strand
TGTTGTTGTTGTTGTTACAGGTCTACGCATAGTCTTAAGAGTATCAATTCATCTGCTTGCCAGTTCACTAGCTATCATAAGCATCCGTCAAAACCTTGACAAAGCTGCACTTGACTATTCAAGTGTTTTATTTTTGTTCTAGCAGTGATATAAGACATCAAATCGAAACTTGATGCAAATTATAAACTTGCATTTGAACCAAATACCAACAAAAGCCATCTGACCACAGAGCTAAAGGGCTAGGTGGGGTGGCGAGCGGGGCTGCTGAGACAGATAAAGAGGAAATCACCACTTTCCCTTCAACTTCTTTCCCCTTCTCCCAGAAGCCTTGCCGACAGAGTGAGCTTTCTTTGGGGGTTGGGAAGCCCTCTATCCAACTTAAGCATGCTGTTTGTATATCACTTTATCCCTAGTTCCATCATTTTTCGGTGTATATATAAGGGTACATGTAAAAACGTTGCTACAAAATCCTAGGCACTTTTATTAAACAAAAATATCAAAACGTGAAGCTATTGTTTCTTGGCATTTGTTGATCTAGGTGTACACTCTTCTGAAGGTGAGGTTTCCATCTCTTTAACTCTTCTCTGAAGAAGTTTGCACTCTCTCATTTACACCACATCAAAAGGGCACTTTGAGTATTCTTGAGGGATGTAGTAATTTGTGTTTCTTTCAAAGGTTCTTTGAGTTTAGAGAACAAAAAGAAGCCTAAACGGGCAAGGCAGGGCTGTGCCAAGAATGGATGAGATTTCCCAACCAGATTCTCATAGGACCACTCATGCTGCCCTGGAAGAACGAGCAGGAGCATTGTCATGATGAGGGGAAATCCCTGAGCACGATTTTCCTGGCCTTTTTCTGAACTGAGCTCTGTTCCTCCCAGTTCACTGGCCCAGCACATCCCCATGGAGGCACAGTTTCAATGGGACCTTTTCTTTTGAAGGCACCCTAACATGACAAGGACAAAAGTATTAAGAGAATTTGTCTGTAGCCATTCAGTGATCGATGAGAAAGACATGTTAAAACATGTATTGTACTAGAACCCATGTAGCAAGACTTTTGACTCACCTTCTATGTCTTATGTCCTAAGTTTTCCAGAAAGGTTATCTCAAAAAACTCGCTGTCATCAAGTAGATTTTGACTCATCCTGACCCTATGGGACAGAGGCGAACTGCCCCTGTGGTTTCCAAGAGTGTCAATCTTCATAGAAGCAGTCAGCCTCATCTTCTCCCACAGAGCGGCTGCTGGTTACAAAGGACTGCCCTGAGGACGGCAGCTCAAAGTGTAACCCACTGCCCACGCAGGGCTCCTTGGGAAGGACGTAGAAACAGAAAATTACATCCCTCATCCTTAAATAAAATTAGCATAATTTATCTGCTAGCTAGCATCGAATTTCAGTTAACACTCCACTTGTTCTTTACTATTTTCATCATAGAGTTCCATTCTTATCTACACCTGTTTGCTAAGGACAAACAACACTATAATCTTGAAAGATTTGTTTTAATTGTTCCAAAGTCTCTTTGTAACTTTGATTTTATGAACATTCCCTTGCTAAAATATTTGCTGTAGAAATGATTCGTTCAGGCCAACTTGTGAACCCTGCTTCTGATAGGTGTTTGTGGCAACTTCCAGTCTTGGTGGTAAGTAACAAGTTCTCACTGGATTTTACTGACCTAGCTCTGTGATGTCCCTGGGATGGATAGACAATGTCATTGCTTCTAGGGCTGAAAGCATAATTTCCTTTACTTTTGCTTTTTGGTAATAAGCTTGGTGACCCAATAACTGCCCCCTGCCCCAAACCTTTCATTGTGAATTGGGTGAGGATTTACTGAGCAGATCATAGTTTTATATTCAACAATTCATACACATCCTGATTCAACTCACCCATTGTAATCCTCTCAATGTACCATCACTTTCGATAGTTTTCTTTTTGCAAAGCAATGCAAATTTGAAATTTTCAGCAAAACTTAACTCATCATGATTATCTTTAATATCACCTGGATGATTCAGCAAACCAAACTCACTGCCATCAATCAATACCAACTCGGACTGATCCTATGGGACAGAGCAGAACTGCCCCTTTGAGGTCCAAGACTTTAAATCTTTAAGAAAACAGACAGTCTCATTTTTCTCCTGAGAAGCCAATACTGAGCTTGGACTGCTGACCTTGTGGTTAGCAGCTCAAGGAGTAGTCCATTAAGTTAGCAGGAATACTCAATTATTTTAATTGAAGTGAATTAAATTACTCTTTAGCAGCTCTCACTTCAGGCTAAATCTCAATGCCTTGAAAAATAACAAAAATGATTCAGAAGAAATCTCTTCTCCACTAACGTTGGAAATATTTTTCCCCAATGGGTCTCTACTTTTCTACATACTGCTCTTGATGTTAGGTGTTACCAAGTTGGCTCTGATTCATAGAGACCCTACGCACAGCAGACTGAAACTGCCTGGTCTTGTGTCATCCTTACAATGGTAATGTCTGAGCGAATTGTTGTAGCCAGTGTCAATTCACCTAGTTGAGGGTCTCTTTTTTGCTGACCCTCTACTTTATCAATGCGATGTCCTTCTCCAGAGACTGGTTCCTCCTGATAACATGTCCAAATTATGGGAGGCAAATGTCATTGTCCTCCCTTCTAAGGATCATTCTGGTTGTACTTCTTTCAAGACATCCTTCTGGAAGTCTGTGGTTTATACAATACTCTTCACCATAATTAAAATGTATCAATTTTTCTACAGCCTTTTTAATTCTTTGGCCAGCTTTCACATTCATATGAGACTATTGAAAGTACCATGGCTTGGATCAGGAGCAGGCTCGTCCTCAAAGTGACATCTTTGCTCTTGAACACTTTCAAAAGGCTGTGTGCAGCTGATTTGCAAATACATTATGCCATTTGATTTCTTGACGATTGCTTCCAGGAGTGTTGACTGTGGATCCAATTAACATGAAATCACTGGTGATTTCAATCTTTCTCTGTTCATCATGGTGGTTCCATTGGTTCAGCTGTGAGGATTTTTGTTGCTTTACATTGAGGTGTAAACCACATTGGAGACTAGTTTTCAGCAAGAAAAGTTGCATCGTCTGCATATTGCAAGTGGTTACTAATCCTTCTTCCAACCATGATGTTGCATTCATTTAGTCCAGTTTCTTGGATTGTTTGCTCATCAAACAGATTGAATAAATATGGTAAAAGCTCTAACACATATTTCTTGACTTTAAACCATACAGTAATCCCTATTCAGATAGCTGCCTCTTGGTATATGTACAGGTTCCACATAAGCACAATGAATTGTTCTGGCATTTTTTTGCAGTGTTTTTGGTAGTTTGTGATGATCCACACAGCCACATACCTTTGCATAGTCAATAAAACACAAGTAAACACTTTCTGGTATTCTCTGTTTTCGGCCAAAATCCATCTGACATTAACAATGACATCCTTATTGCTATTTGCTCTTCTGAATATGGCTTCAGTTTGGGGCAGCTCCCTGTTGATGTAGAGCTGTAACCATTTTTAAGTTATCTTCAGCAAAACTTTACTTGCATGTGATTTTAATGGTATTGTTTAATACTTTCCACATCCTGTTGGGTCATCTTTCTTTGGAACGGTCACAAATTTAGATCTCTTCTAGTCAGTTGGTCGATATCTGTTTCTAAATTTCTTGACGCAGAATAATGTGTGCTTCCTGGGCTTCATCAGTTTGGCGGAACATTTCACTTGGAATTTCCTCATATGCTCATGGCCTCCGGTGCGGCTGGACTTCTTGCATTGGGACCATTAGTAATTGTTCATATGCTACCTCAACGTGGCTGCATGTCGATCTGTTCTTTTTGGTGTCATGACTCAGTATTCCTTTCATCTTCTTTTGATGCTTCCCTTTCGTTCAATACTTTTCTCATCAAATCCTTCAATATTTCAACTTGAGGCTTGAATTTTTTTTCTTCTTTTCTCATAGTTTGAGATATGTTGAGCATACTCTTCCCTTTTGGCTTTCTAACTCCGAAACTTTATATTTCACTAAAATGCCTTAGTTTATCTCCTTGAACTGCCCTTTGAAATTTTTCTGTTCAGCAATTTTACTTCATCATTTCTTCCATTAGTTTTGGCTATTTGGCATCTACTTTGGTCTTTTCTTTCTTTCTATCTCTCTAACAACCTTCTGCTTTCTCACAGGAGCCCTGGTGGTGTAGGGAGTTACACATTGGGCAGCTAGACTCAAGGTCAGCAATTTGAACTCCAGCGGCTCCCAGGAGAAAGTGAGGTTTTGTCCTCCCATAGAGAGTTACGGTCTGGGAAACCCACAGGGGCAATTCTACTCTCCCTGATAGGGTCAGTATGAGTCACAATTGACTCAGCGGCAGTTGAGTTTGGCTTTTTTGTGTGTGGGCCTGGTTTTTTTCCATGTATGATGGTTTGTGACGTCAGCCCACAACTTGTCTTCAATGGTCTCCCATCTTAGTGTTCAATGCATCAAATCTCTTCTTGAGACGGTTTTAAAATCCAAGTGCAATAATTCTGAGGGACCCCTAAGGCAGCATCTATGTCAACAACTTTCCTTTCCAATGCCAAATAATCAGGAACTTTCTGGCTTTTGGTAACAAAGATTTGACTCCAGTTTAAGCAAAGGAAAGGGGGACATTTTATTGTTTCATGTAATGCTGAAGGTCTTGGGCAGGGACAAATTCAGACACATTTAGTATCATCAGAACCGTCTCTTTTTCTGTCTCTGGACTCTATTCTTAGTGCTGGCTTCCTTCTCAAGAAAACAACCTCAACCTCATTCCTAACAACTAGCAATCTTTTGCTTACATCCTTTCCATGCACAGCCCCAAACAAAATAGACAGACGTGCATTCCGATGTCAAAGAAGACTCTAGCTGATGTGTGTAGAACCTAAGTCTTCTCCTAGGGCATGATGGGCAGGCCTATGAAGAGGGGAATGGAGCCCCGATAGCAGAGAAGGATGCACCGACAAATGGTTGTGTGTATTCAACAATTCAAGGCAGGAAAGTCTAAGCTCCTCTTATCCCTCTTCCAGGCAATGATGGAAATAAAACATGGTTTTGTCAAAATCACTTCTAAAATGATCATCCATGGCCTTCAAGTTCCTTTGGCCTCTTATCCATCCCATGTGTTACAGAGCGGAAATGAGATCTCTAGGGCTTTCTAGGCTATAATCTTAATCCAAAGCCTCTGTTTCTGAGGTGCTCTTTGGTGGGCTTGGGTTAATTGTTGGGAAATGGTTTGTGCCACTCAGAGACCTTAAGATGACGATGGTTAGACAACCAACACGCTCTCAATTGTTACAGAGAAATCATATTTTCTGAATCTATTATGTAGCAAGCCCAGTGAGACATTTCATAAGTAATATCTTATTTCAAATGTATAATAGGTAAACATCCTTTAAGATAAGGTGCAGAGGCTTAGAGAAGTTATCTAGTAAATGTCAGAACCTAAACTGCAAACCCGGTCAGTCTATCTCCAACCTCCTCTGCTTTCCACCAACAACACTGGAGATTTTGAGACTCTTTTGAGTTTCTGTACTGTGTGAGCTTCAGAAGTTTATAGATGAAAGTTCAAAGACCTACTTATTAAGCAGTGCATCTGAACAGAACAGAGAGTGATCTAGCAGGTGCCTGGAAACATTTTACTAGCCTTAGCTCAACACCTAAAATGCCCTCATTAGAGATTATTTTGGGTTGTCATTCTCCCTGATTAATTTATGTTATTGCTTTAATTCAGCTACTTCCCAAAAACACTTGGGACATTTTGTTCTTGTTAGAATGCGCATAGCTCAGGAAGGTGTAATAAGCTCTCCTTGATGTGATTGAACTATTGAATTGTATGATGTATGAAGGATATGCCAATAAAACTGTTAGAAATTAAAAGTAATTACATGAAGCATTCTTTTATTAGCCCAGACCATTAAGTCTACCAGATTCCTGTTCCTTTTTCTCATGGTCCCCAGGAAGGTACACATGGGAATCAGTCACATCCCACTGCAGCCAAACACCTAGGCATCCCTCATGAATGCCAGTGGCTCCCGCAGGGGGTGGCAACAATTCTACATCCTTGATATGCGCAATGAAAAATGATTCAGCCTTTGCTCACAGCATTCAGGCAAACTCTAAAAAGGTCTGCAAGCAATAATAAAAGGAAATATAATTACCAAATAAGCTATGAATTAACAGAAGAAACCAAGGAGGTGAAATAAAAATAGTGGCTATATTTAATTTGAGAAGCATGGACCTCCTGTATTTCCATTATTTAACTAGTGACACTTCTAATCTTTAGTGACTATGATCAGATGGTTTACAAGGCACACCACTCCGTGCTGCCACCACAGTCTCACACACTGAATGATTCTGCAGAATGTAGTCTCAGGTTACACACCACATCCCTAGAGTGATGCCTCCCCTCCTGCTCCCCTCCTGCAGAAGGGCAACAGGAAAAAACAAACCACTGCCTGGCATCGCAGCCTCCTAGCAGCTCTTGGAACGGAGTGCCCCTGGAGGCCTTCCAGTGCTTCCAGGCAGTCCCTCTTCAAATGGAAAGCAGATATCTTTGAACAGTTGTATTCCATGCACAGCGTTCAAAAGAGTCTTGGCATGGTACCCAGTGCACAGTAATCATGCAATAAATTAAGAAAGAGAAAATAGAATCCTATTGAGTCAACAATATCACTCATTCTTTTATCCCTAGACTCCTAGCTCTAAGATACAAATGCAAACAATAAACCCTAAAAAATGACAGGAGTTTGACCCCACTTCTTAAACATAGAGAACTGACCACCTGACACCCTTAGCCGCATGTCCACGGTCAGATGGGATGTTACGAACAGAGGTGGGTTTATGCCCGTGCTGTTTACTCCTCGTCCAATGACCCATCCACACCCAAAACAGGCCCTAAGTCTTCAGTAGGCAGCAGCCTAACTGAGGTCATTGTGTCTCCACTGTACGTCATATGAGAGTAAATCAAAAAGATTCCAGTGGCTACCCAAAAAAGGGTTTCTTCTGAACCAAACGAGAGTAAACTTGCCTCTGTGATCAGACGATGACTGCAAGCAAGTTCCCTCAGTGATACACGTGTCTCAGTCTCATCACAGTGCCTTCAAAACCGAAAGGTCAAATCAAAACAGCGGCTTCCATGAGGATTTGCTGGGCTGGGTGCACTCATGGCAGAGGGCTCAGCACTGAAGGCTACGGCGACTCTATTTTGGTGGGAAAAAAGGAGTCTTCTTGATAGATTTTCTTGCAGAACACAGGACAATCACAAGGGCTGAGAAGGAAGAAGTTTTAAGAAAATTGAAAACGTCGCGAAGGCCAGGATAACTGTGCTGAGGAATTTTTTCCATCACAATAATATACTTACTCAGGCCTGGAGAGTACCAAGGGCTGCCCTATGGGAATTTCATTGGGAAACCTTACCCCTTCCACCTTATAACTCAGCTCTCGCCCCTTCACACCTCTCTTTGTTTCCTAAACTCAAAGAAGGCTTAAGAGGAGCATGATCGGGGGCCTGTTTCAGGAAGCACACAGCTTTCACTTGGCCCTGTGCTCGAGGTTTAAGAGCGCAAGCCTGGGGAAGGGGGTATAGCCCATGTATCACCATTCCAGTTCCGCCGTGTGTACACCCTCTGATCGTCCCCTTCTGTGAGTTGTGGATGGCCTCACAAAGCTCTCTGAGAATCCAGTGATCAAAAGGAAAGCAAAGGAGATGAGACGGTGTGGACACAAATGGATTACCAACAAAAGGACCTACTGAAATATCCGATACAAAAGAAAGATTAGAGAGATGTTCCCAACAGAGCTCATCATATTAAAAATGTCTCTGATAATAGGCACCACCGTCAGAACGGTCGCTGGGCTTTTTCTCTGACACCAGAATTCAGAAGAGTTTGGATATTTATCTGAAACACGACGCACTTCTATTTAAGTGTGCAGTTGCACTCAAGACCTCATTCCTGAGTTCCCTCTGTCGTTGAAGTAGAGTCATGGTCACAGGTTTAATACTATAAATGAAGGGAAGGCTGTGGAAGCAAATAGTTAAATGAAAAGAGCATGCTTGGAGCCGCTCAGGGAGTTGGAATGCCCACTTTGATGTGGTGTAAGTCAGAGAGCAGACGTCTGTCGGTAATAGGTAGAGAGATGGAAATGTCACCTTCAGAAGTGCATAGGCCTAGATGGAGCATATGTTGAGAAAAAAAATAGCTTCCTATTTTGATATTTTTGTTTCATAAACTATGATTTGCCCTCCCTCAGCACAAGAACTCTTTGTTCTAATAACCTGGCATTCTGTGATTCTCACCCTCCTGACACAATTGCTGAAGCCAAAATGGGTTCATAAGTAAATGGGGTGAAGCTGATGGTACCCAGTTATTACAAGATATAGTGTCTGGGTCTTAAGGGCTTGAAGTTAAGCAAACCACCATCTAGCAGGGAAGCTAGAAGCAGGGAAGTCCACATGGAAGAAGCACACCAGCCTGTGTGAGCATGAAGTATCGATGGCATCAGGTATCAGAAGATGCAAAACAAACAATTATATTGATGTGAATGAGAAGGGTAGGAGTGGAGACCTAAAGCCCATCTGTAGACAATTGGACATCCCCTCACAGAAGGGTCACAAGAAACAAATGAGTCAGCCAGGGTGCAGAAGAGCACCAATGAAACATAGCATTCCTCTCGTTCTTTTATGCTTCCCCCACCACCACCCCCTATCATGACCCAGTTTTACCTTACAAATCCAGCTAGACTGGAGCATGTACACTGGTACAGATAAGAGCTCTCTACACACGGAACCAGGACAGATAAGCCCCTCAAGAGCAATATTGCGAGTAGCGATACCATAAGAGTAGGGGAAAGGTGGGAGAAGGGGGAATCAATCACAATGATCAACATAAAACAGCCCCCACACAC
>NW_022107431.1:64441709-64448393 GCF_000313985.2 Echinops telfairi | reverse complement strand
ACTTGTATGGTGTTCATCCTTCTGTGTCTGTGGGAAAAGGGGGGTTCCTAAAGAGTAATTCAGTGATCATAGCAATCCCACAAAGACTAAGAGGGAGTTTAATGTACTATTTACATAGCATATGCAGTGTATTAGGCATTAAAAGTAATCTAGAGATGATTTCATAGTGACCCTATGTAGGGTTTCTGAGACTGGAAATCTTTACGAGAGCAGAAAGCTGCCTCTTTCTCCTGCACCACAGACTGGTGGGTTTGAACCACAACCTGGCGTTCACCAGTCCAGTGGTTACCTGACAACGGCAACTGAGTCCTGCTGGTGGAGTAGGTTAAGCGTTGGGCCACTAATTGCAGGTCAGTCAGACCATCAATCACTCTGAGGAAGAAAGATGAGTCTTCCCATTCCCCTAAATATTTACAATCTGGAAATCCAAAGAGGCAGTTCTAATGCCCGGTAGAATCATTATGAGTTAGAATTGACTGGAGACATGGCTTAAAGTATACAAGAGGATGTGCATGGGTTATATGCAAACTATGCCATCCTATAGAAGGCATTTGAGGATTTCTGTATCTATGAGCTCCTGGGACCAATCCCCCGTGAATACCAGGGAATGACTACACATTGCTAAAGGCAAGGAAGGGAAGAGAAGGGTCCCTCTTTCACATTCTCTAGGGTCCATGATATAGAATCTGTTATAACGTTTGTCTGAGTCATTCAATAGTCAGAACTCTTTATAAGTTCCAACATTAAGCAGAACGATTCCAAATTCTGTTCCGATAGGCTAAATGATTTCAGAGTTCTCTAATACGCACAACATGACAGGAATGTGTATCAGTCTCTTCATCAAGAAGCATTTATGGGCAGTGAATGTACAAATGCGCTTGACACAATGGATGGATGTAGGAATTGAGATAAGAGTTGTATGAGCCCCTAATAAAATGATTTTTTTAAAAAGAAGCATTTATAACACGTCTCCTCTGGATAATTTATAACGTCTCCTCTATGTGAGGGCGTGGTGCTATAAAGAGAGGTATAAGACACAGTGCCTGGGCTGAGGATGATTGAAATCTGAATGGTGAGCTAGAACCAAACTACACTGACTGCTATCAAGTGGATTATGACTCATAGTGATCCTATAAGCTATTGTAGAACTGCCCCTGTGGGTTTATGGCACTGTAACTATTAATGGGAGTAGAAAGCCTTGTCATTTTCCCACACAGTGTGTGATTTCAAACTACTGACCTTTCAGTTAGCAGCCCAATGTATACCACTATGCAACCCAGGTCCCTGAGCTAGAGCTGACACGTGAAAAGATAACCAAACCTGAACTACACCCATTGCTATCGAGTTGACTCCAACACGGGGCCTCGTGTGTCAGAAGAGAACTGTGATCCACAGAGTTTGTGATGACCGATCCTTTAGAAGCAGATCGCCAGACGTTGCCTTCTAGAAGCCTCCAGGTAAACTCAACCCCCCATCACGCCAAAAGAATTGCAAGTAGGAATGAAAGCAAAACCCTGCAGGCACTAAAGTTCAGTGAAGATTCTTCATAATCGCCCAGAGATGGAAACAACCTAAGTGACCATCCATTGATGACCAGACAGAGAAAATGCAGTACAAACAGACACAGGAAAGGAAGTCTGATGCGACAACATGAAGGAATCCTAAAAACACCATGCTGAGGGAGGTCACAGAAAAACACAAGTATTGTATATAATCCACTGATGTGAAACAGGCTAATGGACTAGTGGTTACAGAGGTAGGAGGAAGGAGGGGAGGGAGGATCCATTGTTTAGGGGATACTTGGGCTCTGCTCATGGTATTAGAACCATTTGGAAACAAGTAGTGGTGATGATTGTACATGGTGAGCAGAATTGATGTCACTGAACTGTCCACATGAAAATCATTAATGTTTCATATATACATATTTTATCACAATAAAAAATTTTAAGACAAAAAAGTTAGTGTATCCTAAATGCATATGAGAGGAGCAAAATATAAAGCTATAGGATTTCTAGCAAGTCTGAAAAATTAGAAAGTCAAAATACAGATGTCCTCGAGTATACCTGAATACCGCCATGCTAATTATGATTCAAGTATACAGATATTTAGCAGATATGAAAACAATACCCCATGCCACAAAGTATATATAGTGGAACACCATCATATTCCATGTCATTAAGAAGAAATCATCCTGAGATTAGACTGATTCTCTAAGAAATGAATTCTTCAAATGGCTCTGGTAACTCACCCCACAGAAAACGACCATCTTGAAACATAGCTCACAAATAAAGTTAAAATATGTGGGCCTAGTTTAAATACATTCCTATACCATTTTTTTCCCAGCACCACAGACTACTGGTGTATAAGAGGATTTATTCATTAGCTTGCTCATTCTCTAGCACAACATCCCTAAGGGTGACTCCTGTCCTATGCTTGGATACTTCCAGTGATGGGCACCTGAAAAACACACGAGGCAGCTGGCTCGGTTTGTCTCTGGGCATTCATTCATTTCACACTATCTAAAAGCAATACACTTCAAAAGAGGTAGACCTGCAATAAGAAAAGAACACATAAGACGTTCTCTAAATAGCCGTAGCATGTCTAGTTTGTGCTAGCATTTCCTTTTGTTCGATGAGATAGTTAAACCACAGTGGTCAGTAAGCCCGTGCAGTGATAGCGTGCCCGTTACGGGGCACTCTCTTCAGGAAACTCACCGGAAACATCAGGGAATGCAAAGAAACCCAGAGCTATATAAAAACGCAGCGAAAAAGGACTTTGGAGAATAGCTGCAGCCTTTTGTTCATCCTGCAGTGAGTGCCTGCAGTCCTTCTTAATGTGAAGAATGTCCCTGTGCAGCAAATGGAAGAGGCCAGTCTTCCAAGCAGCACTCATTTACTGCTGTCAGTGTGTACTACTGCAAAGACACACACATTTGAGGAAAATGTTAAGGCGCTGGGAATTAAACCAAGAAGATCTAGCCGTTCTGTGCTACTGAACCCCAGGAAAGCTAGGTGCTCTAAAGTCGGTTCGGATTCAAACCAACCCTATGTACAACAAAATGGAGCAGTACCGGATCGATTCACCCCATTACCTGTTCTCTCTGTTATCTATGTGCCCCATTATCTATCCACCCCACTACCTGTTTACACCATTATCTACTCACTCCCTTATCTAGTTACCCCATTATCCACCCCATTATCAAGCGTTCTGGGCATACATAGAATCAATTTTTCACACAAACGTAGATTCATGCACAACTAGTTGATTTAAAAAATCATTTTGTTCACTATCAAGATACTAAGGTAGTAGCACTAATCAACCAATTAAATTAGAATTCTTTATATCTACCACCATCACCACCACCAAAGAGGCAAAGCAGGAGTGGGGAAAGGGGTCATTTGGCTCTTACCACCTGGCCAGCTGGTTCTATCCTTGTGGTATCTCTGTAGTACTGCAGAGGGTGGGCTTTCCAACTCACCTGTATTTTGAGAATGACACCGACAAATTCAAACTTGGTGCCCCACATTTAATTCTCCATCATTTGAGTTACCCTTAGGAGGAACATCCCAGGCCCTCAAACCTTCACAGTAGAATTAGAAGGGTGTGGGCTCTGTCCATAGCTGTTGCTCACTGAGTTAACATGGCTACTAGTGGGGGACATAAAGCTGAGTAAGACAGAGGAGGGGACTGGGCAACCCAGTAGCAAGTTCAGAAAAATGCTGAGCCATCCTAACCTTCTACTATGGGTCCTTTCACCGTGTCAACACAGTGCAAATTTACAGGGTTCTGGAGGCATGATGGACAATGAATTCTTGGCCACATTTTTTAAAGCCCCCATTTCAACGTGTTTAGACGTGCATTACTAACCATTTGGCAATACGTGGCAGAGGACTTCTCTTTAGACCCTCCTCTCATGGAGAGGGGAAATATAAGATCAGAAACAGCAGTACAATGTGCACGTGGGGATGAATGAATGGGGGCAGGGCGAGAGTATGAATGAATTGTAGAGCAGATTAGGAGAAAAAGCAGGGACACAACTGGAACAAAGACAGCTGCAAGAAGGGAATGAGGAAGAGCCGCGGTTCATGGGGAATAAATACGATGACTGGGGAGTGAATGCATGAATTCTTGCCATCGTGAGCACCTCTTGGCCAGACCTTCACTTCTCGCAGTGTGGTGACTTCATTTTCTGTTTGAAAGTTGGGACTTTCAGAGAATGGAACCAAACAGCCATCGATACACCACTTCCTCTCAGTCCAAATGGGGAGGCATTGTATGCAAATGAGGGATACTCTTTGGCCTGCGAACCGCTTGAAGGTCAATACTTCAAGCCCACCATCCATTCGAGGGGATTGAAAGACAAGGCTGCCTGCTCCCCCCAAAACGTAGAGTCTAGAAAATCTGGTGAGTTAGTTAATTGTGCCAGCCTGGCCGGTAATCACATGTGGGGCTGGTTGAAAGGCGGAGGGATAAATGGGTGGTGAAGCCTCGCCTTTCTAGTTTTCGGGTCTCTTGCTTTGTGATGGTTGCATCGGGTGCAGCTGCCTTAGCAGTTCCCTGCTTCAGCTTGCAAGATTGACTTCCTACAAGACATCCCCAAGGAGAAGCCGCATGGATCTATCCCGATGCAGCCCTGGGTGCTGGAGCAGCCATGTGGAGACCCCTGCCAGTGCTGAGATGCTTACACGTTCACTGACTCAGCTTTCCTCCTGCAGTCAGCATTATTGCCTCTGTTTTGTGAGGTGAAGAACTTTGTGGACTGGTGTTGGGTATGGGTTAATGTTGGACTTGTGGGCTTGGGCAGCATTGGGTTGGGATGTTTTCGTGATGCACATTTTCTTTGTATAAAACTCTCTCTTATACATGAGTCGCTGTGGATTTGTTTCTCCAAAGTACCCAGACTAATACACCTGGATAGGGTTACGATGATTCAGAATCGACTCGATAGCGGTGGTTTTGTTTGGGGGGTTCTATATAAAAGCACAAAACTTTACTCCTAACAGTCCGGATAAGAAAACAAAGAAAAGACAGATTCTTCCCTGAGCTCAAACTCAGCTTCTTCAGAAAGAGCCAAGAAAGCTGTTTGCTGGCAGGGGAGAAGAGAAGCAGAACAGCAGGGAAGCAAGTGCCCCAAGGGACCGCACCTCTGAACATCCACTACGCCTGCATCTGTCCCAGCAAGGTTTTCCAGGTAACACTGTTTCCCAGGAAATGCATCAACCCACATGCCTGGAAACTGCAAATACATCATTCTGACAAATGTCGGCAAAGTTTGGGCTTACCAAATGAAGGGCACTGCTCGCTGTTAGAAAGTGAACAGACTTGTTCAGGCAGGGATGCCTAAGGTTTGACGATCGGGGTCATCACACATCAGCAATATTGCTTTTATGGGTAAAATCCAGAGCACAGCCTATTGGCTCTTGCTCACCCTCAAATGTTCCAATGTCCCCTAGTTTTTATTCCAAAGCATTCCCAGAAGATGCCTTATTGGCTTATTTCCCAAGAGAATAGGTATAAGATATGTATCAAATATATATATCAATCTGTCGCTGGTTTGTTTCCTGCAGAGCAAGCGACAGGGAATCCAAACCTGATTTAGAAGTCTCGGTCTTGTGAGTATCTGACCCAGATACCATGAAATTCTGTGGACTGCTGAAATTAAAAACAAGCACTGCTGTGACAGAAATGTGGCTGCGAATTTGGTCTGACTCAAAATATCTTGTTGACATGTCAAAATTCAGTATTTCGGGACAATGCGTGTATGGCAAAGTCTAGGCAGCATTCTCATTAGAATTCCAGTGTTCCATTTAACACAGCTAAAAATATAAGTGAATACATATGAGCCAATGAGGAACAAAATTTCCAGGCAAATGTCATCACTAAGTTCTGTTTCTTGTGGGGGGGAGGCTATAGGAAGATATAAAATCTGCCTGACATTCATTTAAAAATAGTCAGTGGGCTTTTGCCGCAAGCAGGGCGGCCTCGCTTGCTTGGAGTGGTCTGACAACTACACCTGAATTCCCTCTGTGAAGAACAAAGCAGAGGATAAGTGAAAATATCTGCAAATGTGTACTACACATTCGACCCTCTCTCGGTTCTCACTTAGCACTGCTCTGAAAATCAGCCACTTTCAGAGAAGAACATGCAGTCTGGCTTAGCCAAGATGCCAGACTGTGTGCAGTGATGTAGAGAAACTCGGAACTAAACTCGGGCTCTGGGTCGCGGGATATGGACGAGATATGGAGAAGAACGCCGAGAGCACAGACCAGAAACTAGGATGGTTTGCTTTGGGGTTGTTGGTTTGGGTTTTGTCCCTCACCCCACCCCCCACCCCCAGTATTTGTATTTTTAACAATAGCCTATCTAACGAGTTTCTGTACTTTTACAGTGAATGTCTAGCTACACACTAGCCAGCCCTTCCACAAAATGCACCCTAAATCCCCAGCTGTTTTAACCTGCTCTCTTTCCTGAACGGGCAAAACAAAACTACCCCAACCCACAAGACAACCGTAGTCAGCCACTTGGGCTCCTGCAGCGGGCAAACCCCACTTACCGATTTTTTCCTCATTTCGAGAGAAAGGCACACAGCAGAGCTGCCCCATGGCCCTGGTGCGGTCGTTCTGGGCCGGGGTTCTTCTCCGCGGGTCCCCCGGAACGAGACTGCAGGGGAGCTGCCTCGGCCTC
>NW_022107431.1:64392974-64441418 GCF_000313985.2 Echinops telfairi | reverse complement strand
GGGCTCCCACGGCCAAGTACAACCCCGCCACTCGCAAAGCCAACCCCCCCGCAGCCCCGGATTCTGCGCCTGCCGTTTGAAGAGGGCGGGCCTTCGCCGGTTCCCCAGCATCGCCGGAGGACGAACGGGCGCGCGGGCCTGGCAGATCTAGCTCTGCACCACAACTTGAATGGAAGTAGCACCAACTTCATTCAACAAACCGCGCGGACGATGGGATCCACGGGCAAAGCAGCGAGCAGGAAAAGGGCCGATCGCGGGCTGCTCTTTCTAGCACGTCTTGTCGAATTAAACACCTGCGTTCTCCCTCGATGACAGCATTCGGCAATGATAGGCATTGGGAAATTGCAGCGCCAAAGACGTCAACGGCCTGGGAAAACCCCCCTTCCATCCAAATGATCAGGGAGCGGACATCTCCCTGATTGCAACCCCAAGGTGGCTGAGGAAATCCGATGACAGCAAAACAAACCATTTCAAGAGACAGTAGGCTTGAACTTCCGGGTGGGAGAGAACTACTTCTACGAAAGTGTGCAAGCTGTGTCCTCTCTAGGGAATGAACATGGCTCTTCTTGCCAGAAATCATATGCACATTTTTACTTGACTGCTCTACTTCTTGGCTGGAACAGGACCCCTGGTGGCGTTGTGGTTTCACGTTGGGATGCAACCCACAAAGTCATCAGGTCGAAACTGCCTGCTGCTCCGCGTGAGAACAGACGGGACTTTCTACTCCCTTTAACCAGGCAGTCTCGGAAATTCACAGGGGCAGTTCTACCCTGTCCCATGATCGGCATCGGCATCGGCTCGATGGCAGTGAGTTCGGTGTGGTTTTGATTTCTACCTGCACACACACCCCTAACTTCAGGAGCGAGGAAGAGAGCTTCGGTGTAATGATGACTTCCCGTGATTTCAAATGCAGAATTCCCCGGAGGGATGGAAATCGTCGATTTAAAAAATCCTGTGTTGCATTTTTTTAATCCACTAAAAAAAAAAAGCACTAAAATGCTTCCAGCAGCTTTCTTTTGCAGAAAGAATTTTGATAATGACAAGTCTTGATATATACGTTGAGGTGCCTTTTAGAATGTGTCGAGAGAAATAGGTTGTTTCTGTGAGTCACGAGTAAATTATTATGCACTTGATTTTCCAAGAGTAGAAACAGAGTGGAGCTCTATCTGTGTAATAAAAATCAAAGACCACGTGGATTTAATTAAATTACCACGTCCATTCACATAACTAAGATTCGTGTTTGAGATATCGTTGGGGTTCTGTTAGTGGAGTGGAGTTGCTTCCGATTCATAGCAACCCTGACGACAACAGAAGGAACCTGCCCGGTTTTGTGCCAGCCCCAGAATATTGTTGCAGTCGCAGGTTCAATCCACCTCATCCAGAGTTAGAGTCTTGAAAAACTACATATATTTAAATTGTTTTTACTTTGTCAGAATACTTCAATATAAGCACAATGTTAATTTTGCCTTAATTTAAAATGAACGTTCCAGTCTATCATTCAATGAACATTACAGTTTTATGCCAACTTCTACTTTTTCAAGTATATCCAGCTTTATTGCTTCTTGATTAATTAAACTATTAATTAACAATCATGTGAAACTATGCCATTACTGGCTCTCAAATTCACTCACACATGAGTAAGTACATATATTTTTAATATAAAATAAAAATTTGCATATAAATGTAAATTAATCCTAAAAGTAACAATATCATATGAGCTTTATTAGGACATAAATGCCCAACCGCTTTTTTTTAAATCATTTTATTGGGGATCATACAACTCTTATCACAATCCACACATCCATCCACTGTGTCAAGCACATTTGTACATTTGTTGCCATCATTCTCAAAACATTTGCTTTCTACTTGAGCCCTTGGTATCAGCTCCTCATTTTCCCCCTCTCCTCCCTGGCCCCCCTCCCTCATGAACCCTTGATAATTTATAAATTATTATTATTTTGTCATATCTTAGACTGTCTGATGTCTTCCTTCACCCACTTTTCTGTTGTCCATCCCCCAGGGAGGGGGCTATATGTAGATCCTTGTGATCTGGTTCCCCTTTCTGCCCCACCTTCCCTCTACCCTCTCACCACTGGTCCTGAGAGATTCATCTGTCCTGGATTCCCTGTGTTTCTAGTTCCTATCTGTACCAGTGTACATCCTCTGGTCTAGCCAGATTTGTAAGGTAGAATTGGGATCATGATAGTGGGGCGGGAGGGGAGGGGAGGGAAGCATTAAAGAACTTGGGGAAAGTTATGTTTCATCATTGCTATACTGCACCCTGACTATCTCGTCTCTTCCCCGTGTCTCTTCTGTAAGGGGATGTCCAGTTGCCTACAGATAGGCTTTGCACAACCCCTCATTCACAATGATATGATTTTTTGTTCTTTGATGCCTGATACCTGATCCCATTGACACCTCGTGATCACACAGGCTGGTGTGCTTCTTCCATGTGGGCTTTGTTGCTTCTCAGCTAGATGGCCAACCGCTTTTTGTTAACAAAAGGTAAAATAAATCAGAACCCAGAGCTTACACTGAACATGAGAGAGCTGGCATAGGATAAGGGCCTGCTGCTAATATTGTACTAACCAGCTTGGAAATTCTGGGAAAGTTGTTGGACCACTTGAGGCCTCCATTCTTCACCCAAAAATTAAGAATCTCAACTATCAAAGTCCCTTCAATATGGTTTTATAATCAAAATCAAAAAGGAAATAAGTCTAATGACCAGTAAATGGTTATTCTGAGCATAATTTTTGTGTTAATAAGAAGAAATGTTACAATAAGTACTCCTCGTTAAAGAGAATTAGTAGTTTTGGCATTTTCCAAACACCTTCATGGTTGTAGTAAGTAAAAAAAAAAAACTCTTTAGAATTAAGAGAGCCAGCTGGACATCTCCTTACAGAAGGGTCGCGGAGAGGAGACGAGCCAGTCAGGGTAGTGTAGCAACGATAAATATGGCTAGACCAGAGGATGTACATTGGTACAGATGGGAACTGGCAACACAGGGAATCCAGGAGAGATGATCCCTTCAGACCAGTGGTGAGAGTGGCAATACTGGGAGGGTGGAGGGTGGATGGGGTGGAAAGGGGAACTGATTACAATGATCTACCTATAACCTCCTCTCTGGGGGACGGACAACAGAAAAGTGGATGAAAGGAGACATCAGACAGTGTGTGTGTGCATGCACACGCGCCCATTGAGAAGGAAGAGAGAAAAACAGATCTATTGATGACTACATATGTATTTGAAGCTCAATTTTCATAGTACCACCTAATATCTCACAAACCCAGAGGGTTACTATGGGTCAAAATCGACACGGTGGTAGTGAGGTTTTGAGTCTGAGGTTTAACGTCTCACCTCCTCCCCTTCAGCGGTCTACCCTACCAGCTGCCATCATGAGTTACGCAATCAGTCTCCAAACAAAGTTCCTACTTAAAATGTAGCCCCCAGGAGAAGACATTCTTGTGATGAACTCTATCTACTTAAGTAGATTTCCCTTCCCATTGCACTATTTCTAAAAAGAAAAAGAAAACAGATTAAATATATCATTGAGCTAAGTAATACTATTAGTATATGCCACCATTGAAGAGGAGAGTGGCTATGTAATGTAACAGACTTGTTTTCATAAAGGCAAAAAGTAAATTCCATAAGAAGAGATTAGAAAATGAAGGGGAAATCTGAGACATTAATTGAAAAACCAACTTTTCCCCTGGTTGTCCAAATAATTAGCACATAGCTTGCCATTTGGTTGTGATAGGATATAGTTTCACACTATAGGTTTACGGTTACTCAAGGCTTAGGTTTGCTAGCATGGCCTTCACATTGTACCATTGTGTTTTCAGTTTCTCTTTTTTCCAATAATAATGATTCCTTACATATATAATTGAATGTGATTTTATTTCTATAGATTTCATAGGATTTTTCATATGTATAAGTTAAGTCAAAATAATTGAGATTTATGTGTTTGGATTTTTTTCTTTAGGAAATAAATAACACACCTGGAATACTGGTTCAAAAAACTTTCTTGCCCTGCCCTTGCATGTCTCCCACGCCTCAAGTCTGACCGGCTGCCAATAAGAAGAATCTAGCAAACAGCCATCATGACTCCAATTATTTGAGAGTGCAAACGCATGCAATCACCTTGAATAACACGGCCCCTCTTCACTCCTCCCTTACCTCACACTAGCAAAGAAACGTTACTATATGCTGGGTGGTTGCTACAGGACTTGCATTTCCTCTTTTATTTTCTCTCTACGGCAGCTCCATAACATTGTTGTTCTTCTTAGGTACCTTGACTTGGTTACAACTCATAGGTATCTTAAGGGCAACAGAAGGAAAGAGGGCCCAGTCATGCACCATCCGCACAATTGAAATGTTTGAGCCTATTGTTGCAGCCACTGTGTCAATCATCGCATTAAGGGTCTTCCTCAATAGAGGAAAGAACTAGGAGACAAAGGACATTTATAGAGGTCTAAATATGGGCATGTACATATGTAAATCTATTTCTATACAATGATAGGGAAATAGATCTATGTACATATATTTACTTGTTAAGTATTAAGGTAGCAGACAGACATTGGGCCTCTAGTTAAGTACTCCCTCAATGCAAAAACATTTTGCTCCAATAACCTGGCATTCCGTGATGCTCAGCTTCCCAACACGACCACTGCAGACAAAATGGGTGCATAAACAAATGTTGTAAAGAAACTGATGGTGCCCGGCTTTCAAAAGATATAGTGTCTGGGGTCTTAAGGGCATGAAGACAAACAAGCGGTCAAGCAAGCCCATGTAGAAGAAGCACACCAGCCTGTGTGATCATGAAAGTCAATAGGATCAGGTATCAGGCATCAAAGACCCAGAACAGAAAAGCATATCAATGTGAATGAGCGGAGTGTGGAGTGGAGACCCAAAGCCCATCTGTAGACAATTGGACATCCCCCTACAGAAGGGTCTCAGGCAGGAGATAAGACAGGGTGCATTATAACACCGATGAAACATACAACTTTCCTCTAGTTCTTTAATGATTCCTGGCCCCCAATTATCATAACCCCAATTCTACCATACAAATCCAGCTAGATCAGAGCATACACAGTGATACAGATAAGAACTCCCAACACAGGGAATCCAGGACAGATAAACCCCTAAGGACCAATAATGAGAGTAGCGATACTAGGAGAGGAAGAGGAAGGTGGGGAGGGTGAAAGGGGGAACCGATCACAATGATCTACATATAACCCCCTCCCAGGGGGACAGACAATAGATATGTGGGTGAAGCGAGACAGCAGTCAGTGTAAGACATGAAAAAAATAATAGTAATTTATAAATTATCTAGGGTGGGGGGATGGGAATAAGTTGATACCAAGGGCTCAAGTAGAATAAAAATGTTTTGAAAATGATGATGATAACATAAGTGCAAATGTGCTTGACACAATGGATGGATGGATGGATTGTACTAAAAGTTATAAGAGCCTCCAATGAAATGATTTTAAAAATTGAGAGGAAAAAAAAGAATTTAAAAAAATTTTTTTAAAAAAAGATCTTCCCTCTTTTTAGCCAACCATATATGCCCTTTCCCAGAAACTGCTGTCTCCTGATAACACGCCCAAAGTACATGAGATGAGACTCACCAACCTCACTCCTAAGGAACATTCTTCCAAGGCCTACTTGTTTGTTCTTCTTGGAGTCCACCGTATTTTCAATACTACTTGCTGACACTGCATTTCAACTGAATCCATTCTTCTTGGGTCCTCCTCCTTCATGATTAACTTTCACATGCATGTGAGGCATTTGGAAATACCACAGCCTGGATCAGATATACCTCAGTCCTCAAAACGATAGCCCTGCTCTTCAGCACTTTAAAGAGGTCTTGTGCAGTAGAGTTTGCCAATGCACTATTATTGGTAGTGTTGTTAGGTACCCTCTAGTCAATTAAACTCATCGGAACCCTATGTACAATAGAACAAGACACTGTCCGGTCGTCCGCCATCCTCCCAATTGTTCTTATGTTTGAGCCCATTATTGCAGCCACTGTATCAATCTATCTCATTGAGGGTCTTCCTCATTTTTGCTACACCATAGCAGGCACCATAACTCAAATGCAGATTCTTCTTCAGTGTTCCTTACTCAGTGTTCAACTTTCACACTTACATGAGGTGGTTGAAAATACCACAGCTTGAGTTAGGCTCCCCTTAGTCCTCAAAGTGACATCTTCCTCATTAACACTTTAAAAAGGTCTGCACGGCAAATGTTCACAAGGCAATACATTGTTTGATTTCATGACTGCTGCTTCCATGAATATTGATTGTGGATCTAAGCAACATGAAATCTCTGCCAACTTCAGTCTTTTCTCTATTTATCATGAGGTTACCAGTTGTGAGGAATTTAGTTTTCTTTACACTGATGTGATAGTTAAGGTTCATTGTGCCAACCTGGCCAATGAACACATGTGGGATTAATTGAAGGGGCAGAGAGATAAATGGCTAGGTAAGCCTCGCCTGTCTGGTCTCTTGCTCTCTGATAGCCGGACCAGTTGCAGCTGCCTTAACTCGTTCTCTGCCTCAGCTGGCAAGGCTCACTTCCTGTGAGACATCCCTGAGGAGAAGTCAAATGGACCTACCCTGATGCAGCCCTGGGTGCTGGAGTAGCCATGTGGAGACCCCTGTCAGTGCTGAGATGTTTACATGCTCACTGATTCGTCCTTCCTCCTGAATTCTGCATCATTACGTGTGTTTTGTGAGATTGAGGAGGACTTTGTAGATCAGTGTCAGATACATGGGCTATTGTTGGACTTATGGGCTTGGACCGGAATGGATTGGGATGCTTAATGTATAATTACCCTTTATGTAAAACTCTCTCATAAAATATGAGTTTATGAATTTTGTTTCTCTAGTCTACCTAGACTAACACAAATGAGTTGCGATCTGTATTGTAGACTGCAATCCTTGATCTTCATCAGCAGTATTTCATGTCTTTCTCACTTTCGGCAAGCAAGGTCTTTTCATCTGCATATCACAAGTTTGTAATAAGTCTTTCTCCCAGCCTGGTGCCTCGTTATTCTTCATACACTCCAGCTTCCCAGGTTATCTGCTCAGATACGGGTTGAGTAAGTTGGGTGAGAGGATCCTATCCTGAAGCACAACTTTCCTGATTTTACATCATGCAAATATTCCCTTGTTCTGTTTAATGACTGCTTCTTGATCCATATACAGGCTCCGCATGAGCACACAGGAGAGTTCTAGAATCCCCATTCTTCTCAATGTTATGACATACACAATCGAATGCCTTTGTAAAGTCAGTAAAACACAAGTAAACAACTTTCTGGTTTTCTCTACTTTCAGCCAAGATCCATCTGACGTCAACAATGATAACTCTCATTCCACATGCGCTTCTGAATCCAGTTGAAATTTGGGGCAGTTCCCTGTCAATGCACTGCTGTCACCCCCGTTGAATGATCTTCAACCAAATTATTTGCATTTGGGAATTCCCACATTGTGCTGGCTCATCTTTCTTTGGAATGGGTACGAATATGCATCTCTGGTCAAGTTTCTTAGCATCAGCAAGTGAGTGCATCCAGTGTTTCCTCCTCCTGTTGATGGATTTCTACTGGTACCATATCCATTCCTGAAGCCTGGCCTTCCCTCAGTGCCTTCAGGACAGCTTGGGTTTCTTCTTCCAGTACCACTAGTTCTTGAGCATATGCTACCTCTCCCGACGGTTGAGTGCGGACTAAGTCTTTGTGGTACAGTGACTGCATCCCTTGCATTCTTTGGGTGCTTCCTGCATCATTCAATGTTTTGCCCATAGAATCTTTCAATATTGCCACTCAAGGCTTTGGGTTTTTTTCTACTTTTTACTTCACATATGCTGAGCATGTTCTTCCTTTTGGTTTTCTAAGTCTTTGCATATTTCAGTATAACACTTTACTTTGTCTTCTCAAGCTGCCCTTTGTAATTTGCTGTTCAACTCTTTTATGTCCTCATTTCTTCCATTTCCTTTGGCTGTCATATTTTAAAGAACATGTTTCCAAGTCTCTTCTGACATCCACTTTGGTCTTTTCTTTCTCCCCTGCCTTTTTAATGACCTTTTTCTTTCTTCATGCACAATGTCCTTAATGTCATCCCACAGCTCATCAGGTGTTCTCTCATTAGTGTTCAGTCACATCTACTCCTGAGATGTTCTCAAAATTCAGGTGGCATAGACTCAAGGTCAAATTTTGGCTCTCCTGAACTTGTTTTAATTTTCCTCAATTTCAACTTGAACTAACATAGGAGCAATCAATAATTTGTTCCACAGACAGCCACTGGCCCTGATAATGAGCTTCTCCATTGTCTCTTCCCATAAATGCAGTCAATTTGACTTCTGTGTATTCCATCTGGAGAAGTTTATCTGTATAGTCATCATTTATGTTGGTGAAAAAAGGTATTTGCAATGAAGAGATTATTGGTCTTAACAAAATTCTATCATACAATCTCTAGCTTCATTTCTATCACCAAGGCTATATTTTCCAACTTTGTTTGCATATTTTCTCTTTGTTTTTGCTTTTTCCCCTTGGACAGCAACTTTTGCATTCCATTTGCCAATATTATCAATGCATCTTGATTGTATGTTTGATAAATTTTAGACTGGGAAAGTTAATAAAATTCTTCAATTTCTTCATTAGCTTTAGGAGTAGATTCATAAATTTGAATAATAATTTGTCTGGATTTCCTTGTATGCGTATAGAATATTATCCTATCACAAACAGCACTGCACTTCAAGATAAATTTTGATATATCACTGTGACAATAAATGAGACCATTTCTCTTAAATTTCTCATTCCTTGTCACCACAGTGACAGATATCTACCCAGAGATAAGATTTATATGTGTGCTTAGCTCCAAATATGTCCTTAATTTCATGACTGCTGCTTCCATGAGCATTGGTTGTGGAGCCAAGCAAAAGGAAATCCTCGACAACTTCAGTCTTTTCTCTATTTATCATGACATTTTCTATTGGTCCAGTTGTAAGGTTTACGGTTGGTTTGTTTGATCACATTGAGTTGCAATCCACACTGAAGGCTGCAAACCTTGATCTCCATCAGCAAGTGTTTCAAGTCCTCCTCACTTTCCGCAAGCAAGGAGGTGTCACCCGCATATCACAGACTGTTAATGGACTTCCATCCATCCGGTCCTGGTGCCACTTTCTTCTTCATAGTATCCAGATTCATGGGCTGCTTGTTCAGCATGCAGACTGAATAAATAGGATGAAAGGATACAGTCCCAACAGCAACATTTCAGATTTTGAACCATGCAGTATTCAGTGGGCAGTTCAAATGACTGTCTCTTGGTCTATGTACAAGTTCCACATCAGCACAAGTGTTCTGGAATTCCCATTTTTCTCAAAGCTATTTTTAGTTTGTTATGATACACAGAGTGAATGCCTTTGCTTTGTCAACAAAACACAAGTAAACATCTTTTTGTTATTCTCTGCTTTCAGCCAAGATCCATCTGACCACATCCTCTTCTGAATTCAGTGTGAATTTCAGGCAGCCCCTCGTCAACTGCTCCAATTACCCAAGCATCCATTACATTCAACAACATTTTACTTACTGTGGGAAACTGAGGAACAGGAAGAGAGAGCATGTGGACATGTTCTTTATTCTCATATTTAAGAACCTCTAGGAGGCCAGGATTTTGAGTGGAGAGAGGCCTTCACACTGTGAGTTAGAGATGAATCCTAATCACATTCTCATAATTAAGATTACTCCCCATAATATTCTCCCATAATAGTGCTACCTTAAAGTTACCTCTTACAGGCATATAGCTGATTGCTAGCTGGCTGGCAGCTTTATCTATAGGGGCAGACATGTTGCTATTGCTCTCCCTGCTCAGGGGATAGTCATTCCCCCTTACCTGCCCCCAGCACTGGTGTTAAGTTACTCCTCCAATGAATTCAGGGACCTCTAGGATTAGGGTATAGCCCCTTTGTTATATATGTGATTACTTGTAATTAGGGCTTGCATGCACTGCAACTATATAAGTTGATGTTAAGAATGCATTTTCTCTCTCCTGCCTGGATCTGGTGCCAACACCATGGAAGTGAGCACTCCAAAACTTTTGTCAATCTCCTCATTTTTCCCTTCAATGACACTACTGCCTCTTAGAGCCCATCTAGATGTGGGGCTGAATCCCACAACTTATATTTCATATTGATGATATTGTTTGATACTTTCTGTGCTCTCTGGGTCATTTTGTAAACACATGGACAGATTGTGAAGTTGTATTAGTAAATGTTGCATTTGGAAGCTGGTCCTGTGCGGTGCTCTCTGCAGGGAACCCATGACAGGCAAGTCCATATTTTTCCCATGGCTACCCCATGGATGAGAGATTAGAACTGCTCCATCAGATGTTCTTGGGTGGGATCTCTATAGAAACAGTTCAGGAACACACAGACACGCGGGGAGTTCCAGTAAAGCGCTGTGCCGGGGATTTGATGTTGGGGACCCCGGAGAAGGAAAGAAGGAAGGAAGGAAGGAAGGAAGGAAGGAAGGAAGGAGGGAGGGAGGGAGGGAGGGAAGAAGGAAGGAAAAAACAAATCATCAGGGCTTTCTTTCGTAGCACCACTGGGTAGGTCTAGCTTCCAACCGTTAGGTTAGTTGTCAAGTGCAAACCATTTATGCCACCCAGGGTCATTATCTGTAATGGAAAGAAGCTGGGGAAACACACACACACACACACACACACACACACACACACACACACACACACACACACTTTAGGGATTATCTGTAAATCTCACTTTTCAGTCACCAGAGAAAAGGATCCATAATTAGGGAAGCCAAGAATCTCTTCCGTTTTGTTTTTAAACTTCTACTCCTACTTGGGCTATATTCTCTACAACGATTTTAACTCCCCTTAACAGTTCTTTAGTTGTGTTTTTCCCTAAAACTGAAAATGATAAGGATTTGTATTTGTTATAGGGATTTGTATGGTTATATCCCATATAACTACAAGAAGCCCTGGTGCCTTCTTGTAATTGTATAGGATAAAATTATAATTAGAATAGTGTTGAGCTGCAAACTACCAAGTTGAGGCCTCAAATCCACCAGCCTCTTTACAGAGAGATGAGGCTGTCTGCTCCCAGACAGATTTACAGCCTCGGAACCCTCAGAAGCAGTTCTACTCTAGCGGGTCACTGTGCATACAGAAACGTCCCTGGTTCTGCTTCCCTGGAGAACCCAGACTAAGACATGTGGGATCAAGAGTAGTTCGAGAGAAACAAATTGTAAAGATGAGTTTTCCAACTTGGTTCTTATGAGGATTAGTCTTAAAGGAACTGGTGATTGCCTCTAGAGAAATGAGAGTCCAGGTTTTTGAATATTCAGTATTTAATACATTTTGTCAGAATTTAATGTCTAAGGAAGCTAGTTAGTTGGTCTACTTTTGAAAGACCTTATTTCTTGTAGTAACAGCTGATATTGTCAAAAGCCAAACCCAGAGTTCTCTATTCCCAGTGACTGAATCGCAATGACAATTGAATTCACAACTTCAAATGGAATCTGTTAAAATGAGGGCACAGAGAGAGAAGAAAAGGGATCCTGGAACTTGGGGTGGGGATATATAGTAAGATAATCAGGAAGCTGGGGACACTGAACACCTAAATCCCACTGAAGCAACCTACCAACAAATATCATTCCTGCTATCTGAAGATATCAATCCATTTTTGTCTGCTAAGCCAGTAAAACCATTATTGCGTTCACCTCCATTGGATCAGATTAACCCAACTGTGCCTGCTTAAACGGCACCAAGGACATTTCCTGGGGCCCCGCCTAAAGCAGATCCCTTACAAAACTTTGCTGAATGTTTCTGAGACACAACCTCACCACCCATTTTGTTTCTAAATTTATAACTAAAGTCCCAGTGAGCTGGGAAAGGCAAAGTACAAAGTGTGACCAGGAACAGGTATGTTACACTCCAAAAGATTGCTTGCTTTTTCTAATATGTACCTGAAATGTAGCTAATTACTTATGGCATAGTGGTTTCACGTTGGGCTGCTATCTTCAAGGTTGACAGTTTGAAACCACCGCTGCTCCGTAGGAGAAAGATGAACTTTCCATTCTGTAGAGATATGATCTTGGAAACCCACCGGAGCAGTTTACCTTGTCCCCTGAGGTCTCTATGGGTCTAAACTGAGACAATGGCAGTGAGTTTGGGTTTTAGGACCCTCTAGCCAGAGTCCTCCGTGTTGTGATGTAAATGTTAGCCTCTTTACCTGTGGTTATGGTACATTTTGGGAGGGGGGGTTAATCTGTTGAGACAGGATTAAGATGGAATATAGTCTATATTGAGTCTATATCTTACTAGAGGGTATGACTCAAGTTACCATCCTGTGTTTCGCTGAGGGCACGGCCATCAGAAAGAAGGCCTCCATGGGAGTCATCTGACTGGGCATGTGAAGGGCAGCAGCGCTGAACTGCCGGTGATAAACACCAATCAGACACCAGTTATCACCAAAAAGGACTGCTGGCCCAGGACTCAGGTGGCCATCTGATATGAGTTCCTGCATGCTTTTTGACCTGGCTGAGCTAGTGAGACCTGACTTTACTTTGTGTTATTTATTTCTCTCTTTTGCTTTAGATCTTGCATCTGGTTTGCCTCTGACTTACATTCAGTTCTTGGGCCTCTCACACAACCTGAGTCAGCAGCCATGTGGCTATGAAAAATCATCCAGACAGATATCCTAACTTCAGATTTGACATCCCCCATAACCATGTGAGCCATTGCCTTAAGGATTTTTGAGTTCTGGGAGATACTGCAGTGAATTAAAGAGCCCTGGATATGAGGAGCAATGGTGGTTGATACACATCAGGGATAATGGAATGACACAGTATTTTGGAGAAGTCAGACATTCGGGACATCTTTAATCTTCACTTCATTGAGATTAGTCTTTTATTAATCTTTCTAAAGACATCACTTCTTGCAATGGCACACAGAACTCAGAGATAATAGTCACACTAAATTTCAAGATAGAATTTTTGCAAGACTCATGACTTGTTGATAGCATACATTTTTCAACAACCTAAACGATGACTAGTATACACATAGACTTCTCCAGACGGAATACACAGAAGTCAAATTGACCACATCTGTGGGAAGAGATCCTGGAGACACTCAATATCAGCAGCTAAAACCAGGCCAGAGGCCAATTGTGGGACAGACCATCAATTGTTCATGTTTGAGTTTAAGTTGAAGCTGAAGAAAATTAAAACAAGTCCACGAGAGCCAAATTGCAACACTGAGTCTATCCCATCTGAAGTTCAAGAGCACATCAGGAACAGATTTGACACAATGAACACTAAGGACAGAAGGCCCAATGGATTGCAGATGACATTAAGAGCATTATTCATGAAGAAAGCAAACTTGTTAAAAAGAACGGGAAGAAAGGAAAGGCCAAAGTGGATGTCAGAAGAGACTGAAACTTGTCCCTAATCATAGAGTAGCTAAAGCAAATGGAAGAAAGTTTGGAGTAAAAGAGCTGAATATGAAATTTCAAAGGGCAGCTCCAGAAGACAGAGTAAATTATTATAATGATATGTGAAAAGACTTAGAAAATCAACGAGGAAGAACATGCTCAGCATCTCTTAAAATGAAAGAAGTGAAGGAGACACTCAAGGCTACCGTTGCAATATAGAAAGATTCTATGGGAAAATTATTGAAAGAGACAGGAAGCATCAAAAAGAGAAAGAATACAGTCATTGTACAAAAAAAAAAAAACCACCCCAGTGGCTAGAACTCATTCATTCATTTGGAAAATTTGGAAGACAACTATTAGTCAACTGACTGGAAGAGATCCCTATTTGTACACATTCCAAAAAAGGGAACCAAATGAATTCTCAAATCAGAAAATTACCAATATCACATGCAAGTAAAATGTTGCTAAAGGTCCAACAACAGCTGCAGCAGTACACTGACAGGGAGCTGCCAATGGTTCCGGCTGGATTCAGGAAAAGGTGTGGGACAAATACCAATGCTAATGTCAGATGGATCTTGGCTGAAAGCAGAGAATGTCATAAAAACTTTTATTTATGCATTATTGACTATGGTAAGGCACTTGACTGTGTGGACCAAACAAACTATGGCTACACTTCATTGCGCTCATATAGGACTAGTCATGGATCAAGGGGCAGTTGTGTGAACAAAGGCATACTGCTTGGTTTCAAATCAGGAAAGATGTAAGTCAGGTTTATATCTTCTCACCATACTTATTCAACATGTATGCTGAGCAGTGAAATTGGCTGTAAGAAGAATGAGGCATCGGTATTGGAGGAAGTCTTATCAACAACCTTTGATAGCAGTTGACACAACCTTACTTGCAGAAAAGGAAGACTTGCTGATGAAGATTAAGGACCGCAGCTTTCAGTATGGATTACAGCTCAATGTAACGAAGACCCAAATCCTCACAACTGGACCAAGAGTAGTTATTTAGGAGTTAGGGAAAGTTTTGGATATTGACTGTAGTAAAATTGCTGAGCTTGAATGTTTTCTTAATTGGCTGCTTTTAAGCCAACTATGAGTACATTAGGGCTTACTCTCTAAGATTGTGTCTAAAATTCCCGTTAAGATTTTTTAGGTCTTCAGGCAAGATTTAGATGGAACTTCTATTCCTCACTGGACAAGCAGCACTCATCAGGCTCGGGAGGCTTTTTGCCACTACCTGTAAGTCTGCTCACTATTTTGTGACATTGGTGAGTTGATTCTTTTTAAGTGTTCACTGACAACTCATCTGGTTTCAGGAGTTTGGCAAAAGTGTGCTGTGTCAAATATATTCCCGTTACTTTTCATTATGCATAAGATGATAAATGTGGAAAAGAGTGAAGTCAAGGATTTCATCTTGCTTGGATCCATAATCAGTGTTAGTGAAAGCAGCAGTCAAGAGATCCAAGGATTCGTGGCATTTGTGTAAACCTGCTGCATAAGACCTCTTCTAAAGCATTGAAAAGCAAGGATGTTACTTTAAGGATTGAGGTGTGCCTGACTCAAGCCAGGGTATTTTCAATTGCCACATATGTATATGAAACTTGGACACTGAATTAAAATCAACTGAAGAAACTCAATGCATACGAACTTTGGTGTAGGCATAGAATATTGAGCGTACGTACCATGGACTGCCAAACGAACAAACAGATGTCTTGAAGGAAGTATAACCAGAATGCTCCCTAGAGGAAAGGATGGCAAGACTTTGTCTCACATACTTTGGACACACCGTCAGGAATACCAGTCCCTGGAGAAAGACCTCATGCTTGGTAAAGGAGAGGGGCAATGAACAAGAAGACCCTCCACAAGACAGACCGACACAGCGGCTGCCACCATGGGCTCAAACAAAGAACAATTCTGAGGCTGCTGCAGGACCCAGTGGTGCTTTGTTCTGTTGTATATAGGGTTGCTCTGAGTTGGAACTGGCTTGATAGCATCTTACACCAACAACAAAGACCATTGTGTGTATGTACCAAAGTTAACTTGTCCATATTTCCACCGAGGAGCATTTAAGATGCTTCCATCTTTGCTATTGTTAATAGTGCTGCAATGAACATGGGTTTGCATATACGTATATTTGTCTGTGCTATGGGGCTTTTTGTTTGTTTGCTTGCTTGCTTTATGTAGGGTGCATACGAAGTACAAGAATTGGTATTTCTACTTCTAGTTATTTGAGGAGAAGCCAGACTACTTTTGACGGTGGATGTCATTTCAGTTTCACCAATTCTAGCGGGGCCCTCCAGCATTGGTTAGTTTCGGTTCTGTTTTCATGTGCAAAGGACAGATCTGATTGTGTCATCTTGAGCTCTATGGTTTTTGATGGCTTCCTATTCAATATGATCTGAACTTCTTAAGATGTTAAGGATCAGTTATCCACATGCAGAGTGAATTCCTTTCACACCCAGAAGCAAATCACGCTGCTTCTTTAGCGTGAGAAACACCTCCTCTCCACTTTCCTCATCCCATCTCATTGTTTCAGCTTCCATGTTTGTTTGCCGAGTCTTTACTGACTTTCCCATCAAAATTAGAAGCCTCCTGTCTCGGGTGCCTTTTAGTTCATTACAGTCTCAATTACCCTTGGAATTGCAATTGCTTGCCTGCATGAGTTCCCACTAGACTGGAACACTTGGAGGGCACATTTCTGTGTTGGCCCCTCTTTGAGCCTCAATATGGAACATAGTGTTTTGGCACCGATACTAATGTTAGTGTTCCATAAGTATCTGTTCAATAAGTTGCACACATAAAATCCATCGACCACGTTTGAGACGAAGGAGTAACCTTTATGAACACAACTCTTCAAGAGCACCATGGGAGCTACGAGGGAACTGATCGTTCAAGTAATACCCGTGGATTCTAAACGTGCTCTGGGTGTGTGTGACAGCCAAGAGCCACCGCCTCGCTGCAGTCGTACATTCTACACCCCCTATTTCTATTGTAAGAGCAAATCCATAACAAAAGGATAGGATGGAAATTTATTTTCAAACAGAGGTAGACTTCTGTCAAAAATACAATTTTAATCGGGGTAGCTTTGACAGAAACTAACATACAAAGATTTGCTGCAGAACATATAGAGAATTCATGAGCTGTAATCAGTAGTTTTTTAAAAAGCTCTAACAGGTCATTGAGACCTCCAGGTTAGACTGCTCCATAAATGGGCTCTCTTCCATCTTAAAAGAAGGTCAACAAAGAATGTACACTGTCTTAAAACCTTGATCCATTCTCTAACCACCCAAAATTTTCCTTGAAGCCAAGAATAATATACTCCTAAACTGATTGTGATGGCAATTGTACAATACTGCTTGACGTAATTGAACTATGGAATGATATGATATATATATATATTAACTCTCAATTAATAATAATAATACACCCTCAAAACTTGGATTTTTATTTCAGTAGCATTACAGTAAAAATGTAAATAGTTCCTAAAAAGGGGTGGGGGGGAGCGTGAGGTGGGGGAAAGAATAGAATGCTCCTAGTGAAGATTAAGGATCCTGGTGGCACAGTGGGCTAAGGGTTGGGCTGCTAACTAGGTCAGAGGTTCAAACCGATTAGCTACTTACCAGGAAGAAAGATAAGGCAAGCTCCCATAAAGATGTACAGCCTCAGAAATCCTATGAAGCAGTTCTACTCTGTCCTACGGGGTTTCAATGAGTCAGAATTAACTTAATGATAGTGGGTAATGGATAGAAGAGATGAAAATGAAGGTGGCTTTTGTTTTCTGCTATACCAATCCTTCCTAAGGTGCCCTGGTCGCACAGTGGTTACTCTTTGGGCTAGTAATTGCAAGGTCAGCAGTTCCAGGGGAAACTTTCTATTTCAGTAAAGAGTTACTGTCTCGGTAATTCACAGGGCAGTTCCACCCTGCCTTATAAGGTCGCTGAGTTGGTAACAACTCAAGTTTAGTTTCTTAACCCTTCCTTAAGGATCCTGCGTAGTGCTCTGGGTTAGGCATTGGACAAATAACTTCAAAGGTGGGAGTTCAAAACCACCAGCCACTCTGCAGGGGAAAGTTGAGGCTGTCTGCTTCCATGACGATTCACCGTTTTGGAAACCTTATATAGCTTTGCTCCAAGTCAGAATCAACTAGATGGGAATAACGGAACATTTCCCGAATTCACTACAGCATTTTTCTGTTTGGAGCTTAATTATTCTACATAGAGTGTATTGTAAAAATTACCATACAGACACTAGTTAGTGAACACTGAATATACAAGGGGTACCCCCAAAAAAATTTCCCCCCAAAGCTATGTAATTAAATTTTTTACAAAACAACCTAATCACCTTCAAAATACTCTCCATTATACTGAATACATTTGTCAAATCTGTGATTCCATTCTTGGAAACATTTTTCAAACTCATATGTTTGGAAGCTGACAGCACATTCCTCGTTTTTTCCTTCACCTCTTATACGTCGTCAAATCCCCATCCTTTCATGTACCTCTTCATTCCCCATCCTTTCATGTACCTCTTCATTCCCCATCCTTTCATGTACCTCTTCTTTCACGGAAACAAAAAGAAATCACATGGAGCAAGGTTGGGCGAGTAAGGCATGTGGGGCAAGAGAGGTATCCTGTTTTTGCCAAAAACTGGCACACTGAGATGTATGCATGAGCAAGTGCATTCTGGTGGTGGCAAACCCAGTCAGTCCCCTGTCTGCCACAAAATAAGGCCTCTTTTGTTGCACAGGATTACACAATCTTTTCAGAATCTCTAAGCTTGATGAACAGTCTGACCTGGTGGAACAAACTCCAAATGAGTCGACATTTTCAACTGTTCAGGAAGTTGACAGACATCCAGAATGAGGTTTGTCATCAATCGACATTTCACCTTTTTTGAAACGAGAAAACCACTCATACAGTTGAGTTTTTCCCATTGCACTGTCCTTGTAAGCTATATTCAACACCACAACAACTTCTGCGGCATTTTCCCAGCAAGAAATAAATTTCATAGTGGCATACTGTTCTCTTAAATTGGGCAACACAAAAAAAAAACAAGATTAAAGCAAAACAGCTTTTCTGAAAAAATTAACTATGACCAAAGAGAACCTTCCCAGGTGATGCCTCTGGGTGCTCTAACTCGATGCTCACCTAGTGGGAAAAATGCATACTATGAAAGCTCCAACCAGTGGAACTTTTCCCCATTTTCTTTTGGGGGTTACCACTTCGTATGTTAGATTTATCATGTTCATTCAGTCCTCACAACATTCTCATGAGGTAACAACTATTATAATCCCCATTTTACAGATTAAGTAACTGGGTTCTGAGATGTTAAGCAGCGTGGACAAGGTTGCCTAGCTAGAAATTATGTGGCGGGGACCATTAGAACAAGCCTGTCAGACTCCAGGAGCTCCTGAATCACTACACCTTTCTCTCTGTAGCTCACTTAATTGCTCTCTTTCTGCTATTCTGCATCCTCTCCAATTCCTTCATATTTCAGTGAAATGGATAAGAATTTCCAAGAGTTTTCCATGCTTGTCTCTTAAGATTTCACCACATTAATATATTGGAGTTTAAAAAAAAAAAACACTTCACAGATTTACTTGACTGTACTTTTGGGGCTTTTTTTCCCCTACAATCAAACTTTTTTTGATTACACAAAGTAATAAGATTGGCATGTGGAATACAGAATTAACCCATTTTTATCTTTTCCTGTGCATTTATACATATAAGCTACATACTATTAGTATTGAAATATATCCAAATCAAAGCACTGAACATAAATATGCATTATCTCTGAAATCCATCAATGGTAATCACGAGTGAATTTCAAGGAAATTCTTAGAAATAATACAAATCTATAATAGTCATGAAATGGTTTTTATGATATTTGGAAAGTAAGAATACTGTTGGAGCGAGTATATAATAAAATTAGCACTGCTGCTAATATTAGTAACTAGCATTTAGATAACATTCCATGTCAAGCACTGTCCTAGCACTTTCGAAACCTTCATATACATTAAGGTGGTGGAAAAAGACATTTCAGTGGCAGTTAGGCAATCTGTTGGGTTAGTTTGTCAAAATCTCTGACAACCATTTCCTATGTCAGAATGGCTAGTTTGATCATTGATTCTGCACTTCAAAATTATCACACACATCATGTTTTTCTTTGTATTTGGAATTCAATGTTTACCTTCACGCTTTCTTAAATACACTTGAAACTGAAGGTTCTCCAAATAGTCATAACATGTAACAAACTATTGCTGTATCATTCTACTAGTGATGCCGAATTTGTCAGATTGTTAAATCTGCTACAAAGCACGGCCCCTTTAATATGTAGGCTTCCTAAAGCATCTAATAGAAATTATAAGGTTTGAAACCAGGCCAACAAATACTTGTATTTTCAAAATAGCCTAAGCCACAGCTGCCACTTTGTGTTAGCATCTGGAGCGATGGAAGGTACACCAGGGAAACTATGGTATGCCATCGGTAAGATGCATTTCTCAGTTACTTCTTCTGACGCTTCCTCTACTCAAGCAGGTATAACGAAACAGGCTGAGTCTAGATTACAGGTTGTTTTTCATTTTTTATTAGGGACATAAAACGATCTGATTTCAGACATAATTTCAGAAAGAAGCATTTCAGAGGGCAAATCAGTTACAAAAGGAAACAAGAATGGCATTTGAAAGAGTATTTTAACATGTCAGTTTTCTTTCTAAAAAACATGTTGCTTTTTTAGGTAAGGTGCCTAACCCCCAGTTTAATCAGGATAGTCTTGGTTCGATTTTTTCCCCCTTTTTTAATCTCAGTAATTAATTGATCCCCCTCTCATACTTACAAGTATTCCATTCGCATGATAAATTATATAGCCACCCAATTTCTGCATCATAAAATAATTAAATATCCTATGCTCGGCTCTTCCTTAATTACTTGATAATTTACACAAAGTTTCAACCTCTGCTAATGTTTTCAAGAAAAGAAAAAAGAAGGACACTTCCCTCAGATGATAAACTATCTTTTCGCTTTTCTGTCTTCTAACATGCTTAAAATAGATTCATCTTAATCAGTCTAAGTAAATACAATTTTCTTAGTCATCTTGTCAGCCTGTGCATCAGAAAACAAGACATTCTTTGGTCTTTGCCATCACGAAAGAAATACTTCTATCTCATTTCAGAGTATCAATTTCACCCAACTCATCAGATGCTGCTGTCAGTCTGGGATATTTTTGCACGTGTAATTTTTTTCTCTTTTTTCTTTTTTTAATTTTATGCTTACAGGCATCAAATTAAAGACTTGCAATTTCTTTATCAAATCTACAGTTAGTGGCAACATGTGAAGCTCCACTCATCTTTTTCAGTAAGTCATCGTACATTTCATGTCAGGGGAGAAGAAATTCTTGCTGGCATGTAAATTAAATTAGCTACCATGAAAAATGTGCTGGAAAAAGAATATACTATCTAGTGTCTCTTGTATCATCAGCAAATCCAAGCTAGGTTCATTCTAAGTTAACTTGTACCGACGAAAAGGCAAGGAACAGACAGGCCTATAAGGTGAACAAAGCCCCAGGGAGGTACACACTCAAGACAACAACTAATCACAAGAAAACAACAATATAAAAAAAGCAAGTTATTCAGATCTACCAGTGCAAGGAGGAACCCCAGGGAAGAGAGGGAGACAAGGAGAGACTCGGTGTCCCTTGAGGAAGTATAGAGGTTTCTGGTGATGACTATGGGTGAAAACCAAGCAGAAACAGTGGAGGCAAAGCTGTCTGCCTTAGGAGGCCAAGCCTAGCAGAAAGCCTCCCAAGAAACCCCCAGTAGCAAGAATATTCTTCTTCGCAAATGACACCACAGCCTCAGTTTTACTCTCCACCTCACTAGGCATCCTAGGGCTTTTCAGGTGTTCTTGGGCTTTCTTCATATCCTTCTCCACTCGCTGCCAGTCAACCTTGATGTAGCCAGTATGGTTTGCAAGCTGAAGGAGAAGAAACCCACCTCCCACAGCTGTTGCTGCCAACTTCCCAACCTTCTGGAAGAGGAAGCCTGTGCACCAGCCTGTGGCGCCTCCAATGAGCAGCTGGGGAACCGTGCTGTGCTTTTTGTGTCCAACTAGCTTGCGCCACCATGACTGCTTTTTTTCAAACTCCGTAAGGTCCAAGGACTTAACATTCCCTTCAAAGTTTCGTTGACTGGATAGGGCCGTAGCAGTGTGTGCATCTCCCAAGGGCCCCAGTTGTATCTCTTGGGACACGGAGTGCAGTGCCCTCGTTGGCACCAGAGGGCTTCCAGCACGCGGGGCAGATGTTTCCATCTTCACAGACCCAGCAAAAGAGCCGCTTGTGTCATTTTTATCACAGAATGCTTGGATGGAAATTGAAAAGGGAAAAACAATTAAGTAAAAAGAAATCAAACCAGTTGATATTTCACATATCCAAGTAACGACCAAAATTGATGTTAGAAGAAAAGGTTGGAAATGTTTATCAAAAATAAGTCTGGGGAATAGTCTAAGAATAAAACGTATTCAAGGTTTCCTTGGACTTTTGAACTAGGCAACAGTTCTAAAATGCTTTAGCTTCTGGACCCCTTATACTCCTAAAAATTACTAAAATACCTCCCTCCCATAAGATTTTATTTATGTTGGTTATATTCATCCGTGTTTTCTGTAGCAGAAGTTAAAGCAGAATTTTAAATATATACATTAATTCAGTATAAAGTATCAATAATAAAGCCAATATTTAACTTTCTATGAAATATAACCATATTCTCCAAAACAAAAATTGTTTAGCCAGAAGAATGGCATTATGTTACAATTTTAATAACTTCTTTAACGTCTGATTAAACAGCTAGATCTATTTCTGCACTTGGTCCATGGCATTGTTTTAAGTCTAGAAAAAGCCCACCCTCACCTAAATGTCAAGTTAGAAAAGAGAGTAACAGTCTTTTCAGATTGTACGAAAGTCTTCTTTGATATTATACCCAAACTAGACAAATTTCGAAAGCATCCGTTGCAATATGGAATCTTAAAGCATATCAATTCGCTCTCTACACCCCAATCTATAGGTAGATTCTGAACTTTTCTTTGATCTTTTATTTACACATAACTTTGAAACGATGTATATTGGTCATCTAAAAAATATTGATTCACTTATCTGTGTAAATCTTCCAAGTGTCAGCACATTTCACTCTAAGACACCCCCAAAAGCACATTCATTAATACTCTATATACAGCAGATCAAAACACTGCCTGGTCCGGCATCATTCTCACAATTGTTATGTTTGAGCCTTTGTTGCAACCACTGCGTCCATCTAAGATCTTACTCGTTTTCACTGACCCTACCTTTGCCAAGCACGACACCCTTCTCGTCCAGAGTACATGAGGTGGATTCTCACCATCTTCACTTCCAAGAACATTCCTTTCCAGACAGATTTGTTTGCTCTCTGGCTGTGTGTGGTATATTCAATATGCTTTGCAAATACCACAACTCAAATGCACTAAAATATTTTCTGATTTGTATGTCGCGAAAGAATCCATGTCCACTGTAGTTTTATGTTTCCTCTTTTTACGGCCGCTCAGACCAATGGTTAGATCTGGGCATCAGTTCTTCTGTAGCCTTCTTTACTCACTGTCCAGCTTTCACGTGCACAGAACGCCACACAAAGCATCGTGGCTTGGGTCAGACGCACCTTAGTCTTCCAAGTGGCATCTCTGTTCTTTAAGACTTCAAAGAGGTCTCAGGCAGCAGATTTACCCAAGGCAACATGTCACCTGATTTCCTGTCTGCTGCCTTCATGCGTGCTGACTATAGATCTAAGTGAAATGAAACCCTTGACAATTTCCATCTTTTCTCCATTTGAATGTTTTTTATTGGTCTAGTTACGGGAATTTTCACTTTTGCGTTTAATCCAGTGGGGAAGACAAAACAATACCTTAGAATTATTATGAACATTTTTGTGCCTCACAACTTTTCTCAGGAACTCATGCACCAGACTTTGAGAACTAGCAAACTACAGTATATTTTTAAATAATTTAAAATGCAACAAAATTAAGCATTGAGGATGATAATATTGAAATTATTCATATAAATGAGTTTATTTCCAATACAAATGAGGTACATTTTTTATTGAAAAAAGTAAATGTTGGGCATGAGGAAAACAGACATTCGAGCACCTATGTATCATCAATACCCTTCAGTGGCATGTAAGCAATGCAAACCATTTCATCAGATTCAACATTTAAAATTTTATCATTTATCTCACAAACATCAATATTTAGAAATTCTGTATGGAGACAGTAAGCGGATTGATAATTGCCTGGGGCACAGCAGGGGAGTGGGGGGTGGGCAGCTAACAACAATGGGCACGAGAAGAAAATGTCCTTAAATTGGTTGTGGTTAATATTGTACACATCTTTTTCATATGACTGAATGATTAAATTATATGATATGTGAAGTGTAGGCCAATGAAACTATTTTTTAAAGATGTAAACATTCTGAAAGGCTTTAATATTTTGATACTTACTATGCCTTTCACACAGTACCAAATAATTACATTGGCATTATTACCATTCATAACAGAGCCCCCCCCCCCATAACTATATACTACAACTAGGAAGGATCAAAAATACATAAGAACTCCATGCTTTGGGCGCTCTGAGGTTAAATTGGCCCAACCCTCACCCCACCCCTCAATGCCTTTGTTATAGTCTCAATTAAATTGGAGCACTGATTTGTAGGATCCAATTCTATAGGTTTATGGCAACATTGACTTCATCCTCTTTTATTTATGGTAATTTTGATAGTTTTATTGATATATAATCCATATATCATGCAATTTAATCGTTTAAATATAAAAAAAGGAGTTGTGCAATCACAACAATTAGGACATTTTCTCCTTTCTTGGATTCATTATTATTAGCTCCCCCATCCTCTTCCAATCTCCCTACCATAACCCTAAGAAATTATCAATCTAGTGACTGTCTCTATAGATTCCCTAACCTGGATTTCATATAAGGAAAAACATACAGAAATGACAACAATAACAAAAAAATACTTCAACTGAAAATAAGGCAGAAAATATAACCTAGAACAAATTTAAAATGGATCAAAGGGGTGAACAAAAGATAAGGTGTTACATGTTAACCACGTCTGCATTAGTCCACTTTCTAATGCACTCTGATAGCAAGGCTATTCACATCCCTGGTCAATGGTAAAAAGGGATTCACCAAAGGTTCAATCCATGTGAGGACCCTGCAAGTGGATTTTAGGCTTCCGCTGTCAACCACAGCCTTCTGCAAACTGGGTACTCAGAATTTAAGCTCAAATACCATTCCCTTCTCTGGTCTTGCATTTTGTTATTTACAATCTTTCGATCGCATAGGCTGGTGTGGGCTTAGCTAACACTTCACTTAGATGGCTGCTTGTTCTAAGGCAAGCTTTTAAGAGCCCAGACGCTATCCTTTCTGATAGCCTGGCACAATTGATTACCATATTTCGCTATAGTCCCCATATTATCAGTGTTTTCTTTATGAGGGCAAGTACTAAGTAGGACCACTGTATAAGTTCAAAATGCATTCATATATCTATGGTTTACATCATTACGTTATTGAGGAACACTGGAAGTCATCCCCATAAGGCATATGGTAACTCTATTAGTCCAAGGGCTTGTTTTAGTTCCTTTAATCTGCTACAGGTATGTTTAAGGTAGACTCCAGTTTCCTTAGTGGGGTTTCCAACTGGATCCTTCTGGTGGCCTATGGAGGATGTTATGCACCTCCAAAGGATGGAGTCCTGGTTGTTGAACTTCATCTTCTTTTTATTCCATATCTATCTATTCTGTCTCCTTTATCACATACTATCTGTGTGCCTGTGTGTGTTGTATCAATCTTCTTTCCTGTTCTCCTCATAAGCATTCTCTCTCTCTCTCTCTCACACACACACACACACACACACACAGCCTAAACCTTCCTTTGCTAAAGAAGGTACCTCCTGTAGTTCCCTTCATCCACCTCTCAAATCATTGCTTCTCTCCCCAGAAAGCCATATCCAATACTCACAGCAAGTCTCGTTTACTATCCATCTCTCCACTTTTCTATCTCGCCTCATATTTGGAGCTCTGCCCCTCCCCTTGCCCTAGGTAAACAAACCTTCTGCCACTTTCCTATCAAAGTCATTCATATTTTGAATAAAGCCCTATTTATCTATTTCTCCTCTTCTGTTTTTCAGATGCAGCCTCAGCCTCCTCGGTGATTCTATTCCACTTATAAGGATTGTATCTTACACGTCTCTGAATCTCAGGATACTCAACAGAGGCACATTGTACATGCTCGAGAATATTCACTAGATTAATGTTGAGTAATCATTAGCTATTAAACCAAAATGCTGAAAAAAAAAATAAAATAAAAAATAAAAAATAAACCAAAATGCTGTTGGAGTTTCCAGGAAATAATTTTCTTCTCTCAGTTTGCAGAAGTTATAGAGAAACACACTGGTCTATAAAAAATACCTCCTGGGCCTCACCAATGTTCTCACTGCCTCCTCAGATATGTATGACAGCCAAAAGCAAACTAGTCTTTGCAAGCACTAAATTGCTTATCAGTCTTACAAAGGGTGTCATTTAGTCAATTGCTTTCTCTAAGGATAGATAAATGCAGCATAGCTGGATGAGAAAAATTAATTCATCTAACTTCAGTAAGTAGCTCACAGAGAACGGTTTTCACCATCATAGGACATCTGACCTGTATTTCATTCCTAGTTTCCATCAGTAATAGCTGGTGTGTGCTGCTGTCCCTTCATTATTAGTTTTATAGGTTGACATTTTCGCAAAGAGCACTGTCGGGCAAGGTTGGGCTGCTAACCACAAGGCCAGAGGTTCAAAGGCCACTCAAGAGAAAGATAAGCCTGTTCCCTCCCATAAAGGCCGACAAAGTCTTGAAAATACTACGATTTGGGAACTGGCTATGAATTGGAACCGACTCGATGGTAGTGCTTTTGGGGCCATTCGGTTCACTACGAGTTGGGAGGGACTCAGTGCCAATGGGCAGGGCCACTAGATTTGGAAGGCGTTAACGTCCAACAGTAAAGAGGCACAGAGAACCAAACAGTAGTAATTTTTAACTGAAGTTGTGAATGTTGATTTTATATCCTACTCAAGTTTCCTACTCAATTTTCCTCACATCATACCTAAAAGTATATTATAGCAGAAAATGGGCAACAAAGTGCTTACTGTAGAAATGTGAATCAGTCAAAATTAATATCACAGAAACAAATATTAAGGTGAAAGATTGTTAATTAGAGACAAAAAGAAAAATTTTAAATAATAAAAGGGTCAATCTGTGAAGACAATATTAAAAATTATAATATGCATCTAATCACTGACCCATTATACATGAAGGAAAAATTGAAACAACTGAGGGGAAGACAGATGATTCAATGATAATGACTGGAGAGTTCAGCAACCCACTTTCAATAACGAGTAGAGCGGAGTCAAAGATCCTCAAGGAAGCAGAAGACTTGATTAAACCAATTTCACTTAATAGAAAATTAATGACCCTTGCAGCCATATCAAGAAACAAGAATAAGGACAGCTAATTAAATCCTTTAAAATATATAATAATGTAATTAAAAAGGAGAAATGCATTAAATGTAACGCTAAGAATAGAGAGGGCCAACAAAGCCTTAAGTTGGCTCTTTGAGAACGCTAAGAAAGCACGCAAGTTTCTGGAAAGGCTAAGAGGGGGGAAAGGACAATGACCAAAACAAAGAGTATGAGGCATTTTTAAAAGGCCTCATTTTAGATACTATTATCATTAAAAATATAATCAGAGGATAATATTAACAACTGTATGCTAATAAATTTAAAATTTTAGAAGAAATATATTCCTGAAAATAAAACTGACTCAAATAGATAGAATATATGAATAGCCCATAACCATAATATAAATTAACTAATTAAATCTATTTCCCCTAGGAATATATTAGGCATAATTGGTTTTACCAAGTTTTCCAAAATTTCAGTGAAGAAATCATTTCAATCTTTCATAAAATCATCCCAATAATAAAAAAGGAGGCAAAGTCCTCAACTTTTTAAAATATAGGCATGAAAGAGATAGGAAAACCTGATAAAGACAGTAAAAGAAAGAAAATTCACTTGTCAGTCTCCTTAATAATAATAAATACAGAATTCATGAACAAAACACTGGAAATTGAATCAAATTATGTATATAATTTAATATATTAGTACAGCTAGACTAAGTTGAGTTTATTCCAAAATGTCAAGATTGGCTTAGCATCAGTGCGATTTACCCTACTAACAGATTAAAGAGGAAACATCATAATTTTCAAGACTACGTAATTCAATTTGATGAAATTTAAGATTTGTTAAATTTCAGCATTCATTTTTAACAATGTTGACAAACAAGAAATAGAAGGAATATTACTCTGTCTGACAAAAAGTATCTTATAAACCATTCAAAGAAAATATTAATAAACATTGACCATTTTCACTTTGAAATTACAGATCTGGATTTGCATGTCACTAGTTCTGGCCAGCACGCTCCTAAAGGCCCAGCTAAGACCGTGAGATAAACATAAGAAGTTAAAAATAAAGAAATCAAACTACTGTTATTAGAAAACACAAAATCTCTGTGGAGGAATTATTATCATTAATGACAGTTTACCACATTTTCTGGCTACAATTAAATATTAAAATACAGATTTTCTATTAATATATCAGGAACACCATTAAAAGTATACGTTTTTAAAATATTCCATTTATGGTAGTATGACATTTCTAAACTGAAGTGTACGACTATGTAAACTATCTAAGAGAATGTTGTTGAAAACCTTAAAGTAGAGCTAAATAAATTTAGAGAAACACCGTGTTCATGGAATAGCTCTAAATCACTACTATATAATTGTTCATTCGCCCCCAAATTGACATACAAAGTCAATTCCAGAGGAAATCCCAAATTTTTTTTAGAAACTGACGAGTGGATTTTCTTAGAGGCCAATAACAGGATGAAGGGTCTCTGCAGAAATCATATCCTCAGCCTAATTGTAGAGTCATCAAAACTAAGACCGGGTGGTATTGGTTCAGGAAAGAGGCATAAAACCACAGCAACAGCCCACGCAAACAGAAACACGTGATATACGATAGAGCTGCCGAATACAGTCCTGAGGAATTGACTCTCTTTTTTCGTAAACGGGTACAAGACAACTATAATGCACAGAAAAACTGGGCACTCACCTCCCAACATACACGCAAATCAAACCCCAAGTGGATTAACAATATACTTGCGAAAAAGTACGCTATGCTTTTAAAACATAGTGTAGAAGAGCATTCTTGTGGCTGTAAGGTAACTTAAGGATTTCTTAAACTAGAAAGAGAAAACAACTCAACCATAAAGACTGGTGCATTGTACATTAAAATTAATGACTTTGCTTAATCAAAAATAAAGACTGAAAACATAAACCACAGAGCAGAAAATGGTAATTGTAGCATACAAATTACTTCACAATCTTTTCCAAATCAAAGATAAAAACAATTTTCTGATTTAAAACTTTTTAAAACAGGCAAAAGACAATAAATTGCCCAAAACTTATGAAAAAATACTCAAGCTTATTAAAAGTTGGGAAAGACTAATTAAATTTTGGCATATCTTTACACATTTAATGTGGGGAGGATGAAGAACAGGGCAACACTAGCAGTAAGTTGTTAACTCCTACAAACGCATAACCTAGCAAATTGACAATAAGCATATCCTATCATCTTATAAGTTTATTCTTGGGAAAATACTGCTGATCAAGGTCAGAAATCTTTTTCTTTTAGGGCCAGACAGCAAATGTCTTAGTTTTGCCAGCCATATACCTTATTTTCACCCAAACAGTGCTCAAATATAAATATTAATGTTTAAAACTAGAAGGCTTTATAAGGGAACATGGGTCATATCTTTGGCTTTATTATAAGAAGAAAAATTATCATGGTAGTTTAAATTGAGAGGGAAATTTTTAAATGGTACAATAAAAATGTTAAACATTTCATATAAAAATATGTATATCGAAAATTTAATACAAACAAAACCATGAAAAATATTGGAAGCCAATATGGCAGACAAAAGACAAATGTGCTCACTCCCAGGTTAGGGGTAGAAACCAACAGAATGGACTCTTTGGGAGTAAGATGGCACCTAGCTCTACCAGCTCAGAGCCCAATGATTAACAGCACCCTGTGGGACCAGGGCCAAGGCAACAGCAAAATCACACACGGGTACGAATTAGGAGGAAGAAACTCACATAATAGCAAAACTGAACAAATAGACTAATTAAAACCCAAACAATTAGAAGTTTTAAAATAATATGAAAATAACTTTAAATTAACTCTATTAAAATGTCACAGATGTCAGTAAAGGAATGGTTATCTCTGAAGCATAAAGTAAAACCGAAAAATGTGGCAAAAAAGTAATTAAAATCTTGGAAATTAAGCATACTGTCATTGTTTTTAATATCTTATGTAAACATATACTAATGAAGATTAAAGGCATAGCTTCAGTAAGGATCTCAAGTCAGTGTAAAGAAAACCAAAATCTTCACAACCAAATCAACAGACAACATCATGATTAAAGGAGAAAAGGTTGACGTTGTCAGGGGATGGCTTGGATTCACAATGAACACGCAGGGAAGCAGAGTCAAGGAACCAAATGGCATACTGCAGAGGGCAGCCCTGCTGCACAAGACTTTTTAAAGCGTTAGGAAGCAGAGCTATCACTTTGAGGACTAAGGTGTACCTTAATGCCATGCTATTTCCAAGCGTCTCATGTGCATGTGGACGTTGAATAAGGATTCAGGAAGACATGAGAAGAACTGATGGTAATTATGGTGTTGAATGTATCAAGGACTTCCGGAACAAACAATCTGTCTTGGAGAAAGCACAGACAGAATGCTCCTCAATCGTGAGGATGGTGAGGTCGTCTAACACGTTCTGGACATGTTATCAGGAGAACCCAGTCCCTGTCTGTCAAAAAAGGGAAGACGCTGCACAAGATGCACTGACACAGTTGCTGCAAAAACGGGCAGAAACATCGAGCAATTGTGAAGATGGTGCGGGAAGATGGTGCGGGAGCACACAGCAGTCCGCTCTGTTAAACACAGGGTCACTATGAGCCAGAGCTGACGGGATGCCACCTACCGGTAACATCAAGCAACATCACACAGAGAGCTGAACAGAAAACCAGTGTTGTAGGATCCAGTGCCCTTTCACGCTGCACTTACAACAAATTAAGAGAAAGGAAACATAAAAACCTGATGAAAGCTATGGAAGCCAGAAAAACGTGTACATGTAGTTCCAGGCAAAGCTTGGTAAACAAGCTCGAACACGAAAGATCCTAGAGTCTAAAGCCTGCTCACTCGATTAATGCACACAATAAAACACTGAGTACAAGGTGCAGGAAGCAGACACTAAATGTGAGTCAGGCTCAAATCAAATAAAGCCAATTAAATCAAGGCAAGAAATGAAAACTATATCTCTCTAAGAAAGTATTACAGATTCTACATATTATTCCGTTACAAAATTCGGAAGTGATTTAAAGAGTTAGTGACTATCCAGAAGTAAATAACAGAATGCTCATTAAAAGTGTTAACATTTTAGATATGGATATTATTTTAAAGTCTTTAGTGTGACCGAAAAAGAAATATTCCTAATAGGCAAAAAAAATTTTTATGTTAAATGATGTCAATGTAGATACAAGATTGGGATGGGTTTGAAAGATGTTTAATTCTTCTGAACTATAAAAGGGTGCGAGATATACATCACCTGGAGGAAAGACCTTGAGAAATTGCCTAGAATAGAGAGAATTGTAGCAAGTAAGCTAGAAAAGGGCACAAAAAGAGGGAACGCAGTGGCGAGATCAGTGATTTGGGGAGAGTTAGCCAGTTAACCAACAGCAATTAAGATGATAAATTATAATAACGTGTATACTCTTTCCCATAATAGCTTCAATATATTTACAAGTATTACTCTATTTTAAGGAGGCCCAGTGGTGCTGTGGGTTAGCCATAAAATGCTAACCTCTAGGTCAGTGCTTCAAACCCACCAGCCGCTCTGCAAGAGAAAGAGGAGGCTGTCTGTCCACATAAAGATTTAGTCAAAAACCTACTCAAGGGGGCCTTGAGTTGGAATCAGTTCGATACAATGAATTTGATTTGGCATTGATGGGATTGCATTATTATGTTTTTGTCTTTTTTAACAAATAAAAGTAGGAGAGGCAAGGAAGTACTACATTCAACCTTGGAAGTTAGCCGAAAGTCATTTCAGAGAGCATGTGCAAAGCTGGCCAAAGTCTGCATTACACAAGAAAGATCTAAATTTGCCCATTTCAATGAACCTAAGCAGAATCATTTAGTCTTCCTCAAAATTTGGATGGAAGAAAAAAAATTAAAATTAAAAAAAATTTTTTAATAAAATAAAAATTTGGATGGACGACAGCTCTTGCAGAGATTGTGAAAACATAAAAAAATCTTCTTTGAAACAGATTGGAAATGTTTTAGAAGATAAAATTCAAACAACATACTGAAAGTCTTCTGTTTAGGATAGCTAAGATCTTGGAAGGTAAAACACTTTTAAATAAAATCTCTGAAGAGCTCTACCAGCCATTGGAAACAAAATTGTGCCTTCTGAGTATTTTTTAAACGCTTCAATAAACTTCAGTTACTAGGATTTCTTGTTTCTTTTTCCCCACAGATTTTCTTCAAGCTGATGAAAAGAAAAATCATCTTGGTTGACCTCCAAATATTTTAACAAATATATTTATTTTCTTTGAGTACTTTCATGTCACTTTCTAAGTTCACAAATCCGTTGTCATGAAGTTTACCATTTTATAGGAATACGGTCTAGTTTGAAATTATAAATTCAAATTACAGCAGAGCAGGCTCATTTTAAATGCATGTTCCCCTTGGAAATTTAAAGCGTGGGTGAGTTTCTCTCATCCCATGCCATCTTCCGGATAAGACGGTAAAGTATTTGCGTGTGAGTCTTTGCTTCCCCTTGAAACGTGTTTTCCTTCGGGAAGACACTGGGGGTGAGTCGTCAGTCCTCAAAGGCCGCCTGCGCTTCAGCTTCTCATGGTGCAGTTCTCTGTCCTGGCTCGTTCTAGTCCTCCCTGGAAGCAGCCAATGCGCCAATGCCTGGTGTGGCCAGGCACATGCAATGGCCTTCCTAGAGAAAATGCTTTTTCCATATGCATGAAACATAATTAAACGGAAAGGACTCTTGAATCAACACTTCAAACTTTCCTTAAAATTAACATAAAACACAGAAGTATGCAAACGATAGGCACTGAAGTCTTGACTGAGAAGTAAAATACTCACCATGGTCTATAAAACCTTAAGTACATTGTCATCAAAATGTAATAATCAGGAAATAGATCGCTGAGGGAAACACATACATCCCATTTTTGAAAAACATGTACCAAACATCGATTTGCAAAAATGAAGGAATTCTGAAAAAATCACAAAATGAAAGGTAACATGTAATATTTTTAAGTGCCACTCACCAATCTCAATTGAAGACTCACAGTGATAATAACCATTGCTTTGTTTTTCCTTCTCCATGGAACAAAGATCTATGCGGTGTAACATTTCTTCTCCAAATTTGTGACTGATAAATTTTTCATATAATTGAGGATCTATCTTTTTCACTCCCTTGAAACAACAAAATAAAATCACAGCAATGAATTATTTCACCCAAAACCATTTCCCAAGTCACAGTACTTGATACAACATTACTGACATTACCTACATTTTGATACACAAGGGTGTACCCCCCAAAAAAACAGAATTGCACTAGGCAGAGAAGAACTTTCCTGGTCCACCTTTTCCCCACTAGGTGAGCATCCAGCAACTCGCTCTGAGTCAGTGCATCCAGTGGCGTCACCTAGGAAGGTTCTCTCTGATCACAGTGAATTTTTTCTTTTTTTTCTTTTTTTTTGTATAAACATACTTTTATTTATTTTTTTTTTAAGGTTTTGGTATACAGTGAATTTTTCATGAAAGCAGTTTCACTCGAACATCATGTTTTGTGATGGCTGATTTAAGAAAACAGCATGCAGCTGTGAAATTTTGTTTCCTGCTCAGCAAAAATGCCACAGAAACTGTTGTGATGTTGAACACAGCTTACAAGGACAGTGCTAAAGGAAAAACTCAAGTGGACAAGTGGTTTTCTCATTTCAAGAAAGGTGAAATGTCGATTGATGACAAACTTCATTCTCGATGACCATCAACTTCTGGAAAGGATGAAAATGTCAGCTCATGGTACATTTGAAGTTCGTTCTACCAGGTAAGGCTATGAATAAAGTTTTTTATTTAGATCTTCTGAAAAGATTGTATAATAGTATATTACATAAAAGGCCTGATTTGTGGCAGATGGGGGACTGGTTTTGTCACCACAACAATGCACCTGCTCATGCAGCCATCTCAATGTGTCAGTTTTGGGCAAAAAACAACACACTCTTCTTGCCCCGTGCACCTGACTCACCCGACCTTGCTCTGTGAAGCTTCTTTTGGTTTCAGCAAATGCAGAGGGGCATGAAAGGGCAGCAATTTGACAACATGTTAGAGCGCAGGAAAAAAAAAAGAGGAAGGTGTCAGCCAGATGAGTTTGAAAAATGTTTTCAAGAATGGAATCGCAGATTTGACAAGTGTGTTAGGGTAATGGAGAGTGATTTGAAGGTGATAAGGTTGTTTTGTTAAAACAAATAAATTAAAATACATACCTTTGGGGGGGAAATTCTGGTTTTTGGGGGGTACCCCCTTGTATAACACTGCCTATTGACACTTGAAAACACTCACCATAAAATGGCTGTAGCACTGTTTTTACAGCTCCACTGCCTGCTATTAGGTGTCTAAAACAACATTAAAGAGTCTTGGGCTTTATGCTGGTTACATCCACACCTTCGTACTCTTTAACCTCAGAAACAATAGAGTCTATCAAATATCCAAGAGGTGTCAAAGAAACAATAACCATCTCCAATAACAATGGGTGATTCAAAAAAGGTGATGGAATGTTAACATCTTAGAGTGGGAAAAAAGGTTCTGCGAATATGGATGCAATTTTTAAACTCCTCCTGTAAGAATCACACTCTCGGCTATTGAGTCAATTCTGACTCCTGGAGACTCCTTAAGGCAGACTACAACTACCCCTGTGGGTTCGCAAGGCTGTAAATTCTTGACAGGTGTAGAAAGCCCCATCTTTCTCCTGAGGAGCAGCTGGCGGTTTCATATTGCAGACCCTGTGGATGGCAACCCAGCGCATAACCCCTGCACCACCAGGGCTCCTGCTGACAAAGGGTGAAAACTTCTTGGAATCAGGGGCCAGCCAGGTCAGTGACTGCAATTCTTCCCCATCTCTTGTCCTAATTTTCCACGTGCTTTCATAGCAAGAACAACTGGCTAATGAAATGTTACAGTGAGGAGTCCGAGGTTGTAGTTTTCCAAAACAGGAAGAAGAATGTCTGCCCAGGCCACTACACTCTGCACTGACCCTGCAGCCCAGCCTCACGGTCTGAAACGGTTAATACAATGAATGTAGGTTTACTGACTGCCAGGTGTACTTTTCTTTTAATCTATTATTCTTTTAAAATTACCCTGGCGATATTTGTTATTTGCTAAAAATGAGAAGATATGAATACTCTTGAACAAAAAAAGAAAAGAAAAATCATTAATGATGTTATATTATCCTATTATTAATCGATGTCAAAGCTTTAGCGTACATCTTTCAGAATGTATTTCCTATGCACATATATACTTTTCAGATGGTATTATATAAATTTTACTAAAATTCATTATAATATATATTTTCTCCCCATTATTAATGAAGTCTGTGTTTAGTATAAAAAAGTGAACCAAAAAATTCAAGTTCAATTACTCCACACTGTTATTACAGTTTTGTTATATATTTTTATTGATCCTGTGCAAACACAAAGTACTGTTTTCTTGCTTGTAGGAATGTAGTTAAGCCATGAGTACTACTCACTAGCTAGCTTTTTTGTGTTGACATCTCATGTGAACAAGACCCACGACCATCAGGGGATTCAAAGTCACAGTGGCCCTACTTGCAGTGAAACTGTACATCTTCACGGGGCAGACAGCACCAGAATGTATGAAGGTGTCATCTATTCATCCAGGTTTTTAGTGTTGACCAATAAACCATAACCTGTGTGTCAAGTAGAACCACACACTATAGGATTTGCTCTTTGGGGGCAGTCTTTGGAAATCTTAAAAATAAACTGGAGAACTACTGAGGTGCCTTCCTTCAGGGGAAGCAGTGGCTGGGCCCCATAGCTGGCACCCATGGCTACATCCCATGACTGGGTTACATGGTCCGTATAATTTTTGGTAACTGCTTTTTTCTTTTTGTACAGTTTTATTGATACCTAACTTATATATCACACAATTCAATAATTGTTCAATCATATCCATGAGAATTGTACAATCATTACCACATCAATTTTAGAACATTCTGCTGCCCCCCCTCCCCATGGTTAAATCACCTTTAAACTGAGTTGTGCACTCACAGTGAGTTCTAGTGCTCCCACCCACCTCCTGCCTTCATTTTCTATTCCTGAGATGCCCTTCCCACCCACTCCCCACCCCTGCACCCCTATCAAGCCCTGGATCAGTTATTGTCACTATCATGCATGCCTCCTGTGGGTCACAAAGTGAGAAACCCAACAGAAAGAGTACAAACCAAAAGCAAAATAAGGTGCTAAGGATAAAATGATAATAACATGTAAGAAAGAAAAGACCCATATCAACATTCCAAAAGCGAGGTTAGAAATTCCTATCATCGAACAAGTAAGAGGCCCTGCACCAAGAACACTTTCAGGCTTTGCGCCGGACTAGGCACTTACTGGAGCAGCCAAAGAGCTTTGTAAGCCTTGCCCCAGGTCATGTTCAGGGCTTGAGTGCGGAGGTCGCAGCCCAAAGGCATGGGGCAGAGGCAAGCCTGCAGGCACAGCTAGGAAAACTGTCCTGATTAAAGAACTGTATCTCGAGCAATTCTTGATCTTGAATTATATCCTGTTATACCTCTCGAATATACCCCATAACTGTAAGTATAGTCTGTGTGTTCTATGTGACCACCACAGGGAATTCTCAAACCCAGCACTGAAGTAGAGAATGTGGAAGGAGGGACAGCGAGTGCCAGAAGTGGGGAAATGGTTGACAGAGGAGCTATGTCTGACCCCCACTTCGAATCCACAGTAGGCTGATGTTCATCTGGATTTTCTCTCCTCCCCTTTGGGAAATGAGACAAGATCTAACAACAATGTCACACCATTGTTTTTTTCTGAAGCAGCAACCAACAGAATAGTAAAATCATAAAGAAAGGAAAGCAAAAGTTGGTTTGGGAGAAGTTAAAAATCATTATGCCTGCCTCCGGAGACTTTTTATTCATAAATGTAGTGGAGATTTCTGGGCTAATCCTTTTAAATGGGGACTCCTTCTCGTGCCATGCTGCCACAACACTCAGCAGCACGTCCTCTGATCTAACAAGAGTTTTCCACCCCAAAGCCAGGGTCCCCTAGAATCAGAGATTGGAGGTAGCCTCTCATTCAAATTTCAGATACACTGATAACGGGTGCAAAAAATGGGCCTACTGACAGGCAGCCACAGGAGCAAAAGCAACATGAATTTGCCTACCAAGACACAGTGCTACTGCATGAGTCAAAGGTCCATGATGGAAGACGGATGAATGATGTCAAGAGGAGATAAGCATGAAGCACTAAGCAAATCCTGCCTGTTTGAAAGCGTATTACACATTCCGGTAGAAGGTGAGATGGGAAGGAGTAACTCTCCCCTCACAGGTGTGTATTCCAATTTGAATCACATGCCGTTATCTTTAAAGTTAACAATTCATTTCCTAATAATGAGATGTTTTTAATTTTGAAATGCTTACCCCTAGTGCTCATACTGAGATCCAGATCACCCTCTCTTAACTGGTCCACTCGTAATCTTGCTCTCTCAGGTAGCAGTAACTCTACTTGTTTAGTTGCTCAGGCTGAAAGCCGGGGGGCCATGCTCGATGCCCCTCTTTCTCTCACACTCCACACGCAAGCAAACTACTTTGACTCTGCCTTCAAAATAGATTTCCAGTGCCCACCACTGCACTGCTGCCACCTTTGACCTGTCTTTCCCCTGGATTATGGCAGTGGTCTCCTGCTCTCCCGCCCTCATCTCCTCTGCCACCAGAAGGAGCCTATAAAAATGTAAACCATATCAGTCACTCTTCTGCTCGGACCACTCTAGAATGTCCACATTCCTCTCAAAGGAAGAGCAAAGGTTCTCTACATGGCATCCAAGGTCGCGTTCTGTCCAACCCCATACTGCTCATGCTCGACCGCTCACCCAACTGCTCTCGCTACCCTGGCCTCCTTGCTAGTCCTTTAAAATGCCAGGCGCAGGCACACCTCAGAGCCTGGATAGCACCTTCCCCCTCTTCCTGGACTATCCTTCCCAAAAATATCCTGACAGCTCACCCCCATGTTCTTTATGTCTCTGTTCAAATAGGAACTTCTCAATAGAGCCTACCAGACCACCTCGCTTAGTCTGTACTCTTGTCTCAGATTGTTGCTGGTTTTAGTGTTGTCACGTTGGTGGTAATTCACGGCGACCCTAAGGACAATAGGACAAAACATCACCTGGTCTTGACTCATCCTCACAACTGTTGTTACAAGCCCTTGTTACGGTCACTGAGTCAATCCATCCCCATCGAGGTCTTCCTCTCTTTCGTGGACCTTCTACCTCACCGAGCATGATGTCCTCTCCCAGGAACAGATCTCTGCTGGAATACATTCCAAGTATGTAAAATGAAGTCTTGAAACCCTGGCAGCTAAGGCACAGTCTTGCTGTACTTACTGGAAGAGAGACTCGGTAGTTCTTCTGGAAGTCCACGGTACTTTCAATATGCGTCACCAACACCATTACGTGTTTTTCAGACTCTTCTTACTCGGAGGAGCCCTGGGGATGTAGTGGTGATGCACTGGGCTGCAATTCACATGGTCAGCAATCCCAAACCACCAGCTACTCCAACTCCTGTAGACAGTTAGTCTCAGAAACCCCCACAGGGGGGAAGTATTGACTCTGAAGGTGGTGAGTGGACTCAGGCTGGAAGCTCCACTTCAATCTGTTCACGTTGCAGGACCCTGCAGGTATCTGAAACACTAGTGGCATAGTTTCCAGCATCACAGCTGCTATCAAGCCACCACAGTATGGCAAAGTGACAGCTGAGCAGTGGTATTTTTCCATAGAGCTAACCATACATAGTCTAGCAAACTACTGACTTATTGCTGGTCATGATATGACCTCTTTAGAGTACTGAAAAGCAAGAATTTTACTTTGAGGACTAAGGTATGCCTGACCCAAGCCATTGTGTTTTGCATTGACTCATGCAAGTTGGACAGTGAATAAGGAAGACAAAAGAACTGAGGCATTTGAATTGTGGTGCTGGAGAAGAATACCACGGGCTGCTACAAGCATAAACAGATCTGTCTCAGAAGTACAGAGCACACCCTAGAGGCAAGGATTGCAAGGCTTCTTCTAACATACTTCGGCTGTGTTACATCTTGCTTGGTGGAGAGGCATCAACAAAGAAGCCCTCAAAAGGAATGGATTGACACAGTGGCTGCAACAGTGGGCTCCGGCACAGGAACAATTGTGCGGAGGGCGCAGGACCAGGCACTGTTTAGTTCTGTTGTGCATAAGGTTGCTATGGGTCAGAACCAATTCCATGTAACGTCAACAATGTCATGGTCTGTGTCTCCCCACAATCATGTAAATACCAAGTGGCCTCTATCTAGAACAGTGCTTGGCACAGAGCATCAATCAAGAAATACATTTCATAAATACAAAGGAGGATAAAATGTCGAGACGAGAATAATGAACAACATCAAATGCTATTCATTCCAAGTTCAACAATTACCAAGATCACACTGATTTCTTTTAATTGGGTGAGTAGCATGCCTTGAGAGAGGCAGCAGATCATAGCGCTAAGAGGAGTCGGAATGGTGTGGTTCAAATCCTGGCTCTGCCTCTTTGCAAAGTGCGGTGTGCCTGCCTTCACTTTAGTTCCTGGTCTTAACAAAGCAGCTTGATAGTGCCGCCTATCCCAAAGGGTTATGTGGGCTAAATGAGTTCGTTGATTAAAAAAATGTATAAAGCAACTGCCCTTTAATTAATGCTAGAACAGATGTGAAGAGCAATGGTGTTGTGGTTATGTTAGGCTGCTAACTTCAAGGTCAGCAGTTCAAAACCACCAGCTGTTCTGTGGGAGAAACACGAGGATTTCTACTCCCATGATGAGTTACAGTCTTGGAAACTCACAGGTGCAGTTCTACCCTGTCCTATTGGATTGCTATGAATCAGCATCAACTCAATGGCATGGACTTTGGTTTGGGTTTGGAGCAATAGTTAAGGACTCAGTTGCTAACTTAAAGGTTGACAGTTCCAACCCTCCCAGAGGTTTTACAAGGCAAAGATCTATTAATCTGTTCCCTCTCATAAAGATTAAACCCCCCAAAATCCAAACCCACTGCCATGGATTCAATTCTGAGACTCTGTGGGAGCAGACAGCTTCATGTTCTGGAGCAGCTTGTGGGTTTGAACCACAGACCTTGCAGTTAGCAGCCAAATGCCTCACCTACAGCACCACCATAAATTAAAGCAAAAAACTGCTTACCATTAAGTGAATGCTGACTCATGGAGATCCTACAGGACAGGATAGAACTGCCTCTGTGAGTTTCCAAGACGGTAACTGTCTGCAGTAGAAAGTCTCATCTTTATCACCATACGTTGTTGTTGTTAGTAAGGGACCATCAACTTGGATCCAACTCATAGCAACATCATACACTACACACAGCCGAGTAAGTCCTATCCTATGAGGACGTCTGAGTTGCATGGGCCAATGTGAGTAAGAATCAACTTGACAGAAGCTAGCAACAAAATAATATATATGAAGGGGTTTCAAAAAGTTTGGGGGGAAATTCCATTATCTTTCCAGTCATTATTAACAGTCATTATGATCATTAGTGAACTTGAATGTCTAAATTTTGCAGAAGTAAGACTACAGGAATAAGAGAAACATCTGAGAAATGAACCTCGCCGTTCTTAGTGGTCCCTTTTCATTTACAGACCTAGATGGGGTGTTCCTTCAGACCAGACAGTGAGGCACATGAGAATTTAGCAGAAAAGGGAGAGCTTTCAGCTGAAAGACATACATCAAGGCACTGGCTAGTCAGTGAAATCCCATTCAATTGTGTCAAATGTCATTTTTCTTTAAATGACAAGTTTGTCAAATGTCAGGCAAAAGTAATAAATAAGGGAGCCATAAGAGTAATTCTAATAGGTTAGAATTAATTTGGTTTGAGAACGCAAACACCAAGAATTGTACAAGAATTACAGATGACTGCCAACACTTGTCTTGGGGAGCTAATTTTTATGAAGGTGAAATACAATAATTCCTAAAGTCATAATGTACAGCGTGAACTCTGGTTCAAAGAGACTTGAGAAGGCAATGAAGACATGCTCCCTGAGGAGAAACCACCTTCAATAATCATCACCTGGAAATCGATAAGAATCTGACGGTGTAGTGCTTAAGAATCTGGCTGCAAACCAAAAATAATGGGTGGTTCAAACCCACCAGCCACTGCACGACAGAAAGACGAGACTGGTCCCATAATGATCACAGCCTTGGGAATGCTATGGGGAAGTTCCAGTCTGTCGTGGAGGGAAACAATAGTTGGGACAGACCCAACAGCCATGGGAATATCTTTAACACTATAACCATTAGCATGTTTTGGAGTGTTTTGTTTTTTTCTGGAGAATTTTTTAGATATGTTTCTAGTAAAATCTGAGCTAGTCTCACCATCTAACGGTAGCCAGCAATGCATTCGTTTTATGATAAATAGAAGGACTGTCATTCTGAGAAAATAATGGGTCTGTCAAAATGGGATGTCTTTAGGGTAAGACTAAGAAAACCTCTCTTTTCCCAATGGATCCTCTGGGTTGTCAAAATAACACCAGCCACGTCATCCTTCAAAGTTATATTTATATAACTCTATAAAGTTTTAAAAGGTGGGATGGTGGCCATTTTTCAGGCTTTAGAACCCAATAATTTTTTTCTGCTTCCCTTTCACACAGGCCCAACACCATCCAGAGTTCTCTAAAAGAAAGATCAACAGTTGAAGCATCACCTTTCAGGCGAGCTAAAAGAAAATTACAAATATGGTTAAAGCCAAGGAATATTGCTCTGCAAAGGCTAGAAGAGTTGGGATCATTTCAAAGCTAGAGAAACACTACTATAAGGGTTATATGCAACAAAATCATACTAAGGGTGTTACAACTCTAAAATTATGAATATATTTTATGAGTCTTGTACTTTATTTTAAAATTATTTTGCTATAAACCTAGCAGGGCCAGCATATATGTTTCATGTCTTCACATTTATAACCATACAGAATACAACTGAAATATCAATTACACACCATGACACTGAAAGAGAAAATAGAATAGGAAGGTCATATTTGGAAACAATAAATTAGTAGCAAGAAATAGCAAAAGGTAGCAAGACGGTTTGATGAATCGCTGAGATTTTATTTTCTGAAGTTTTACTTTCTTTGAGGCTCATTTTAGTCACAGATAATGGAAATCTATCAGTGATGCTCCAAGCCCCCTGATAACCTTCAAAACAATGTACAATGAGCCTGTGAGAAACTTCCTTCTTGACTGCAACTTGTTACCCAACTACAGGGAAAAATGCCCTTGAGAGCAATCATGAGTATTTTTAGAATCATCTGATAAATAGGAAAATGATTTACTCAGGAAGCACTCAGTATCATTGACTTTCAGCTAACTGGTGTGCATGATTTACTGTCTACCAGAGGGCTGAAGACAGAGCACCGTGCATTATTCAACTTCATTCTCAGTGAGAAGCACGGAGGCACAAATCATGAAAATTCACACTAGTGAACAACCTGAATGTGAAAACTCATTGCTGTCAGGCCTGAACAGTAAAATATATAGTATTATATGTCTTTCATTCCTGTGATAAAATTGTGGCTAGAAAACAATTAAATGCCAATCTTATTAAGATATTAAGATATTTTTGCAATAAAAGATCATGTACTATGTTTATAATAATCACAACTTCTATGATCAAACCATAAACAGGCCAAGAAATTGTCCTACTGACGGGTCATGTCATTCCTCGGGCTCTGTTGTGTTTTCTAATGGTTTATCCCTGTTACGTAAGTCGCGAGGGAGAAAAAGAAAAGTACTCTCCTATGAAAATGACTTGAAATCAAAATTAAGAATGTAAATCAAAAGCCAAACCAACCTGGACTTTCATTTTGGATATCCGCCGGTTAAAGAACAATGGCACTCTTATATTCATGAGAGGAAAAGAGTTCCGTGTGTTTAATGTGACTAAACAATTAACGTTAGATCATTATTAGTGATCACTGCACCTAATGCTCAGATGAGGGAGTCAAAAAATTAAAAAATAAAAATAAAGGGAAGCTACATCGATGCAGAATTTACCTTAAGTTCTTAATGGCTTTCACCTCTTGAATACACCTTTTGTAACTATTGGCACTGTTTCATTTCCATCTTCTTCTTGATACTTGATTAGCCCCTGGTCCCTGAGCTCCCCTCTGTCAGAATAATTGAGACCCTTTCCACTCAGGTTCAGTGCCACTCGAGGGCATTGCTGGCAGAGATGGAAAGAGAAGAGGGGTCCTTCAGGGACACCAGCTAATCGGTTCAAGAATCAGTCTGGTGATTGTTAGACTCAGTGTCCAGCACCCTTGAGTGCATACTGACTGCCTATCCCATCGTCCGCTCCTGCTGTTCCCAATCTGTCCACAGGCTGCTTTCTGCCTTACCAAAGAGCCCTGACATCCCGCCTAAGCCTTGTCAGTACAGTTAAGAGATGAAAAAGTAAGAAGTTATGAAAAAATAGGGCTGAAATTTTGTTATTTTGGTCGGATGTGGAAAAATGATGCTTTCCATCTTCTGTATAAAATACTAACACAGCACTTATTACGTACACAGACTGTATACAAAACGTTTATTAACTCATTTCATAGGCACAACAGTCCTACGAGATGGGTAGTCTTATTGACCCCAGAGACAAAAAACGGAAGCACAGAGTATTTTACATCATTTAACCAAAGGACAAATGGTCAGTCAGAGGTGGAGTCTGGACTGAGGTACAGGATAAGGAGAGAGCACAACTTAACTTTTCCCCCAAAGGGGGAAGAAAACAGAATAGTCAGCTCTTCCCTGTTGACTTTGCTACATTAAAATTCTAAGAAGAGCTATCATCCATAAGATATACTCATATATATACACTATATCATGTTTTGAAAATTACTTTGGGAATCTAGCATTCTAAAACACCAAAACCCAGATTCCACCATCAAGTTGATTCCCACTCATCAACACCCTCTGTAGTCAGACTAGAACTGACCCACGGTGCTTCCGAGGCTCTAATCTTCCCACAAGCAGATTCCCACATCTGTCTCCCGAGCACTGGTGGCTTCAAGCCACCAATCTTTCGGTTAGCAGTCAAACAACCACTATTCCACCAAGGAGTCTTGCATGCTAATCGCTCACTGCCCTCCAGGCGTTTCCAATTCATGGTCACTTATGATTTCCCTGCAAGACAGAGTAGAACTGCTCCTGTGGACTTCCAACAGTATAATGCTTTAGGGCAGCAGAAAATCTCTTTCTCCCCGTACACCAATATAGCTGACTATAATATACTGCTTTCAGATAGATAAGACAAGTGGTAGCTGTATCTCCATACTGAATAATTTTCATATAGGAAGATGAGAACGAATTCCTAGACCTAGATACACATGGCGGGGGGGAGGGGGGCGGTCTAGATAGTCCGGGCAGTAAAAATAACTGCTTATATTGTTACTACTTAATTAAGTAAAATGAAGACAGTGTCAGAGTTTTCTAGACCAGCTGTCCATTTGAATATACAACTTTGCTCACCCTACCTTGTACTGTATGCTGAAGCATGTAAACAGTTCACCATGGGGCTTTTTAGACAATCTCCTCGACCTTTCTATTTATAGACTTGCTTTCAGCACATCTTGACACTTCTAGGGAACGGAATGATGGAAAGTCCTTAGCCTAGCATTTTAGCTAACATTACAGTTCTGTACCTGCGAGAGCTGTAGGTGTGTAGCTTTCTGTTAGCACACTCTTAACCTGTCCTAATACTGGAGGCTCCTTGGTAGCCACTCAAGGAAGATGCTGCATCTCCTCATGGTACAAGCTACTTCACAAGCGCCGCCCAGAGAATATGCTGGATGACCTGCCGGTGCAGGAGGCATCGGCTGTGGCATCAGTAGACCCCAGAAGAAACACAGCTTCTAGCCACAAACATTTCATTCATTTATACTACGAGCCCTGGTGGCGTATGCATTAGCCTGTTAACCTCAAGTTCAGCAGTTCAAAACTACCAGCTGCTGGACAATCATCTCTTTGTGGCTGAGACTCCAGCACGCCCCAGTGACCCCAGGAGGTGGGGACATAGGTAGGCGGTTGGACTGAGTCTCGGGACCCTCCCTTCTCCACCCCAGCTCCAGACCTAGGAGGAGCTCGGCCGCAAGCAGAGAAGCTCTACCTCGCTGACCCACTTAAGTGTCTGGTGTACAGAACGGACCAAGCTCAAGATGTAAAGAAGATTGAGAAATTCCACAGTCAACTGATGCGACTTATGGTAGCCAGAGTCCCGAAGTGTTGCCATGGAAACAGCCTGACTGGTTTAAGATGAAGATTCATGTTTCAGGAAGTAAATATCTTGAATTTGAGCAAGTTTTGGAATAGAACATGCTTTAAGTAACTGAGTGGGCTATTCACTATCTGAGGTATCTTTTTGTACTTTATTTTTTGATGTTTAGAGAGCTAGAGCGCATTTATTTATTTTTGGAAATCGAGCAAGGCATGAATCTAAGATTTCATACATTATGTTGAACAAAATGCATAATTATTTCTCTGGTAAATCTGTGTCAACAATTTGAAAAGGGAATATCAGGACAAGCCACTTTTTTTCATTTAATCTGTTTAAAAGAAAATTAAATGTAAACATTTTGATGGTTTGTTATTTCTTTTGGAGCATAAACAGTTGTGCTATAATGACAAATAAATATAAAATATGGTTACTAGAAAAAACAAAAAAACTACCAGCCACTCTGTCGGAGAAAAACAAAGCTTTCTACTCCTGTAAAAAGTTACAGCTTTCTACTCCTGTAAAAAGCTCTACTCAAGTAGAAAGCAAATGTTTTGAAAATGATGAGGGCAACAAATGTACATATGTGCTTGGCACAAAGGATGTATGTATGGATTGTGATAAGAATTGTATGAGCCCCCAATAAAATGATTCCCCCCAAAAGTTACGGTCTTTGAAACCCACAGGGACAGTTCTTCCCTGTCCTGGAGTCGCTACGAGTGAGAACTGGCTTGTGACACTGGCTGGGGGTTGGGGAATGGCCCTGTGAACTGAAGAAGTGGCTTGTCTGTGGTCATTAAGAGGTTCTCAAACTTGCAGGCTCTGTGTAACAAGCACTGGAAAAATACAGCAACCTTGTTTAGAATTCAGTCTGTCATCATATGAGCTCATTCTTGATCCACTTAGAAACCCTCTTCTGAATTCTCCTCCAATCCTCTCAAGTGGACCATGAGAGATCTTCTGCTCCTTGGCCACATCACTGTGTCGTGGGCATCTCTGTCTGTGGTTTTCCTCGTTGCAGTGCAGAACAGAAGGGGCCAGCGCCGAGGCACCCAAGGCTGGTGGCTTGCAGCTCCCGCTCACAGGGACCCTCCACTCACCGGGGTCAAGCTCCAGCAGAGTGCGTGACGTACCACAGCATGTATAAATCTCAAGAAGCCTATGTGGCCAAAATGTTAACCTTACAGACGTTTCAGAATAGCACAAGATGTCCAGAGTGCCTGAGACCAAGCTCCTCCTTTCATTAAGCGTAAACAGAAGTACGAGTAAGCACTGAACTGCTCACGGAAGGGCCAGCGGCCTGAATCCACCAGGCATTTTGTGGTACTTTGAAGACATGGAAACTTGCTCCTATATTGATTGCAACCTTGGAAACCCTGTGAGGCAGTTCTACTCTGCCCTACAGAGTCACTCTGAGTGGGAATCAACTTGATGGCAGAGCAAGCTAATAGTCTACCAGCAACCTAACCAAAACAAGGAAGTGGATGCTCCCTCGACTTTATTAAAAGCCCTGGTGGCCATACTGGGTTACGGGTTGGGCTACTAACAGCCTTGCAGATCTGCTCCTATAAAGTTTACAACCTCAGAAACCCAAAGAGGCTGTGCGACTCTGTTCTACAGAGTCACTATGAATCAATTCACTGGACAGGAATTTGGTTTTTGATTTTCCAAATTTAATACAGAGACTCCTTTAAAAAAAACCAAAAATCCACTGCCATTGAGTCTATTCTAACTCATGGTGACCTTATAGGGTAGTGCAGAACTGCCCCTGCGAATTTCTGAGACTACAACTCTGTATGGGAGTATAAAACCTCACTTTTCTCCCTCGGAGCAGTGAGTGGTCTCGAACTGCTGACTCTGCAGTTAGCAGCCCAAAGTGTAAACACTATGTACCACCAGGGCTCCATAGAGACTCCTTTGAGAAAGAATATCCTTGCATTCCTGAATTTAGGAATGGTTTATAAAGGCTCATTCAGACATAAGACAGTGAATGACATCAAAATTAGACCAGTCAACAGAATCCTGAGAAAAGGTGCTAATAGATGGATAGATATGCACAGAAATATACTCCTGGAGTATATATGCTTATAAAGTAAACACAGTAGAAAATGAGATAAAAATGACAGACGGGGGGGGAGGGGGGGCGGTCTTGCTGGGGAATGGTACAGAGGAAGGCTGGGAGTCAGCCAATCTGAGGTAAAGACTTTTCACTGCAATCATGGTCCTATACAGTCAATTACCAACAGTGCAGAGACTGGTACAATGCTGCAAATGATTTAATGTGGCTCTTATAGCCATTGCCTTTGTTATTCCCATCAAATGACCTTCATTTTCATGAGGAGTCTGGGTAAGATGGTAGGGGAGCAGACTGTTTGGATTCTATGATTCAGCTGTAATTGTTGCAGAGTTCACTGTGATGGTCAACCTCCTGAGTATAAAATCAGCCATCTCAAGGGTCAGGCCAAATCCAGGGATACATATTGTAGCCAACTAAAAATAAGAGGGGGAGGGGGACAAAAAAAGAAATGGGTAGCAGGGAAACAGGGCACTATCCCACCCAAGGGGAAGGTATTGTTTATATCTCCACAGGGAAAGAGGGACCAAACTTCAACCCAGTGATCCAAGCTGTGAATGTAACATACCAGTATGGAGTAGAGAACCAGTGGAGAGGTCTCAGGGGCTGATCCCCAATCCAAACTACGTGGACACCTGCCCCTCCCCCCAGAAGAATTTATTTCAGAGGACAGCACTGAAGCTGCAGCTCTGGGAAAGGGGCATGTTTAATCAGAGCACACAGGAGCAAATGAAGGGGGAGAATGAAAGAGTGGAGCACATCCTGGCCCACCAAGCCTTGAGGACGATATTCCCACTCAGAGTAGCCAATCCACAGAGACCATATGGTCAGCCCCACTATGAGACACGACATCCCTCACTGATCCATAGCCCTACAGGGGACAACACTGGAGACACAGTGTGGGAATTGCACCGGATCTGATCCCATGACACCTAGGCAAAACACTAAGGGAGTGCAACAGAACAGCAATGGGAACAGAGCAACAAAGTCCTCAGGGAATACCAAAAATAGACTTTGGGGCCAGGGTGTGGCACCCCATCAGACTCAACCGGAAAACACTCCTAAAGGCCAACAAATAGTCCTTGAACTAACTACAGGCATTTCTTTTTTGTGGTTGTGGTGGGATCTTTTTGTCA